>NC_141163.1:17753347-18068208 GCF_053477565.2 Lygodium microphyllum
CCAAGGGGGAGAGTGAATATGCAATGGAATTATTGTCGAGTCTATTATTGTATTGTTTGGGAAAAATACAATTAGTTTTGTTGGTTGATTGAACAACACCCTAAATGTTTTTCTTTCAATCAAGGGATTGTTGCATTGTGATTTGGATAAATATTCAAAGGTTTGTGTTGATGGCAAATGAATGGCAGGGTCTGTAATGATAAGTTGCCATGGGAATAAAGGAATGTTTTTCTAGAATACGGTATTAGGGCTAATTGATTTGATCGTGCTTGAATTTTAATTGGATTAATTAAGGAAGGATATTTTACATGCGTGGATCATCTCCAAGATCACATCGCGGATTATCCCGAGAGGGCACTGCTCGATTCACAGGCCGATGGTCGAGTGGTGAAAAGGCCAACCATGGAAATGGCATCTCACTCCTAGACCGCTTGTGGGTCAGGTGGAGCTCTGGACACCCCTTGCCTGTCCAGAATGGAGTTGGAGATCCTCGTGAGACCAACGTCTGGGACGTTAGAAGATCCTATTCTAGATAAAGGATGGAAATTTCGGTGCCATGAGATTTGGACCAAGTACTTCTGTTGGACAGAAGGGATACATAATTCTTCTGTATGGGCAGGAGACAAAGATTAACTTAAAGATAAGTTAAGGAACTTGTTTGATAAAAGGACTGCTTGTTTTGTTTTTGTGTATGTGTTGTAAATTATGTGAACGAACTTTGTGCCCTAAAAGACTTAATTAATGAAGCCGATTTTAAATGTCGCACATAAATGTGGTAGGACCTAATTAGACAACTAAAGCTATCGAGAAAAGTGTGGTGGATGTGACTTGGGTCCGTCCTACGGAAGGGTGGTCCGGTTAGCTGGGAACTTTTCTCAAAAGACGTAATAACGAAATTGTGAAGACCTAGAGTCAGTAGAGTTAGAATCTCGATTAATGTTGTTTTAGGGAAGCGGAATGGGACTATGCCTTATGGGCAGAGAGGTTGAGCTTCACATCCCTCTCATTTCCCATTCTCCATGAACCAAGTGCAACATAAATCCACTTCGACTTTGTTGTTCCTACACAAAGTGGTTCATCTGGAGCTTGATGCTAGCTACTTCCTAGAATTAATAAGGATTATTGACCATATATTGTAAGAACTCACATGCAATTTGAATGCATTTATGCCATCCATGATAAGACTAAACCACATATTCATTGTCTCTTTTGCAAACTCTATAAACATTGAGTTGATGTGATGCCATGCATGTGAGTTTGCTAGTATACCATTTGTGGATATATTTTGTGCATACTACGTTGTCAAGCTTTCCGTGTTCTTAGTTTGAAATAGATCATGGACATGTGGTATGAGTGGAAAGTATCTAGTCACCTTCTAAGGGATTGTTTAACTTTGTAGTTCCTATTGATATCTATTCACACCACATTTTGGGAATGTGACCATTAACTCATATTTGCCTTGAAAGAGCATGCATTTTTTGAGATAGGCATGTAATCTATTCTAATCTATGACTCATTTTCATAATATTACATCATCAAAGACTCAAGGATAATGAATTTGGTGGGCAATATGTGGCATCTCTATGTTCTAAAAACTCCAACAACACGAGAAAACCTTACTTATAAGTTACCTAATATTTTTCAAGAATAGCAAGATAGATATGCTGCATACTTAAACATCTTTGTTACACTTTGCATCACTCCATCCATACTTTACTTGTATACTCGAGAACACAAGAATCGTCTCAATGGGACACTTGATACTTGTCATATACTGGTGTGGACTTCGGGGGTTCACTATATGTAAATCCTTTATCATCTATATTTAAGGCCTAATTTAAAAATCCCTTATCTATACATTCATCACAAATAATTTCTATTCAACCTATGAATGCCCCATTAAATAATACCCTTATATATGTTTAAAAAATCTCAAAAATAAAGGTTAAATATTTCTTTTGTTGAATCCACATGATAGACTATATATTTATGAATGACCCCTCCCCTCCCCTCCCAAATGGTATGGAGGCCTCCCCTTTCAATGGGTCTAAAGATAAATTATCACAGTTTGGTTGATTTCCCAAATTTCATATTCTACAATAGGCACACTAGAGGAAGCACCTCCCATGGGGTTGAATTGGTCGAGGGCTCCTTGCATGATGTACTTGTGAACTCTTTTTATAAAGCCTACTAATCTACTGGTTATAATGTACTATCATCATTTTGTACAAATTTATAAAGATGCACAATACATTGACAGACCATTATTATGTACATTGAGAGCAATGAATGTCTTCATTTTAAAGTCCACACAAAATACATACAATTTACTCATCATCAACTTGTAGTCTACAATTGCTTGACTAATAATTTCTACTTGGAATTCAATGTATCATCGCACAAGCTAAGTGGATAAATGAAAATTTCAACAAATTGCCCACTTACATTGAGTGCATGGACATGCCACACATTGATTGAGATATATCTCTCATATCCCCAATATGTTGGTCCTCATTGCAACTCATTTTTGGTATAGTGTAATAAATATTGAAATTTTGATTATTCTATTACTCCCTTTATCTCTAACTCTCTTACTTCCTTATTTTCTCTTTCTCTCTTTCTTCCTTTTTCTCTCTCATTTACTCTTTTTCTTTTCCTCTCTCTCCCTTCCTCTCTCTCTCTCTCTCTCTCCCCCTTACACTCTTGCTCTCTTTCTCTCTCCCTCTCCCTCTCTCTTTCTCCAGTACACACACACACACACACACTCTCTCTCTCTCTCTCTCTCTCTCTCTCTCTCTCTCTCTCTCTCTCTCTCTCTCTCTCTCTCTCTCTCTCTCTCTCTCTCTCTCTCTCTCTCTCTCTCTCTCTCTCTCTCTCTCTCTCTCTCTCTCTCTCTCTCTCTCCCCACACATACACACACACACACACCATCATTGTCAAAATTCGGTTTTTTCTTACTTGCTCATGGAAGAATGAAGAAGGAATTTATCTTGTATCAAAAATCCCTTTCTACCTCTATAGCTCTAGTCGAGTTGCATCATTCCAACTTTCATGAATGTTATATTGCATGTTCAATTCCATCATAGTTGATACCTTGAAAACTTAATGCTCCTTTCATTTAGCATCATGGTGTTATATCAAACAATGATGGGAAGATTAAATTCCATTTAGCTCCCATTTAGCTTTGTGTAAATTGAAGCTACATTCATTTGATAAGTCAATTATTGTATTTAGTAATTTAAAAACACAAATGCACTCTCCCCCCATTCTCTCTCTCTCTCTCTCTCTCTCTCTCTCTCTCTCTCTCTCTCTCTCTCTCTCTCTCTCTCTCTCTCTCTCTCTCTCTCTCTCTCTCTCTCTCTCTCTCTCTCTCTCTCTCTCTCTCTCTCTCTCTCTCTCTCTCTCTCTCTCTCTCTCTCTTTTTGTGGCCCCCAAGACCACACACAAAATATATAAAGGAAGAAGAGGTGAAGGAGAAAGGAACTTACCTCGAGGCTATTTATAGGCACTTGGGTTAACCTCTTCCTAAAATTGCCATTGTAACTTTGCAACAAGACCATTGATCTACTCTTCGAATTGGTCAATTTACACATGGGCTATTTTGACTATGTAGTTTTCTATGCTCATGGACTATTTTTCTTTTGTAGGTTTTGCATGAATTGCCCATGACATTCAAACCATGGCCAATGTCACCTATTCATTATATATGAAAGATGTTAGTTAATTAGGTTGGTATCCACCGTAAAGTCTACTTTTATATCTACCTAACCATTTATCAACCAATCCATACTTATTTGCCTCTTTATATCTATCAATCCATCTTGAAATTTCAATCTATAGATGGCTGGATTGATTTGCCTTTCTATTTGCCACCATACATCTAGTAAGATCATCACCAATCATTGAATTTTCTAACTATATATCTTCCCAAAAATGAGAAAAAGTAAGGGCCAATAATAAGGCATGCAAAGACAAACAAAATTTCTTTTAAAGTGGCCATTCCTCTAACCTTTTGGGTTTTCATCATGTCTATTTATAGTGAAATATTTGTTTCTTTAGTTGTTTTCATGTTGAGTGTAAGAAATCAACAATATCATAAAGAGTTGCATAATGCATGAAGCATCTCAAGGACTATCATATTCACTACCTTTTGGTTCCCTTGCCAAGGATGAAAATGCTCTTAGCTAATTGTAAGAGTCCTTGAAATAACAGTGTAAGGGGGAAGTGACTTTGGGAAATGTCAAGAATTTAAGTATCTACCATTGTGCTAATGTGCTACTTTGCCTTACAAAACTAGATACATTACTATATGTAGCCAAGTTTTGCCATCTATCTATTTGATTACTCTATTCTGGCCTTGGAAATGAATGATCTTCTGATATTGTGAAAGCTTCAACTCTTGTTACCTCCTAGTGAATAGAATTCCAAATTCTTTCAACATTGAGCTCAACACTTGGAGGTCATAGTAATGTGACAATAATAATTAGTTAAAAAGCGAAGAATAAAAAATTCGATCACAAAGCAACATTTGATAACACTAAGTTGTCATTTGTCCTATGCTCTTGTTACAAAATTGGTTAGAACATTGAAAGCTCTTAGTTCTGATTTTAAAGGAATGTCAAGCTTTTCATTTCCATTATAGGACATGACAAGCAACCATATTCATTAAAAAGGACAACAAGACAGCACTTAGAGTTCATCACTTAAGTGGTCAAAGAAGTTATATTATTATTAGTAAGATTATTGCAAAAGAATTCAACACTATTTATTTTTTGTGCAAATTTTTAGTTTGTCTTATTGCAAGTAGGGATAAAGAGCTACCAACTACTTGGATTTAGCCGACAATTGCTCAACATCTTATGACTAGATTTATGAGTACCCAGGTGACAAACTTTTGAAGCATGATGGAATACATGCAATAATCAAAACCTCCTTGAACAAAGGCAACCTCAAGAACCGTTATCCTCTCAACATCTCCCCTCATCATTATGTGGTCATGTAAACCTACTTGATAAGTACCTATCTATCTTATCCTACAAAGTCCTTGGAATAGAAAAACTCCAAAAAAGATGAGCTACACCTTTGCTTTTTCATAAAAGGGAAATTTATCAAAATTAGTGCTCTTTAATATTGCTAGTTGTGTGGTTGGATGATATAATGGAAAGGGATAATGCATAAAGGTTGGGTATTTGTAAAATATTGCTACAATATTAGGATGCAAGATCTAGTTTTTAGTTCTCAAGTGAATCAATGCACAAATATCAAGTAATCCAAATCAAAAGAGAAAATGTGTATACAAAGCATCTTTAGCATTAATTTGTATGTTCGTAGGAGAATGGACAATTCATTATTGATTGAAAGCTCTTTCCTTGTTTCTATATCATGGAAATGCTTGTGACCAAGTAGATGAAGGGAAGGAAGAGTTTGCACTAGGAGGATGACCCTCAACCCATTTTTAAACTACCGAGAGAACTCTTGTCAATTGTAATACATTAGCTTTTTATGTTCATGAGACAAAATGTATTGTAAATTTGGACTTGATATGTCACATTGTGGGGACCAAATGCAATGGTGAAAGGAATGGAGATATAAAATAAACTTAAAAAAATAAAGTTCTAAAATGTAATACCTACCAAGAATAATTTATCATAGTTCCATTTGTCCCCATGTGCAAGATCCCATGTTGGTATTTCCACCAACCTTGAAAATAACCCCTAAACAAATCTAGTTGAGTAGGAAAAGCTTAAAGAAATTAAATGCATGCATTTTATGGGACTCTCAAATGCACTAGAAATTTAGGGAAATCAATAAGCTCTAACCAATGAGATTACAAATAAAAGCTTTAGATCTTTGCCCACATACAAGTTTTGTATTGAATTATGCATATAAGTTATTCTCCAAAATAAATACTAGAAATGAAGTGGTGGCATCATTGGATGCTTGTGAAGAAGACTCAAGGATCGTCTACAACCACACGCGCGCGCGCACGCATAGGCACGCAGGCGCGCGCGCACGCACACACACACACACACACACACACATGCACATGCACGTGTGCGTGTGCAAGCCCACCGCACGCACACACAATTCCCAAATTCCTTATTATAAATAAACACTACCTATTTCCACACATAAGTGTAAAGAATTATCTAGTTCAACATTGATCATTTTGGCCAAATAAAGGGTTAAAAACTTTGTCCTTGATTATGCTTATTCTAAGCTTCAACAATGTTTAATGCTTCAGGTCATCTTTTTATGGAGAACCAATGCATCTAAAATCGATATGTCACTATGGTGAAATTTCTTCCTTGCTTCAATATTTTATTGTGACAATTGAGTAAAGGTAATATTGCAACACTAATAAATCATAGCATAGAAAAGTTTCTAAGGATACAATCTAACACATAACTCGAACTTCTTTCATTATTTAATCCTTTTACAATCTAACATATAGAAAAATTTATGCAGCATGTATGATATCTTCAATATTTATTTACATTTTCTAGTGCAAATCTTCTTTCATATTCCTTCTAGTATATATGTATTTTGTATGTTGGGTGCATGCATGCATACGAGCTATGTGTGTGTATACATACATGCATTTGTGCATATGTTTGTGCACCTAGGTATGTGCATGTGTGTGCACATGTGGGTCTAATGTCAACTTGTCTAGGCTTAATTTTATGGGGTTGACTTTTGGCTTTGAAGTACTTTGTTGGCTTAAAGTGTTAAATGCGGGATATATGGGGACTTTAGAAATGCCAAATAAAGTGCTAGATCCACAAAATTTCCACCAAAGTTGCCCTATTTATTTAGAGCTCTTGGCTATCCAAAAGTGGCCTACGTAGGGATATCCTTCCTATTATGAGAATACCTCTTACAACTAGCTCAATAGCTTTAGATCATAGATGTATTTATGCAACTTGGCATCATTGTTCACACTCTCTACATATATGGCAAGATTCAAAAACTAGTTAGTACACTCTCTAATAGATATGCTAATTTGATCCAGCTGATACCATCTCTTGCAGCCAATTTCTTTTTCCCTATGGGTGACACAAACACTTGAGCTATTTTTGCTTTGAAATCCTCCCAACTATCAACTTGCCAGTTCTCTCTTTTAATTTATATCCACCATGTATGAGCAAAATCCTCAAGGTGAAGCATAATGCTTGGTATACTGAAATCTCCTTCAATGTCTTCAATCTTGATGCCAATGTTAGAGTATGATGGCAGTAGGAAGGCCTTGAAGGTCGAGAAGATCTTGAAGAAATTTGAACCTTTAAGGTTGCCCTATTATGTATTAGGGTTCCTAATGGAGAAGATGAAGATTAGAGGTTGAGAATGGTTCAATCTTGCTAAGAACATTTCTATGAAAGTGTCTAAAGATTGTGTGAACTATAGGAAAGAGATTAATGGTTGCCATTGAAATTGAGGAAGAGGAGCAGTAGAATAATGCAAAATGTGGCTCATTTTTGGGGTAGAATGCTAATGAATGAGGAGTAATGTGACGATCATTGATTATGGCAATGTTTAACAAGATATGAAAAAGCTTCCCCCCAAGGTCAAAGAGTGATTTGTGGCTTCAAGAGAGGAGTAGATCAAGTTCCATGGCTATTTTCCACGAAATATTCAAAAAGCTTAAATGAAAGAAGATAGAGAAAGCCCATTCCCAAAAAGTAACTGAACTTCTAAACTTAACTAACTCCTATGACCTTGTCTTTAAACAAAGTACCTCCAAAATGGCTTGTTTTGTGGGCATTACTTTCTATCTTCTCCATTGTGCCTCTAACTTAGTCTCCATATCTTGAATTTAGCTCTAACTAGGATGTCCTTTGCACTTGAAAGCTCCTTGGTCTTTGCACTTGTCCACTTGAAGAGTTGGTTGGACACCTTGTCCTTGAGTAACTAGAATGTGATTGATCTGAGAGAGAAATCTATGGTTAGATTGTGACTAAATAGATCAAAGACTAAATATCTGATAGCACTTGTTAAGAAGAGGGCTGAGAGGTGAGAGAAGAGATTGCATAAGAGAGATAAAAGAGAAGAGACAATGAGTGATGAGAAGAAAGAAAGACTAAAAGATATGAGAGAGGTAGGAAAAGCCATGAAAACTATGAATAAGAAGGTAAGATGAAGAAACTTTAATTGTATTAATGAAGTGATAAAAAATTATAAGTCTCAGCACCTTATATACCTATGCTAGTGTGACATGGTATTATTAATAAACCATCTAAAGATAATATTCTTTCCATCTTCTTACAATAGAGGGTTGTACCCCATAAGCAAAGACATGGAAAAGTGGTATATTTGAAAAGCTATAAAACAATGTACTTTATTTGCTATCAAATCAATCAAGTCTATTTCATGTCATGATGACTCTCCACTTTGAAGGGGATGCAATGACAGTGGAGAAGGAGAAGAGGAAGATGCGAGAGAGAAGAGCACACACAATGTAGGTGATGTCCAACTGAATTGACAGCCTTATTGCACTATCATGTTATATATGAATAAAGAATGGGTAGTCACAGTATACACGCGTAGGCCCAGAGGCCTTTTACCCCAACAACCTCCCACTAAAAGGCCAATATGGCTAGGAAGTGAAAACAAAGAAAAGAAAAAAAAAGACAAGGTGAGGAATCATAACATCTCACCCAACGCCCAATCGGAAAGCGAGCTATGCAAGAAGTGTCGGGAACATCTGCAGAAGAAGAGTCAAGCATCCCCGAGTCCATGACATCCAGGAGATAAGCAATCCCGCAGCTCCATACAATGGAGCAATCCAAGAATGCTTCTCATGAAGCAAGCACAACTCATCAATGCATGGTTGTAAAGCATCAGAGTCGCACATAGCATCAGCGTGGCGCATATAACATAGCAAAGAGGAGTCAAACTCTCTAGAGTCAATCACTGAAAGAGGGCCAACATCCCGGACATTTGTCCAATGGGTCTCAAGACTACATGTGGCCTCACTGAAGTGGAAGACTGACATATGGTTGGCTGTCTAACTTGCAAATCTACAAGAAAATGGCTCTCATGAGCCTGCAAGGGGTCTAGCAAAACTGACCATCAACATCCTGACCCTGACTGCTATGCATTGCTATGTCATCTGGTGGGCCAATAAGTGCCTCATTTTCAGCATAAACAGCTTGCTGTAATGGCACTATAGCTGCTGTAAAATCAGCCATAAAGTGTATGAATGCTCATCAAGAGGACTAAGAGGTGTCTGCGTCTCATAGAAGATAGCATGACGGCTGTGTGTGACCTTCTGGGCATCCAAATCCCATAATCTGTAGGCCTTAAAGTCACCATCTCCATAACCAAGGAGGATACATCTAAGTGACATAGGCTCATGTGGCATACGTACAGATGCTTGGCAGCCAAACATCCTCAAGTAATCATAGGAGGGTTGCATGCCACTCATCCAAGGTCAAGCATGGCATCCTGTTAACCAAATTGATTGCTGTCATGAGAGCCTCAGCCCAAAAGCCATAAGACAACCCAGCTGTGGTAAGCATAGAAGCAACCTTTGCCTGTAAGGTCGGACACATGCCATGAGCAATCCCATAATACCATGGGCATAAGAAATCAATGCCATACTGCTGACAAGAGGTCTCAAAGCTGGGAGAGAGAGCATGACTCTCATAATCCATCTGCAAGCACCTAGGCTTGCTACCAGCAGAATCCATAAACCTGTCAAGCATAACTATAGCATCCTTAATCTACACCAAGGGAAAAGCCCAAACACGATGGGTAGCATGATCAACAAAGGTCACAAAGTACGACGCTCCACCAAGTGACTAGGAAGGCATAGGTCCATATACTGCACAATCGAAGAGATCTAGAGGAGCATGCCTCATACGATTGCCATAAGCCAAGGGGGCTCTGCAGGGACCAAGAGTACAATCGGGGCAAGCATCAAGATCTGTAAGTGACATAAGAGGCAGCAATGAGTCTGAACAAGACAAGATCTCCATCTCTCTGTGGTGCATATGGCTTAGACGATAATGCCATAACAATGCATGTGGTATCAGGATAACTACAACCATAGAATCTCCCACATGAGAGACATGCATTGGGTAATGAGAACCAACTCGAGAACCTCTAGCCAAAACCAAGCAACCATGACAAATCTTCCATGACCTATCCTGAAGAGAAACAGAGTAACCTGCATCATGCAACTGACTGACAGAAATCAGGCTCTTACTGAGCATGAGAACATGTAGAACATCCTTGATCATAAGAGAAGTCCCATTGGGCAAAGCTAGGTGTATGTTCCCTGTACCAACAATAGCATAAGTCTGCTCAAGGCCCAGATCAATACATCCATCAACCTCCCTGTAAGAAGAGAATCGTGCTCTATGAGGGGTAACATGACAAGATGCCATAGAGTCGAAAAGCCAATTAAAGGCATGGGCCTGATCATTGAGCAAGTAAGCTGTAGGGAAACTAGATGACATGAGGACATGCTCAACTACATCATCATGGGCAACTGCATGTACCTCACCACTAGAAAGAGTGGTAATACCTGCTGCATCGCTGACTCTCTACTCATGTCGAGTCTGTCTTTGTCTCTGCTGCTCTCTAATCTATCTAAAGCATTTTCTTTGAACATGCCCAAGCTTCCCACAATGGAAGCAAGAACCTGTAGAAGATGACAAGGAATCCAAGTCATCATGAATAGGGCTATCCATAGCATCCAAGGAGCTCAAGCAGTCGAGGGCTATCCCAACATAGGAAACCTGCTCATAAAGACAATCATCTGCTAGTACATCAGTGGTAGAAGCATGCTGCAAATGCTCATGAAACCTCAATGGATGGGAGGACATAAAGGCATCAATCAAGGATGCAAAAGCTCCCACATGAAGAAGAGTCGTAGCCAACTGCATGACATAACCAACCACAGTACAATAAAGCATAAGACATCTGTCGTAAGAGCATATGATATTCAGCCATGAAATCAACCCATAACCATATGCATATGCATAGCTCTGCAGTACATCATGCCACCAAGGGACATCCAAGTTGGTAAATCATCCTACAAGAGTCAAGCTCTGGGTGAAGCCCAAACATCTATACAACAACATCCAAATAAGTGGCTCTGTAAGGTATACAATAGTAGACCATGTGCATAGATGAGTAAGCATACATAGCATCTACTCTCTAACATGGATGGGCAACAAGAGCCCAACTAGCATAGAAGCTAGACAACAAAGAAGCAAGAAAGCCATAATTGTAAATCCCAAGCACTATCCAAGTCCACTGATCAGTAATATCCTGCATAGAAAATGCAAATGAGCAATCACAACTCAATAGGCAACTGCCAAAACAAGGGAGCAGTTCACTGCTCAATACCTGTAAGTGCATCCAAGTAATGGCCAAGATCCATAATCGGAGCATCAAATCCCATATAGCATCCAAGGTCGTAAGGGAAAAAGTCAAGTCGTAACGGAAAAATCTAAGTCAATGTCCAACTGCTCAATGGAATACTAAAATGAATGTCGAGACGAGCTCAAATAACTGCCATCCACAGCCAAAGCATAAAGCATTTACCAAGACATCATAACCTGTACTGGGTAGCCTAGGCATAAACCATGTCATAGATGAAATGCCAGCTGCAAAGAAGTGACAATCAAACCCAAATCGAGCTCTAATCTCAGCTCAAAAGCATTTTGGAGCATAAACAAGACATGTGGCATAGTCCAAATACATCATGACATCATACAGAGTAGCCGAGAGCACCCCGTGACCAATAGGCATAATCCAACTGTAGCATAAATAGCTTCAGCCCTGAATTTTCCAGCAGCATATAATCTCTGTAAACTGAGAAAATCAATGATCAATCCAAGCTCAAATCCATAGGCAAACCATAGGCATACATTCTCGTATATATAGGCACGAACCGGGCATAATCGGGCAGCAAATGCCAAGACCTATAAGCATAAAATTGAAGTAACAGGTGGCTACCTTGTTTGGACAGATCTGGGATTGTTCTGAACAGCCAATGACTGAGCTAAATCAGCTCCAAATGCATCTCACATAAGAGGCATAACATCCACAAGTGATCCGGTATCAATAGACATCAGTAGAAGTATCACATAAGACATAGACATACAAATACATGCTATCTCAGACCTCAAATCTGTTGTAGAATATTCTATCATCAGAATTTGGCAAATCCGACATCATCATCGCGTCTGGACGTGCCAAAACCCCAACTTAGACTCTTACCTTGCCTTAATCGGGTTCCGAATGCCCGAGATATGACAAAAAGAGTGATTTTTGGGCCAGATTTTGAAACAGGCGCAAAAAAAAGTGAGCTGGCTGGGGGGGGGTCTGCTGTCCCATGTGTCAACAATGGGGCCCAAATGGGGCACAAATGGGAGCCAAAGAATGCCTACACCAAGCCTCAACAAGCCTTGATAGGCTAGAAGCAAGATCCAAGTGAAGGAAGCTTCAAGAGGTATAAGCTATGGCTGCCCACAACCTGTGAAAACCCTGTTGAGCTGAAAATTGAGTGAGAATGAAGATCTCATACCTCGTGTGGAAGGCAGGGATGAGCTCTTGAAGACCCGCTCTGATACTAGTTGATGAAGGGGATGCAATGGTAGTGGAGAAGGAGAAGAGGAAGATGCAGGAGAGAAGAGCACACACAATGTAGGTGCTATCCAACTGAACTGACAGCCTTATTGCACTATCATATTATATATGAATAAAGAATGGGCAGTCACAGTATATACGGGTAGGCCCAGAGGCCTTTTACCCCAACACACTTGTTCTTCTTCTTTTCCCCATAATCTACTATTCTACTCTTTCTCAACCATGTTTTATAACATGATATTAGAGCCACCTTCCTAGAGGCTATGAAGTTGTGGGAGTTTCCATAGCTATGAGTCAAGGTTTGGGAGTTCAATTAGTGGTGGTATTGCTATCCAAGAGATTCAAACCTTGGAGATCGAAGGCTTGCAAAAAGTGTGGAGTCAAATTCAAGGAAGAGGTATATCTCCTTCCTCATGCTCATTCGCATACTCAAATTTGTTTTGAAGGTTGTCATTGGGAAAAGTCTTTCAATCATTTGAAGTCTAGTTTCAAGCTAAATAGGTTGTTAGCTTGAACCCTTTACTTAAGGAGCTTTCTTTAGGCAAGCTCATGGCTTACTTACCAAAGAGATTGGGGGTAGCTTGTCCCACAATCTCATGGTTGTAATGTGTCCGCTTGTCCGCTTGTGGGACACGTCTTAGCAGTCCATCAGGAGGAATGTCTAGAAGGCTCAGCCTGGCACTCGTAGGGAATGACACAGGGTTTGCGATCTAGGTTTTCCCAAGTCTGCCCCAAGCGAAAGTGTCCATCCATTCCCACTTGGGATCGACCTAAGGTCAGGGTTCCTTTCCTATCAACAAAGTCTCTAGAAAGGAGCTAGTGTCGAGCTCCAGATGTACCACTTTGCGTAGGAACAACAGAGTCGAAGCGAATTCATGCTGCACTTGGTTCATGGAGAATGGAAAACGAGAGGGATGCGAAGGTCAACCCCTCTGCCATACGGCATAGTCCCATACCCTCTTAGGAGGGGAAGAGAAGGAGAATCTTCTTGGAGGTTCTCTCCCTCTCCCTCTCCCTCTCCCTCTCCCTCTCCCTCTCCCTCTCCCTCTCTCTCTCTCTCTCTCTCTCTCTCTCTCTCTCTCTCTCTCTCTCTCTCTCTCTCTCTCTCTCTCTCTCTCTCTCTCTCTCTCTCTCTCTCTCAGGCCGGCAATAGGGGGGAAAGAGGTGGTACCTCTCTCTCCTTTACGGAGGGTTATAAGGGGGAGAGGTGGGTATTATTGGGCTTCTCTCCACCTCCACCTGGGTGGCCAGGAATGATCTACTGTCCCACATTGTCATCATCAATCGTGATGTCTTCTTCCTCTTTTCCCTATGCCATCTATCAGTGACGACAAGGGGAGATGTGATTTTAAAACTTTCCTTTTTCTTTGATTAAAAGGGGGGTGTTCCCATGGAGGAGTGCAAGGTTATTACAGTAACATCTGCAATATGCCTATTTTTTCTTTCTATAATCCATTTTACTATGGGATATGCCTGCAAAAGTAAATTGTCTCTTTATCCCATGAGACCTTAAGAAGGCACTAAACTCATTAGAGAGGTACTCTTCCCCTCCATCTAATCTTAAGTACTTAATTTTCAAACCTTTTTTCTGTTTCAATCGCAAGCTTGAAAAGTTTGAAGTGCTCAAATACATCACTCTTTTTCTTCATGAAATATACCCATAGCTTCCTTGAACAATCATCAATAAACATCACAAAATATTTGCTGCCACTAAGATATATATTTTGTGTAGGCCCCAAACGTCTATATGTATAATATCAAGACTTATTTTTTTGCTCGCATCTCTATCATGCAAAAAGGGTTGTCTTGCCTACTTACCAAACTGACATGCTTCACACACGTTACGAAATTCTACAACTCTAAAAGCAGGCAACCCTATAACCAATCCTTTGGATTGCATTACTTTCATCCTTTGCACATTTGCATGTCCAATATGTTTATGCTATATTTTAATATTTGTAGCCACTCCTTTTCCTTTAGCGCATAGATAGTAAGAATTTCAGCATCTAAAGTAACACGTAGCCAACTCTACTTCCTTTTGTGACAAACCTACACTTATCATTAAAGTCTTCTATAAAATAACATTTTGCATTAAATCGAACCTACAACCCTTGCTCTACCATTTGGATAATAAACACTAAATTCTTTGTAATTGATGACATATGTAATACATCTGACACACTCTTTGTCTTGCCATTATGCAAGGAGACCAAGGAAACCTTTCTAATGTGTGAAATTGACTGGCATGAATCATCACACCCATCTGCACATAACCTAGATTTTGTAAATTTTGCAACTCTCCAAACCATTTAGCATGATTACTCATATGATTAAATGCATCTAAATTGATATACCATATATCATCATGTTTGCCCTTTCCTATAACAACATTTATCATGTGATGTATAACAAATAGATGCTCATTTTTATCTTCATTCTATCATGAAGACGGTGCATAATTTTTGTGCTACAATTTACCACTATGAATATCATCCTTCTTAGCATAGCAATGGGCTGCAATATGACCCATTTTGCCATAATAATGACAAACAAAATACAAGAATTGCCAAAACCTCTATTCTTCCATCCACCTCTTTCTCTAGAGTTGCCCTTGTCTCTAAAGTTTCCACGGCCTCTTGAAACCTGCATTTCACCAAATTGTTGATTTAACCTATTTTGTTAGTTGTCACCAATACATCCCATACCACGGCCTCTCAAAGCAGATGTACACATCCTCTTCTTGAACTTGAGTAAAATGCTTGGACCTATTCGCCTGTTTTTTTTAGATGGTTCACCTTGCATATTAATCACTTCCATGATCATGAGACAGACCAACTTATCAAAATTTGGAAATGGCTTCCGTATGTATAAATAAGTGACAAATGATTTCCAAGCCTTCTCACTATTAAGGCCACCCAAAGTAGATAAAGCCAAATCATCATCATTAGGCATTGCATTAATCTTTGGTAAAGCATTTGCAATGCTCTAGCTCGCCTTCAAAATATACTCATTGACAAACATTTTTTCTTTCTTCAAAGTATTCAACTCTTGCTTAAGTTGAATCTTCCATGCCTTTGTATTTATTGGAAAAATATTCTCAAAATTTTTCCAAGCTACATATGAATTTTTTTCATTTTTTATATGCCCCATCATATTATCAATGATTGTAGATAACTAATACATCATATTTTTATCCTTTGCATTCTATTCTTTCCACGCCTTTAATTCATCTACAATCGTAGGGTTACTTTTTTTTCACTTGAAACAAACTCATGAAGACCTTTTTCAATAAGAAAGTTCATCACATGAAACTTCCATGATAGATAATTATTCTTATCCAGCTTCTCAATGATGGGGTTTCCACTTTTCTCTACCATTTTCACAAAATTGATACAAAATAGCAAGTATTTTGTAATCTTTCACACAAGTACACAACAATACACCAAGTAGCCCTTTTCATAGACCACTCAATAGTATATATAATTTGCAACTTGTTTGCAGATTAAACTTGTGAGATTTTCACTTTGCCTTGCTTCTAGTGCCTCCATAGGCACTATCCAAGAGAAAGAGTGGAAGAATGGGAGAGCTTATTACTCATTGCTTGTTTGCTCAAATCCTTGCTTCTTCTCCTTCACTTAAGCCTTTATAAACAATCTCTCTCAGTGGGACTACTCTGAGACCATGTCACAAATCACGTGGTGGGGGACTTGCTTGAGTTGATATGCCGAAGACACACCATATACATAAGAGGAAGCTCACTTTAAGAACACAACAAGAGAGACAAATGCTAAAACATTTTCTTGGTGATTTTTTCTTCTTCTTCCACAAACAATACAATGTACACAAAGAATAGATAAGAGGCAACATAAAGAAAAGTGTCCTACTAAGTCAAATAGTGCATAACTAACTATACTAATTGACTGGTATACTATAACTATGCCAACAGTAGATAGGTGCAACAAACTAAATATAATAAGTGATAAGTTAGTGGCCATGTGAGGATCATAATGATTGTTGAAATGCTAAGTATAGACGTTGGACCCATCTAGCTAGGCAGCCCATCATCAATGTCTACACGTGTTGAGCTTGTCGTCTCAAAACAAATTCGATAATTGACATCAAGCATGTCTTAGCCAATATAGTTGCTAGCTTAATTGAGTGCTTATTGTATTTTCTAATTTGTATTTATGCTATACATAACATGTTTGAACATGTTCAACTTGGTACAGTGGATGTCAAAGAAGGAGATAAGGACATCCTTAATTCAATAAGCAAGACAAGGGGCAATGGAGATGTTTTGTCTCTTTGAGAAGCACTTATCCATGAGCATGCACATGATAGAAATCCACCTCTTAGATGAAGTGAAGATTGTAGGACTAGTGCATAGACTATGGACATTCTTTTTGGAGCAATTCATGAAGACCTTAAGGGCTTTGTGCAACAATGGACTCAGTTAGAGGGCAGCAAGGCTAAAGGCTCTAGCTATTGTCAAAGTCTCTTATAGACATGTTTAAGTGGCTCATGGAAGTGCATACAGATGATTGTTATGGACTCTCAAGGAAGATGGCTAATTAAGTGGGGACACGTAGTTGGAAATGGGATAGAAGAGATTATGTAGCTAGCCACATGTATTTACCTTGTACTTAGTGCCCACACATCTATACATTGCAAGTGTCAGCCACTTATCAGTATCATCTTTATTATTTATTCTTTATTCTTTGCTATGATAGAATTAAAGGAAAGACAGGTCTCACATTGTGAGTATTAGAGATCCCACACACTAGTTTCTTGCTCTCTTGAGTTCAAACCTCCATAGCCATTGCTCTTGCCTCCACTTGTACTCTTCTCTCTCTCACTCTTACTCAAACTTTCAACTAGTATCAGAGTGTGCATTCGAGAGCTTTAGCCATTCCACTTTAGCACGAGAAAGAGAGCTTCAATTGAGATTCCATGTTAGCCATATCTTCAACCAACTAAAGTAACTATCAACTCCCCACCTTCTCTAGCTTCTTTCTTAGCTCCAAGAGGACATTTGATTAGTGCCTAGTTGTTGAGAAACATGCGGGATCTAGAGCATGGCAGTAAGTTATGGTGGATGGAAGGAGAAGTGTGGATTCATGATGGAGAAGACAAAGACATTGTTTGTTACACAAGCGAATTAGGTTCCAAGATTGAGACTTGGACTCATAAACACAATCTTGTGTATGTGGACAATGACATTGACACTTCACTGAAAAGAAAAGAGTACTATCATTGCATTAAGAAAAGGAAGCAAGTACAATGCTTTATAGGAAAGTAGGAAACTGCAGTAGGCACCACTGTGCATATGGGATAGGTTAGCCTGCATGTCCTTGGCCCTGAAACTCCATACAAAGAGGTTGTTTAGTGAGTGTGATTGCTAAATCTCAACACCCCTCCTCAATCACAACTAGAAAGGCACAAAGTGTGTAGAGGCTGTAATGAGAACCATCTGCAAAGTGTGGGCACACCACAAACACGGTAGACACCAGAGGCTGTCGTAGAAAAGGCTAAGTGTGGGCACCAAAACATGATGGACATCCAGAGGCTGTAACAGGGGCCTCACAAAGTGTACAGGGACTGTAATGCCAAGTTACATGAGGAGTTTATAAAGCTTATGGCAAGAAGCATTAGGGCAAGGAAATACAGGGCTTTTAAAATAGTCTATCAGAGTAATGAGAGTAGAAGGACTGATGAGTCTTGTCCTTCCGATCCTGGTGGTCTTCATCTTCATCTTCTTCTTCATCTTTTGGTCCATGGTCTTCTTCTTCTTTCACAGCTGTAAGATAGGCCTTTTGAGACCTCTTCCTAGCATGACAGAACTTCTCAGTATGTTCGGTCCTTTTGCAGAAGTCACAGAAGAGCGGTTCCTTTTTACCTTTGTATCTGTTGTTTACATATAACATTTGTTCATCCTTTGAAGTGTTGGGCTCTTCTTTGCTTTTAAGTTTCTTTTCTTCTTCTAACAGAGAGGCTTTAATATCAACAAGTTGAGGATCAGGAATATTGGTTAGAGTGGTTGATACATTATCATAGGCAGGAGGCAGACTTTTTAGCAAGACACCAATACAAACATCTTCATCCATTTTTAGCTTTATTCCTGCAAGTTGAGTAAGCAGGCTTTCCATGTAGTTCAGATGGGATGCCAGGGATGTATGAGGCTTCATATCAAGTCGGAAAAATTCAATTAATAGACCATACTTAGACGACTTTGACTGTGCACCAAATAGGGTATCCAATTTATCCCAAGTGTCATGGGACGTGTCACAGGCATCCACATGATGAATGTAGCTGTCGTCCAATTCTAGTTTGATGATGGCTTGTGCCTTGTCATCATTCTTCTTCCAAGTAACTGCAAGGTCCATATCTCGGGGTTTCTTCTCTTTACCATTTGTGATGGCCCAAAGACCCTTCTTCATCAGGATGAGCTTGATGCGGGTTTGCCAAGTGTGGAACCCGACTTCTTTGAATCGTGCATTTGGAGAGTCTTTTCCCATGTTGAGGTTGCAAGATCAGCAGTAAATCAACACCATAATTCTGAGATTTTATCAGTAGAAGAGCATATTGCAATGTGTCAAGAGACACAGTTAATGACAGTGTGAAAACACACTATGTCAGTGTTGATGTTGAGCTTGATTCTTCTTGTTCGGGATCGTTCGGTCGTTCTTCAATCTTCTCAGGTCCTTCCCCTCCTTGATTTGATGCTGGGTCAATGGATTAGAGTGGGCTTTAGCTTGGCTTAGTGTCAGGAGTGAGAAAAATGAGGAAAAAAGAAGCTTGAGAGATTTTGGCTATGGCTGACAGTTTAGGGTTTCAAATAGGGGCCTGGTTTTTTTCAGATTGCAGGAGCTATGGTTGATCATTTCCAAAACTTTTTTTATGGAAATGAAGCTTACTTCAAGCTCTTCAAAAGCCCTATCCTCCTTGTCAAGATCGCGGCCTGTATGGCACGCGCAGAGTGGACAAACAGGCATGGCGCAGTTTTGGGCAGCGATGTCAAATGTTTGCAATGCCAGGACTGTAGATCACCAATGTGGTCGACTTTTGTGCCAAGAGGGAGCGCCCTAAGTAGAAGAAGATATGTCTAGAAGAAGGTTCATGAAGATATGCTCTACAGAGAGAGATATGAAGGCTCCATGGAGGGTATGTCCTGCAGGTCACAGTTGAAGACTATGGCAGTGACTAGGAATTTTCACAATGCTGAGCTTCAGATAGCCAAATGTCATGGATTGATGTGAGGGAAGCTTTGTGAGTTGGGGAATACTTTTCCATAAGGAAGCTCCAAGAGATTTGACCTGTGGAATGAGATATAAGCAGCTCAATCTGACAGGGTGCTGCTGGCTATGGCTGCCATGGAAGCTTAAGTGAGGGTAGAGTTGGGAGATGGAGTCGTGGGATGGAACTAAGCTGACCAGAGATTAACATGAGCTGAGAGAGAGCAGAGGAGAGCTAAGTCGAGCTGAGCCATGCCCGACTGGGCTCTAATACCATGTTGAGAAACATGCGGGATCTAGAGCATGGCAGTAAGTTATGGTGGATGGAAGGAGAAGTGTGGACTCATGATGGAGAAGACAAAGACACTGTTTGTTACACAAGTGAATTAGGTTCCAAGATTGAGACTTGGACTCATAAACACAATCTTGTGTATGTGGAAAATGACATTGACACTTCACTGAAAAGAAAAGAGTACTATCATTGCACTAAGAAAAGGAAGCAAGTACAATGCTTTATAGGAAAGTAGGAAACTGCAGTAGGCACCACTGTGCATATGGGATAGGTTAGCTTGCATGTCCTTGGCCCTGAAACTCCATACAAAGAGGCTGTTTAGTGAGTGTGATTGCTAAATCTCAACACTAGTGACCTTTGAGGGTCAAGAACACCAACAAAAAAGATCCAAGATAGTAGCCCACAATTTGCAATGAATTATTATGGGTGTGTCCGACCTATATACTAGCCATTTGCTTCTAATACTCCTCCTATTTCTTTTCAAATATTGAGCATTGTTTCCAAAACTTTGATCTCCATCTTGGGCATTATTCAAGGAAGAGATGATCAACCATTGACTTTTCATTTGTGGACAGACTTGCTGTTCACAATTTGGGGTAGCAAGTATTTAAATGTTTATGCTTATTTGATGCTTATTCACTGAAGTTTTAATGATGGGATGTTACATTTATACTTAGAGATGCTCTATAGATCAATTAGAGCTCCTTTTTCTCAAGCTATCATAAATAGTGGTGGACAGCAAGCATATCCTTTGAATATCAATGAAATCTATGCCCTCATGCCATTTGAGATTACTCTTGGATCATATATATGCTTGGCATTGCTGATCATATATGGATATGCTCTTCTTTGAGCCTTGAGCTCTCATTTGAAGCTTATTTATATTCATATTTTGTAAGAGGTTAAATGGTTAGTGGTCTATTATTTATAGGCTTGGATGCTTATGTCATTTATATTCTCCTAGATGTATTGTTATCTTTGGGCTTTGGGATGTTATGGCATACATGTATTCAACTTGCTTTTCTCTTGGATACTCTGATTTGCTTCTAGTGGGTGTACTTTCAAACTTTTACTACAGAACTTAGCTTTTAGAGACTATGGGATCTCTCATATATGCTCATTGGTTTATGTAGACATTTTCTTTGTGGATATTGATCACTATGGGTTCATCTTCATTTGATTCTTTGGTTACTTGATACTTTCTCCTATCAGATGGGTTGTCCCTTATGGATACATGCTTTATTATATAGTGAGTTTCACTATTCATGAGCAATGATTTGGTTGCAACTTGCTAGATCTCATTGTTGCTTGGAGATCTCTTATGCACAGTTAACTTATGAACTTGGTTACCCCTTTGTTCAAGATGCATCTATATATCTGGCACTTTTGGATTCTCTGATAGTATTTAGTGTTTGGAGTTGTAGCTCTTTATTGGACACTATTAGTTGCATAGTAAACATGGTTGTTATTGATTTTCTTGCAATGGGAGCATTTTATATTGGGAATTCGCCCACAATTGACCTCTTATTTATTGCAATTTTATGGACAACACTACTATAATTCACCTTTCAACTATTTTATTGAGACCAACTACTTGTTTCATGCACTCAATGCTTCTGTTTTGTGGACAGTAGTACATTATCTTTTACTCCTTCTATTGCATACACATTTGCCTTAGTTTTGGGGCCGTTTTACTAAAATTATAACAATCTCAGTACTCTCTTTATTTTGCAATCATTATGGCAATGCTTCTAGTGCTTCTAGGAATAGTGCTATCTTTAACATTGACAAGTTGGATGTCAAGAACTTTAACTACTGGAAGACATAGATTTGGCAATTCTTGGTCCAAAAGAAGTAGGTTAAGCCATTGAAATGCAATGGTATAAAACCAAAAGGTTTTGATATTGATGTTTTGGAGGAGCTTGATGAGGTATGCAAGTCCACGGTCATTTTATCTTTGTCTAAGCAAGTATATTTTAATGACATTGAGACTAATGGTTATGTATGGCAATTATGGGAAAGATATGTAATCTTTATGATAAGAAAGTCTAGATTCACAATTGTACTAGTTGAAGAAGCTTATGGACCTTCATATGAAGGAAGGCACTCCTATATCTACTCATTTGAATGAGTTCCATTCTATTTCCAACTACCTCACATCATAGAAGATTATCTTTAGTGATAATATTAAGTCTATATTCTTACTTGTCACTTTCCCTGAGTCATGGGATACATTTCATACTGCCATAAGCACTAATGATCTTAAGGATGGATTTAAATGCTAAAATGTAGAGGGAGCTTTACTCACTAAAGAGGTTAATAGAAAAAATGTTAATGCAATCCATGCCTCTCATGCTCTCACAATTAGATGTAGGAATGATGCTAGAAGCAATTATGACCATTGTGGTAGAGACCCACAACAATAGAATAAGTCTAAGTCCAAATCTCATGGGCAAGCTTGTAATAAATCTGAGATCGTAAGTCTTCTCTTGCATATCATCATTGCAATTAGCACATACAGCCATAGTTCCATAAGATATGCTAGGATAGGTCTGATAAAGGTAAAAGGAAAAATGCAAGATAATGTTAAATCATTAGATGATCAGCACATCATGGAATCCAATATCAATATTGAAGAGGTTAATGCACTACAATATAGTTTAGATGACTATATATTTACTATTTCTTCATTTGGTACCACATAATTGAATGATGGTCGATCCTCATTCTCTTAATGTTGGTTACTGGCTTCCTTTCATGTAACCTTGCCTTGTAGTTGGTTTTATATTTATCGTACCATTTCAAGTTTTTACAACTAGGAGTTGATCATATATGTGATATTATTGGCATCGGCGCACTTATAGTTTTCTCCACGTACTTCTTTTCTTTACATAATATACCTTATGTTCTAACTTTGACAAAAGGCCTTATCTCTACTAGACAATTGGATGATACTATTTATCATATTTCTTTTTGTGATTCTGCTTGAAAAATCACTCATGGCAACCTCCTTTTTTGGTAGAGGTATCAAATTTGGTAGTCTTCATATTTTGTTTGTTTTTAGATCTATTGATCGTGTATCAATTGTCACTTATCTTTCCCCATGTATCTCTATGGCATCATTAGCTTGGGCACGTGTTACTCATAGGAATGAAAGTTTTGACTCATTTGCGGTATCTTCCATCCCTGGACTATTATTGTGATTTTTTTTATATTTTAAGTAGACTTGTAATACTCATAAAAAGTCTGGCTCTATGTGCATCAGTGAGCCATTGGCTCTTAATCATTGTGATGCTTGTGGTCCCACACCCTATCAGCATTTGGATGGTGATAAGTAATTTGTCATGCTTATTGATTATCTTTTCCATAAAGTCTAGGCCTACCCCATAAAGCATAAATCAAAGGTTTAAGCTACCTTTTAGTGCTTTAGTGCTTTGCAATCTAGACATAGGCTAAATTGCCTAAGATCAAATAATGGGGGTGAGTATGTCTCACATCAATTTTGTGATGATCGAGACATTAAGCATCAGCTGATCATCCCTTATACCCCATCCTAGAATAGTGTTACAAAGCACATGAATAGAACCATTCAAGAGCATGTCCATAGTATACTCAATCATGTAAACTTACCTCATATGTGTTGGGCTAAAGTAGTTACTAATGTAGTTCATATGATTAGTAGATCCCCATACACTACTCTTGGTCGTAGAGTTGCAAAGGAGGTATGGTCTGCTAAATCTCCTTCATATGCATACTTTGCGAGTCTTTAGATGTGAGGAATTCTACCATATTTTCAAAGATAAGCACAACAATTTTGATCCGAAATTTGTTAAATGCATCTTTCTTGGATATGGTGGTGATACATGTGAGATGGGCTATTGTCTTTGGGATATCCACAAGCTAGAAAAGTTATCCATAGCCATGATGTTGTGTTTCATGAAGATAAGATGTATAAGAAACTTGAATAGGTGATTGAGGTGCATAGAGTGATCTTTCAAAAGGAACCTCATATTACTATAGAGCCCACCTTCATCATACAACCTACAATTGTTGTTTATGCTCCAATGTGTTAAGACTTCAAGCTCAGTTTTACTATCTTTAGGTCGTGTGTACCCGACACTTAGCTTGTCCAACTGTATCAGCAAGTGTGGGACATTAAATAAGTCGGTGACTTTAGTCTGTGTGAATGGTCTTACAAACCTTAGTGTGTTGTATTCACTTTAGTTATATGGATTATGGAATATGAAGATAATGGAGAGTGAGAGCATATGGCTCTTTACAGTTGCTCCAACCCTTCTCTCTGTCTCTCTCTCTTTTACCATGGTATTAGAGCCATCTTGGATGGGCCCTCTGCAAATGCACAAGTGAAGAAGACCTGAAGAACTTGAAGGCCAGAGTATCTGAGAAGAGAAGCAGCTTACCATTGGTTCTTGAAAGGTATGCATTAAGATATTGAGTTTGCCATTGCTCAAGCAGTGTCTATAGCTTGTTTGGGAGCTTGGTAAGGATTCCTTGAGCACTTGTAAGGGTGCATTTGTCATCATTAACCACATGAGTAGCAATAGAAACCTCTGGACCAGCTAGCGTGATTGCACCTACTATCCAAACTGCCCCCTATGACTACAAATCAGTAAAGTAGTCACTACTAGTGAACTATAGCTTGCATACCATTCGAAAGGTGCTTGAAGACTGTTGTATGAAAATACTCTAGAGAGGGCTCAGTTATGAGCTGAGACATGAATGTACAGATCTTAAATTCAATCCTGAGCTATTGGTAATAGAGAATACATAGCATGTATGCTACCTTGACATGATCTTAGAGCTCTGTGTCATGCTCAGAAAGAATCATTGAAGCATAGGTATATGCAAGAAGGACATATGCATTGACTCTTAAGTCTTGGAGCTGAAGTTTGTTGATAAAAATACTTAGATCTGGAAGTATCTGATAGGCTGAATCTATCCTAGAATTTCCAGCACTAATATAGGGCACAGTTTGATCCATACATGCCTTGGAATGATGGTTATGACTAGCTAGAATGCTGGGTGAATGTCTGGGCAATATCCGTGTACACTTGGGCATGATTAAAAGGATTAATATTCAGTTTTGGAATGCATTTATAGATCTCAAAATTACAAGCTGAAAATTTTCATAAAATTATGGACAACAAGCATGGTTTTTGCCTGAAGCAATACATGACATTGATTAGTCCCTATCAAATGAATGCATTGGAATATGTCTAGGAATGTTTGAAGCATTAAGACAAGCATTGAATGCTACTAAAAGCTGAAATGTGGAGTTGAAAAAAAATGCATTTAAAGTGTCTTCATTGATTACAAGCAGGGAATGCAGTCCATCACATTGCTTCTTGAAGACAGAGTGTCTATGGTTGTATGTATGGTCATGTATTGACCCCGATACAATGAAGCAAATGTAAACTAATTTGAAGACATTTTGAGTTGGATAAACCTTGATTTGCTGAATATTTATTGGCTGCAATCTGTGAACAGGAGTTTTGACACTTGTACTTGTTGATTATGCACCGATTTGTGCGCATATGGTCATATTTGGACTGCTACATGTACCGGCAAATGTCTGTGAAGTTTTGAAGCATGTATGATATGTATACATCTCTATTTTGGCAGTGAAAGAATTGCTGGTCATTTACAGCTTGCAAATTTCAAACTGCATGTATATCCACTGGCAGAGAGGTTGAATGTCATAGAGTTTACAACAGCTACATGTTCTATGCATTGACTAATGTACCTACATCCTATATCACTTGGTTGTGAATGTCTTTAATAAGTTTATGGACTGAAATACATTGATTTAAACAAAGGTTGATGCTAAAAACTATCATTGCATTGGAAGGCTGAAACTGATCAGTTAAGAAGCCTTAGTTTGGGCATTGTTTGCAACATGGCAAATGTAGATAGGACCAACAACATAACCCAAATAGTGGGGGGAAATCTTGATAGTAACAATTATGCCATATGGAAGTTCCGCATGGAGAATTTCCTGATAGGAAAAGGATATTGGGACTTGGTGATAGGTGTTGAAGCTGAACCTGAAATTCCAAAGAGGAATCCTACAGCTGATCAAAGACGAGTGCACCGAGCTTGGTTGGAAAGAGCTCGCAAGGTGCTACACTGGATATCTTTGTGTATCTCGGATGCTATGGTAATGCAGATCATGAACTACAAGTCACCAGTAGATACATGAAACATATTGATCAGGTACTATGGCACAACTACCAATGCCAGAAAGATACAGTTGAAGTAGAAATTCAACAACATGGAAAGAAAAGGCAGATCTATACAGGATTATGTCACAGAGATTAAGACTATTGCGAATCCATTGGCACATATGTTGAGGATGAAGACATGGTTGCAGTGACATTAAATGGTTTGGGATCCGAATATAAGTCACTTGATACTTCCATCTTTGTGCGGGCTGAAATGCCAGATTTCAATGAGTTGGTTGCATTGCTTATTCATGAAGAGGTTGGATTGGTTATAGGTTCTAGTGGCTCCAAGAACAAGGATGTTGTATTTTATTCAAATCAAGCGGTTGTGGCAGCCATGGTAGAGGTTATGGTTCTGGCAGAGGAGTCCAACAAAATGTATCATATGGTCATAATAACCAGCAGGGTTTAAATGCACGAGGAGGTGGAAATTTCAGAGGCAAGGGGAGATCTAGCCTTAGAGGCAGAGGCTCCTGGCAGCAGCAGCGTCCATCTAACAATCCTAATAAGGATAAGGATTTTCATTACTATGGAAAGTATGGTCATATTGCCAAGGACTACTGGAAGAAGGAGAGCAATCAAAGAGGCAAACATCAAGGACATTATGCAACGTCCAATCAGGCTAAACATGCATCTGGGGATAGATTGTTTGCCATGACATATGTGAAAGACAAGGCTGTTGAGAAGTCTCATGAGGATGCAGTTTGGTACATTGATTCGAGGGCATCAAATCATATGACACCTCATGGTGATTGGTTTACAGTTATGGTGCCTAAGAGGAATGGCTATGTATGCACAAGGGATGACACGCAGCATAGTATAGAACATAAAGGCAAAGTACCTTTGGTAATCCATGATAATAGGAAGAAGAACTTACATGATGTATTGCATGTCCCGTCAATTACTAAAAATCTATTGTTTGTGGGTCAGATGATTGAGCAAAATTTGCAGGTCCAATTTAACAAGCATGGATGCTTCATTGAGGAGTTTGGTAATGGTTGCAAATTGATTGCTCACAGTCATAGGAATGGTAGGATGTTTACTCTTGATGCCACTTTGCCACAACTGAAATCGGAAATATTTGCCCATGGCTCTAGCACAATTAAAGACTTGGAAATATGGCATAAGAGAGTGGGACATGTTAATCTTCAGCGGCTGCAAATGATGCAGAAGAAACAACTTGTGACAGGTTTACCCAAGTTTCAGGTATACAGATATTGGTCATGTCTATGATGCTTATCAGTTTGGTAAACAGTCAAGGTTGCCATTTGTCAAGCATGTAAGAAATAGTACGCGATCGTTGCAATTAGTTCACTCTTATGTGTGGGGGCCAGCCCATGATGCATCTATGGGAGGCTCCAAGTACTACATGACATTCATTGATGACTTCAATCACTATACTTGGGTTTATATACTGAAAACAAAGGATGAGGTGTTTTTTGTTTTTCAGCAATTTAAAAAGAAATTAGAAAAAGAATTTGATTGTTACATTTCTTGCTTGAGATCTCACAGTAGTGGGGAGTATGTGTCAAATGAGTTTTGGCTAAAAATGGCATACATAGGTAGCTTACATGCAACTACACTCCACAGCAGAATGGGATAGCTGAACGAAAGAACATGGTATTGATGGAAGCTGCTCAAGCAATGATGAATGAGAAGAGTATGTTGCTCTACTATTGGGCTAAGGTTGTTATGATAGCCATCTATATCTTGAACAAGACTCAGGTATTTATGATATGACACCATTTGAGAAGCTATATGGCTATAAGCCTAATGTTAGTCACATGAAAGTATTTGGATGTCTTGCTTATGTGCACATACCTGATGAGAAAATGTAAAATTTGGATCCGAAAGCACATAAGTGTGTTTTTATTGGATACTCGCAAGAAAAGAAGGCATATAAATGCTATGATCCCTCTATTCAGGTGACACTAGTCCAACAGAGATGTTATCTTTGATGAGATGACCTCTTGGTATGCATCATCGGTTGCAGTGCCATTGGATATGCCTTCTACACATGTTTCTACAATTGATTTGCAACAGAGTACTACAGTGACAAGCCCTAGTGATACGACGGTGTCTCCATGGACAGGGAGATTGCGGAGCTCTAGCTAACCATCCCCACTGACACCACTATGTTAGTGAGGGGGAGATATGATGTGATGGACAGCAAAGGAAAAGAAAAAGTCATTGATGATACATCTAGTGTGATGACACCTAGCAAAACTTCGTATTCTGACAATGTATACGCCTAGCAATAGGCAGAACAGGTACATTCTACCTCATGAGAGAGGGGAATCGAGTAGTGCACGACAACTTAGACACTCGCAAAGAGACAGGTACCCTATGGATAGACTGACTTACATTGGGTTTTCTACGAAGCGTTTTGCATATATGACAAAGATGATAGAGGTCAAAGGGCTTGCTACATTTGGTGAAGCGGTGATAAAAATCGGTGCACAACTATGGATGAGGAGATAGATGCCTTGGTTGAAAATAGTACTTGGGATCGTGTGCAACTGCCAGAAGGAAAGAAGACCATTGGTTGCAAATGGGTCTACAAAATTAAATGCAAGTTGAATGGTAGTGTAGAGAGGTATAAAGCCAAGATGGTTGCTAAAGGATATGCTCAGTAGTATGGGTTAGACTATGAGGAAACATTCAGCCCTGTTGCTAAGATGGCAACCAGATGAGCATGATCGCATTGGTTGTTGCTAAAGGCTGGAAATTGCAGCAGATGCATGTGAAAAATGCTTTCCTTGATGGTGACTCGGAAGAGAATGTTTATATGGATCAGTTTGAAGGGTATATACACCCTAATTTTCAACATTATGTATGCAAACTGAAAAAAGCATTATATGGGCTGAAGCAAGCTCCGAGAGCCTGCCATGCAAGGATAAGTAGTTACTTGTAGAGTTTGGGATTTATTATTGGCATGGTTTATCATAGTCTATTTACGAAAAAGAAAGTAGTGTTGACCATCTATGTTGATGGATTGATAATCACA
Organism: Lygodium microphyllum; assembly: GCF_053477565.2. Classification (NCBI taxonomy): domain Eukaryota; kingdom Viridiplantae; phylum Streptophyta; class Polypodiopsida; order Schizaeales; family Lygodiaceae; genus Lygodium; species Lygodium microphyllum. Next base: position 17,782,721 of record NC_141163.1, read on the forward strand.
GGTGATGATGAACGTGGGGATAGAGCATGTTATGCAAATACTAAAATCTAAATTTGACACGAAAGACTCAGGTGAACTAAAGTATTTCTTGGATATTGAGGTGATCAAGGGTGAAAATGGTTTATGGCTGATGCAGAAACACTATGCCATGAAAATGCTAAAGAAATATGGCATGGCTAAATGTAAACAACTAGATACACCTCTTGATCAAAATGTCAAGTTGGACATTAGCACTAGAGCTAAAATTGATGATGTGACTATGTACAAGAAGATGGTTGGAAGCTTGATCTACTTAACCATCACAAGGCTTGATTTGAGTTATGCAGTTGAGATCATAAGTCAGTTCATACAAAAGCCCAGGAAGCCACACCTGGATACTGTTAGACAGATTATGCGGTATGTAAAGTCCATTATAGATCATGGGTTGTTCTATGAGAAGGATAAGGTCCTGAAACTCATTGGTTACACAGATATGGATTGGGAAGGATGCTCATATGATCGTAGATCTACAAGTGGTTATGCTTTTGGCTTTGGAAGCGGAATGATCAGCTAGAGCAGTAAGAAGCAACCAACAGTTGTATTGTCTAGCACTGAGGCAGAGTACAGGGGTGCTGCATTGGTAGCATGTGAGATTGCATGGCTGTTCAAGCTTATGGCTGATTTGGACATACAGGTGGGTGCTCAAGTGACCTTGTTATGTGACAATCTCAATAGTGTACTCTTGGCAACAAATCCAATTTATCATGCCAGGACTAAACACATTGAGATACACTACCATTTTATCAGAGAGATGGTTCTTGTAGGGCAAGTAGACCTTATGCATGTGAAGACTGATGAAGAGGTTGCAGATATCTTTACCACGTCTTTGGGTAAATATAAGTTCAGTTTTTTTCGACAGCTACTTTGTGTGCAGAGGTTGTCTTGAGCTTGAGGGAGAGTGCTAAGACTTCAAGCTCAGCTTTACTACCTTTAGGTTGTGTGTACCCGACGCTTAGCTTTTCCAGTTGTATCAGCACGTGTGGGACATTAAATAAGTCATTGACTTTAGGCTATGTGTGAATGGTCTTATGGACCTTAGTGTGTTGTATTCACTTTAGTTATATGGATTATGGAATATGAAGATAATGGAGAGTGAGAGCATACAGCTCTTTACAGTTGCTCCAACACTTCTTTCTGTCTCTCTCTCTTTTAACACAATGGCTAAGGATTCACTTGTTGTGTAGGATGTTGAATGCTGAATTGACTAGATTTTTTGGTTGATTTTTGTTGCTGAATAATTGATTTTTGAAGGATTTTGAATAATGACCAGTTATTTTGAAATTGTTTAAAAGTTTTTTGGATGATATTGATTATGTTTTGGAAGCTCATGTTGATTTTCAGTAGAAATATGAGGTTATGTGATGTTCTAATAGGTTCTGTTGAGGTTCTAATTGGTTCTATTTAGCTTCTATTTTGTTCTAGTTTTCTTTTGTATGAAGCATGGATTGATGATTGATGGAATTTGAGGTATTTTGCAAGTTTATTGAATGGTTTTTGATAGTTTGGAATGGTTTTAGTATGAGTTATGTGGTTCTAATGCTTTCTATTGACCTTCTGTAACCCTCTGTTGAGCTTCTTCTGTACAGCTTATGTTCTTGCTTTGTGCTTGTTCTGCTCTGTTCTGTATGCTTTTGTAAGTGTTATATGGAACGTATGTGAGACTTTGGAAAAGTTTTGTAGCCTTGGAAAGAGGTGAATATAAGTTCAAAAGAGCTCAAGGAAGTGGAAGAAGCAGCTATTGAAGACTCGAGAGAAGATTGGAGTAGAGTGACAGTGATGAGCTATGAAGAGTCACTATAGTAGCTCTAGTGACCTTTCATATCAAACACACCTTTTGGAAGGGGCATCCACGACCAAAGAAGGATTATTATGAGTGATTATAGAGTATTGTATTGAGGAGATGATGTGCTATTGATTGAGAGAGAAAGAGAGAGTGAAAGATAGCCAATTCTATGAAAAACAATGTATCTATATATGAGAGATTGTGAGAGAAAACTATGAAGACAATGAAGATGAATCATATGTGATATTTTTTCATTCAAAGTGGAGCATTCTTTTGTGTTTTCTATGTCTATTAAATAATTCTATGAAGAGTATGAAGAGAATGATCAATTTTATTGAAGATAAAGCCGTGGGAGAATTGTTTATATGATGATGCGTGAAGATTTCTTGCTAGTTGTGTTATTTTTCTTGTTGTGGTTCTCTAAAGAATGAAATAAAAGCTTATTGATATTACAAGATAGATTTTCTTATAGTAGAAACCCCTTTTCCTTGGTGTCTCTCTTGGGGCTCCATAGGATCATGTTAATGATGGTCAAAGAGGACAAAATGTACTGGCTCCACATCTGGTTTTGTGATGCTCTATAAGATCCTTGCAACCTCCTAATCATTATGAGGCCTCAACACATTATGTCAAATCTTCTCTCATGCAAACAAAATGACTACCCTTTTCTTGGTTTTGTCTATGGTTACATAGTTCTATCTAGATTTATATCAAATGGATATTAAAATGACTTTTCTACATGGGGACTTGCATGAGGATATTTATATACAACAACCTAAGGGTTTTATGGAAAAGGGCAGGGAGCACCTAGTGTATAAGCTGAGGAAGAGTCTCTATAAACTTAAGTAGGTATCTAGGGAATGATATCATAAGCTAGATGCCTTTATCCATCCATAATCTTACTCTGCAGGTAGTGCTATGGATTTGTATCTCTACACAAAGAAGACTCATGATGGTAGCCTTATTATTTTGGTACTTTATATTGATGATATGCCGATCATTGGGAGTGCTCATGATGAGCTAGATGCTTTAAAGACTCGGCCCGAGAAGGGCTTTGAGATGAAAGATATGGGGTATGCTTCTCATATACTTGATATGTGTACTATGCACAATTTCTCTAAGAGACTCCTCTACTTGTCATCACAGAAGGAGTACATTTACAGGATACTTGGGCAATTCCATTTACAAGGTGATAATCTCACTGGTACCCCTTGACCTTCTTATGTCAATCTCAGTTAGACAAATTGTCCCCATACAAATAATGAGAGGGATGAGATGGCCAAGTTTATGTACATGCCCATAGTGGGCAACTTGATGTATACCATGATAGCCACTAGGCCTGACATTTGCAATGCTTGTGGCTTGTTACATAGCAACACCTAGTCAGCAACATTGGGATGCCCTAAAGGGTATCATGATACCTTAAGGAGACTATAAAGTTGTGCCTTTGATATGGCAACTAGAATGCTAGAGTTGTGGGCTACACTGACTTTGATTATGCAAGACATACAGACAATAGGAAGTCCACAGTTAGCTATGTCTTTACCTTTGTTGGAGGTGTTGTTTCTTAGAATGTCTAGGGTACATTTTTGTACTACCTTGTCTTCTACTAAGGATAAGTACATAGAAGATAAATACACATTGCACCATAGAGGGGAGCAACTAAAGCCCATAGGGATTTTACAACATTCCCTTTCATTGCAGCCTACAAGTGTAATGTAAGTGTTATTAATAATCGAGTTTTGTGTGAAAAGGCATTTTTGTGTGTGTGCATGGGCATGTATGAGTCTTAAGTTTAAATACTATATTTTAAGATTTCAGTCTCTATCTTGTTCATTGACTTTCCAAATCTCCTTCTATGGGTCTAAGGTAGCTCCAATGAAGCTTCTGCTCAAAGCCCCATATCTTATCTACCACAATGAAGCATCTAATCTCAAATATAGCCTTTGAAAATGCTATTTATTGGCCTACTAGCAAACCACCCCCTTCTCAACCTAACCCATTATCCTCAAGCCAACCTCCAAAGGGTCCTCCTCAATGCCCCTACAAAAAATCTAGGTGGAGGCTAGGTATAGTGGCCCTAAGGGAAATTGGGAAATACCAATGTTCTTTTTATTTCATCATTCCAAAGGCTAGCTTCTCAAGAATTGTATGCAAGGTTGTATAGACCTCTATCAAATAGAAAATAGGAGGTGGTTTCTACCACATGGACAAGATATACCCGCTTGCTTCACAAAAGAATGTCTTTATGCTCTCAACAAGGCTTCACATAATTTTTTAGTTAACTCAAATAAGTGTGATACTTAGCATTATGCAACATTTACAAAGTGCATTACTATAATCCCTAGGGATTTTCAACTTGCAAGGGATATTAAAAGTAGTGATACATGCATTCATTCCAATAGAATGAATAGTATTTGTAATATTATATTTCTTTGACAAACATCCCCCACATACATGGGACATGTAACTTTATCAAATTATGAAACTATTATACTAGCTAAAAAGTTTGAATGAAGTAAGTTTTTTCCTTTCAAACTTTATTCTTAACTTTAATCTAAGTCTTCTTGATATATTTTACTGCTTGACTACATTATTTCTTACATTGTTGATGTAGCATGCCCAAGTTGTGCCTCAAGTATCAAGTCTACAAGACCCTTTCTAACTTGAAATATCATCATGATCATGTCACACAATGATAGGAAGATACCTAAGAGCCAAGATATAAAGATTAGCACTATAAGTAATATTATCTAGCTAGTCAAGTTACATTATTCAAATAACACAAAGGTTACATGGCTAGTTAATAGTGTGGTATTCATATCAAAGATTAAAATTTTAGGTTAATAAGATTTTACCCAACACCTAAAGTTATCAAAGATAAAGTTAATTAATAGGGTTAGTAACATTAATCAAAATAGATTAGTTAGCTAAATTAAGTAGTTGATTAGTATCAATATATTCATCTTACTTAATGCAACTTAGTAAAATAGGTTTAACAATGTAAGGTTTTATAAACCTTAGTAAATTCAATCACTTTCTATCCATTGTAAGGTGCCAACCCATGTCACCTCTATCTCCCAATCACAATTTCATCACCTCCCCCAAGTTGGCGATCTTGGCTAGAAGTTACTAAATCATGCATAATATCAGACTAAAAACCTAACAAAACAGGTGATTGATATCATTAACCCTTAGTCAGTAAACTTGTAATGTATGCATTACAAGATATAAGCTTTATACCGACGTTAAAAGCGACGAAAATGTAAATAAAGAAATTTGCCCTCGTCATCGCAAAAAGCGTTGTTATTGGTGACGCCATGGAATAGTCGGTATTAGCGTCGTTATCAGTGTCGCTATTTGCGTCGGTATCAGTGTCACATTTGCGACGCTAACCGACCCAAATAATGACGTTGATAACGACTCTTTGCGACGCTAATAACGACTCCAATAATGACACGTGCAGTAAATTTACGATGCTAATAGTGACGGTAACATGGAAAAAAAAATTGTGGTAGGGCACTATGTACTTTATTTGGGCCATAAAGGTGACGCAACTCTAGCAGAACTACGAGACAGAGACACCACGTCCGTGCCTCCATAGCAACCACCTGAGCCACGCTCTCTGGAACCGCCACGAGAGTGAGAAGTAGCACCTGTATCCCGAGTCGAACATGGGCTCACTACATCCGTATCTCTACAACATCCCCCTTACCTTGAAGCACTCCCTCTGTCTGGCCCAAGTCTGGAGCATCGACCTCATCTGCTCGAAACTGAAGCATCTGATTGAGCCGAAGTAGATCTAATAGAGCGACCTGATGATGTCCGAGATAGCTCCTGGTCTGCCATGTCTCTTAATCTTGCCATCTGATCTAGAGACATGCGCATGAAGATATCCTACAACTCCTTATCGCTCATCCCTCGACTCATCCTGATGATCTAAGTATCCACAAAGGTCACATGCATAGACAAAAAATGATGTTAGCATAATCAATTTAAATCATACAAAGTACGATAATATAAATCTTTTAAAAATGATATTACTTAAAATGCATATCTTATGTACTCTTATAAGCGATTAGTCAACGAATTGAGTAAGTGGATGCTCCAAGTATGAAGTATCCTATGGTCCCATGTCAATCTCCTAACACAACTCGGCATAAACTAGAAGGTCGATAGACATGTCACCACAAAAGGATGAGTCTACCTCGTTCTCAAAGAATTCTTGGACTCATGTATTTCCATCATTGTTACCCGATGCTGGCTCCTCTACATGCTCCAAGCTTTCGGTGGCCTCCACCCCTTGCAATATTGACCCCTCTATTTGCATATTGTCCTCATCTATGCTCGAAACATCGCTTTTGATCATATACTCTCGCACTTCAGGGAGCTGAAGGTATAACATACCACCATCGATGTTACTGGGGGTTTGGATAGAAGATTACCTATTCACAAACACGTACAAGAGAGATTTAACTATTGTGACATGTACCATATCGTAATACAATTAACAAATAAATGAGTTCATGCACCTGTTCACAATGGGTCGGAAGCACAAAGGTGTCGCGTAAATCTGTCTTTTTTTTTTTGGAATCTATTTCGAGAAATCCAGATGGACCTCGTCGAACTGTTGCTCTAGCTCCTTCAAGTACCACTTTGAACCACTGCACATCAAATAGTATCATGGAGAAGCTACGGTAATCCACCATAACAATACGTTGCAAGTTTCCAAAATACTCCATCTTATCTATAACCATGTTTGGATCCATTGCTTGTCATCGGCTCTCTTGCTCGAACCTTGCCATGATACCACAGTCTGTTGTGGAGTACATTTTGTCAATACACTCCACGCGGAAATGCCATCCCCGTGACCACGTTGCACTATATATTTTGAATTGTATATTGAAACCCTCAATTAGTTATCGCATATAAAATATAGATACGATAAACCCTAAACACGTCATCACCTTTGGACTACATCCCCTCGAGAATTCCCACTCCTCGATTGAGACTTTCGCCCCTTCGCGAGACGCTGCGGTCAAAGCTCCATGCAACCATCGTGTTGACATAAACCGCGGCATCTCCTTCATGCCCTCGAGATATCGAATCAGTCGATGGTGCATACTACATCGAATTTCAGATCGTGCTTCCTCTCGATCTTGCCTAGCTTGCTGGTACCTGGCAAGCCACATCTCCATAGAGGCATGGTGCAACATACAAAAGCAATTCACTTTCTCCTCCATTGCAGCATCCATTCTTTTTTCTACCCCATTTCCAACCACCATATCTCCAGTCAGTCTATCATCGTCCTTCAGCGACCATAGCATACTGTTGTCTGGATCCACCATTGGTAGCCTTTGTGAAATATGCACTAGCGCCTCAGACACCAACCAACCTTCAACCATGCTACCTTCTGGCCGAGCTCATTACCACGCAAAGCCTTTCAGGGTTTTCATGAAGTGCTCCAAGAAGAACATCCATCGTGTATGGACAGGTCCAGCAATCTCCACTTCATCTACAAGATGCACAAGAAGGTGGATTTGTATCGTGAGCATGCTGGTAGGTAGGTAGAGACAGGCCGTCTCCACTGCTCCCCACCTCGCGGATTCAATAGAGAACGTCTTAATCTCGTTCTGTGAGATCCATTGCACTAAAGTCGACAACTTGTAAATGGCCCCGCATATTTCTGGAGTAAGGCATCTTGTGATCGCGATCAGTAGTACAAACTGCCACAAATGAGAAAGCACTATGAACAATGACTGCACTCCAAATAGCAAAATGCGCAGGCCACTTACAATCCATTCGTAGTACAAACCTAACATATCTTATGCCATTTATGGGATTTTAGTCATGATAATTGGTCGTCTTTAGAAAACACAGACCTGAGAGAACGCATCATACCCGTCGAAGTGCGGATAGACTTGACTATTTGCTTCACAATGCGCTCTTCTTTAGTGGACAAAACCCAAGGAGCACGAGGTAGCTTCACGCGCCCATTAGCACTCGACTGCGGCCAAAGCACCTCCATCTTGCCTACCTCCTTCAAATCCATTTGTGCCCCTATAGTGTCCTCTTTCCTATGATGTGGTCCCATAGCAAGCTGCCCACATTCTTGAAAATATGCATGGGATCCAATAAGTGTTTGATCTGTAAGTGGGTCCAATATAGCAACTCGTAGAAAACTGAGAACCGTCGCATTCTGTTTGGATGTGACTCCACGTGGATCATTTTCAGCTCGTACCAGCTTTGGGCATTCATACGTGTTAGATGTCGTCCAAGAAAACCTTCCATGAGTTCATGATCCTCTAGCAAGAAAGCGGCGTGTCCTTGATATACCATCTTCTTCATGGTTCGTGACCTTCGGGAGTCTAACTGTGGCCCGCACAATGGACATGCATGATAACCTGAGGTAACCAGGCCTATCCCAACACCTCTATCCAGTGAATACAAACTTGAACAAGCTATGATAGATATTACCAACGAGAACAGAAGCCTGTTTAGTTGAGCACTCTCCGAATCTCGGAAAGTCATGCATCCTCTACATGAGAACGGCTCGAATATTGGCGGACCATTGACCATCGCGCTTGCTCATATCTTGCACGGTGACCCCCTCCTCCCACAAAATCTTAAGCTCATCGACTAATGGACGAAGATACATGTCCATATTTTTGACTTCGTAGCGGCCGGGGACAAGTAAGCTAAGGATGAGATGTCCTTTCTTCGTAGAAAGCCATGGAGGGATATTGTAGTTGACAAGGACTATAGGCCACACACTGTAAGAAGTTGAGCGCAGACCGAATTAAACCGTTGGGCATCCTTCCATACGTAAAAACAACCCTTGCAGGAAAAGACTATTGGCTGACCTATCTGCTGGTCAAACCAAATTTTTATGGGACCTCATACCCTCTGCTATTGGGAAGACCTTGGCTTTTTGAAGCGAGAGCCAGGACAGACTGGTTCAAAGGAACCCTGACCCTAGGCAGAGGACCCAACAAAGTGGTCCTAAAATTGTATGGATCGCAAGAAGGCAATGGATCCACATCCATCGAAGTCATAACTGACTCCTCCAACGGATCCTTATAAATTTTACACTATGGAGACTCTACAAACACATAAAGAGTAAAGCATGCAACAAATTTTGGTAACCTTTCACATATTTTGCATGTTGAAACCAACTTTGATGTATCCACCCCTAGACAAGATTAATATCAAGGTTTATAGAACCTTACATTATTAAATCTATCTTACTAGTTTACTAATACTAATTGACTACTTAATTTAGCTAACTAATCTAGTTTGATTAATGTTACTAACCCTATTAATTAATTTAATATTTGATAACTTTAAGTGGTGGGTCAACCCTTATTTACTAAAATTTTAATCTTTGACACGAATACTACATAATTAACCAGCTATGTAACCTTTGTATTATTATGACTACCTAAATAACTAACTTGAGTCGATAACGCTACTTAGTATTGACCTTTATATCTTGTCTACTACTATGGATTGTTGTTTTATTGTGTGGCATGAACATGATAAGATTCAGAGTAAGAAAGGGTCTTGTAGACTTGATACTCGAGGGACAACGTGAGTACATTTTTCCCTTGGAGAAATGGAGGTGCTCTCATCTTGACAAGAAATATGGTATCATTTTTGAGTCTTGATTTGATTCACTTAGGTTACCACTATAAGGATATGGAGGTATAGCGATGGCGCTTTCCGATGCAAAATAGTGGCGTCACTATTTGCATCGCCACAAATAGCGACGGTACTCAAACGAAAAAAACATGGGCCGAAACCCGAGTGCATTATTTTGCGCACATACACGAAAGAGAGAGCGAAAGGGAGAGTGAACATCTTGCATTTGAGAGGGAGAGGGAGAGAAAGAGAGAAAGAGGGAGAAGAAAAGCTTCTCACCATTGCCGCTGCCATTCGCGAAGAAGAGGAGGAAGTGTACGAAGGGTGAAAAGGAGCCGCCGAATCCTTCTTCGAGCCTTTATGGTGAGTGCATTGTTCCTTCTTGCTTTGTTTTTGTGTTTTCTATTTCTCTTTTACTTGTTTTTGTTAAAATTCATGTGTATTGAGAGAGGGAGAGGAAATGAGAGAGGGAGGGAGAGGAAGAGGAAGAGGGAGAGGGAGGGAGAGGAAGAGAGGGAAACATTAAACATAATAGGGAAAGAGAGATAGAGAGGGAGAGGGAGAGAGAGGGAGAGGAAGAGGGAGAGGAAATGAGAGAGGGAGAGGAAGAGGGAGAGGAAAGAGAGAGAAACATTAAACATAATAGGGAGAGAGAGAGAGAGAGAGAGAGAGAGAGGAAGAGAGAAAAGGAAATGAGAGAGGGAGAGGAAAGAGAGAAAAACATTAAACATAATAGGAAAAGAGAGAAAGAGAAGGAGAGGGAGAGGGAGGGAGAGGAAGGGAGAGGAAATGAGAGAGGGAGAGGAAGAGAGAAAAGGAAATGAGAGAGGAAGAGGAGATAAGAGAAAAAACATTAAACATAATAGGGAAAGAGAGAAAGAGAGGGTGAGGGTGAGGGAGAGAGAGGAAATGAGAGAGGGAGAGGTCATTGTTTTCTTGTTTGTTGTTGCTGTAGTAGTAGTAGTTTTTTTCTTTTATTATTTATTGTTGTTTAGTTTTCTTGTTTTTTGTAGTAGTAGTAGTAGTTGTTGTTGTTGTTGTTGTTATTGTTGTTGTTGTTATTTTTTCTTCTTTTCTTGTTTATTATAGTGGTAGTGGTAGTGGTAGTTGTAGTGGTAGTGGTTTTCTTGTTTATTGTTGTTGTTGTTGTTGTTGTTGTTGTTGTTGTAGTAGTAGTAATAGTTTTTTTTATTTTCTTATTTATTGTTGTCTAGTTTTCTTATTTGTTGTTGTTGTAGTAGTAGTGGTAGTAGTAGTAGTTTTTTCTTCTTTTCTTGTTTATTATAGTGGTAGTGGTAGTGGTAGTGGTAGTGGTAGTGGTGGTCATGGTCGTGGTCGTGGTCGTGGTCGTAGTCATGGTTGTAGTAGTAGTAGTGGTTTTCTTGTTTGTTGTTGTTGTTGTTGTAGTAGTAGTAGTAGTAATAGTTTTTTTTATTTTCTTGTTTATTATTGTCTAGTTTTTTTATTTGTTGTTGTTGCTGTTGTAGTAGTGGTAGTAATAGTAGTTTTTTTTTTCTTTTCTTGTTTGTTGTTATTGTAGTAATAGTAGCAATAGCAGCAGCAGTTGTTGTAGTAGTAGTAGAGAGAGAGATATGTTTTGTTAAAGAAAATGAGAGAGGGGGAGGAAGAGAAAAAGGAAGAAGGAACAAGAGAGAGGGAATAAACATACATCATAATAAAGAAAGAGAAAAAGAGAGAGAGATGGAAAGAGAGGAGATAATGAATGGATAAAAACAAAGAGAGAGTGGTGGCGAGGTTTAGTGCAACACCACGAGACGGAAAACACTCTGACATGCGCTAATTTGTGGGTGGGTGGAGACTTTACATACGTTAATTTTTGCTAAGTTACAAGAGAAGAAATCCATTCTCAAACAATTTAAGAAAGAAAAAAAGAATGATAATTAAAACAAATTGTTTGTCGTAACATAGACAAAATGGAAAACAATGAAGGTCTTGATGTTCAAGATCACGAGGCGTATCTTAATCAGCGTGTCCCATGTCCTTGCTCTCAATGTAAGCTGGCAATTAGACAAAAACGTCGATTGTCTATAGAACACATACGATGCTTCGGCGAGTTTCAATCTGAGATCATTGATCAGGTGATCTTGGATTTTTAGCAAACGGTAAGAAAAGTTAATATCAATCATGCATTGTACTCGCAAGCTAATTGAATACCATATACAAAAAGATTGGGTGTGGCTGACAAATTTTCTATCTAGGGAGGTGATATCTCGTCCCAAGGAGGAGTGCACCCTTTGTGGCCAATTAGAAGAGTTCGTGGGCGTGCGATGGATGGAGTACCTGAGCCAATCCACCACTTGGAAGGTACTACCCAATCTATACCGTCAATACCAGAGGAGACAGACAGCCTTCAAGACTTACCTACAATCTTGGAGCCTGAGATAGAGGCAATGATCGATGCATTGATTCCCATGGATGTCAAGACTTTTGATCCACTTAGAGAGGAAGCATCCATACCATTATATGAATAATTGCCATTATAACTCCTCGATCATCATCCATGCATAATTTTTAATAATATCTATTAAAAGGTACTTCGCCATATCGGAATACAATGAAACTTTCTACATACATCTATGAAGTGGTCAATAGCTCACCTATTTTTTTAAATGAAAAGAAATCCACAAAAGGCTTAGGCCTAAGTCTTGGCAAGGAAAATGACTCCAAACACCATACTAAGGCCCAAGCCCTTATGATCTATCCATGTATGAATTTGAATAGAAAATGTTAAAAATGCCTAGTCATATATAATAAGACAAAACTTCACATATACACTTGTGACGTGATTAGTAGCTTACCTTTTTTTTAGGAAACCAAAAAAAAAAGCCAAGAAGGGCTTGGCATTGCCAAATGGCTCAAAATTCCAATGAAGCCACTCCTTGCTCTTTTTTCATGAAAAAAATAAGTGAGCTATTGACCACTTCAAGAGTGCACTTGTGCAATTTTATTATATTCTGATAAAAAGGTGAGGACTTTACAATCACATGATCAATCATACATGTGAAATTATATTTAATTGTTTTAAAGTATAAAAGGGTTAATGGTTCATCCTCCTTCTCATTTTCACTCATCATTTTCATTCTTTCCTCAATTGTATTATCTTCAATTTCCATCTTTTTTCCGTTCCACTTCTCAAGCTTCTATGGCATGCTTTAAACAAGTTGCTTGTTGCTTCCTGCCAAAGAAAGCCCCTATGGTACCACCTAGAGTAGGAGGTTGGCCCTCCTCAAAGTTGTGACATCCTCCCCTAGGCAATAGAGACCACCACAAAAGAATAGAAGATGGTGATTGGGAAATAAGGCCTTAAGTGAGAGAAGGCACATATATAGCAAGGATGTGAGTTACTCATCCCTAAAGCTTCCTCCCTATTGCAAGCCTTTGTGGAACCTACCACTCACTAGCCTTAAGAAATTTTGGTCAAGTGTTGTGGATGGTCCCATGGCATGGAGATGGCCAACTAGAGCTATGGAGGTCTACAAATAACAAAAAAGGGATACTTGATTTATATCTTCAATGATACATAGGTGAATGCTATACGTGTAGAGCAAGTAACATCACATGTTTTCATACACACAAGTAATGTGCACCATCACGTGTACATCTACTACAGTTATATTAAATGGATTTGCATTACCTTATTGCATATACAAGTATCACACATTTATCTAATTGAATTGGCTTGTGTTATCAAAAGTGCACATACAAGAACAGTAAAACTTCAAAAAAACATAATACTTTACACACACAATTTGACCTACTCTCTCAAGTTGGGAAGCTTGCTTCATTTTTGAAAGGGGAAGGAAGACTAAGATCACAATCAAGACCTCAAACACAAAGAGACCAACTCCAAATAACAAAAGATCAAGCCTTCAAGACCTTTAGGAATTTAGGGGCAACCAAGAACTAAGACGTAAACAATAAACAAGTAACCATTAATTGTGATGTAAAGGTAAAAAGGTAGGTAAGACTTTGGCTTCCAAGATGTGTAGTTTAAGTTTTTCAATGTGAAAACATATTCTAGTAAAAATATTTAAAATTTTGAATTTTGAAATTTTTCATAAGTGTCACAAAAATCTTTTTTTCTACTAGCAAAATCATGGCACCAACAAGCAACAACAACAACAACCAAAGATTGGAAATAGGCTTGTCCTCATCAAAGACCCCCTGGATGAGGACAAGGTTATGTTCACTACCTAGAAATGCAATGACTTTAACTTAGAAGTGAATATGTATGAGGTGGGCCATGTTCAATTCCAAGCCATCAATAACATAAAAGAGTTAGTAAACCATCACTAATCACTCAAGAAATTGGTGGCAAAGTGCAGATTGGTTGAATATGACAAAGCTATTGGCCACATCATCCACTTTTTAACCTGTGAAACAACCGTCTACTATTATGAGCTTAACAAAATCACATTTACATTTAGGTACTCCATCAAAAAATAAGGACTACTGGGAGAGCCATGAGATTATGATTGAGCTCAACCCTTAGGTAGTGGAAAGAACCCTAGGCATAAAAGCAAAGGGAAGAAAATATGTGAAAGCTTAGAGATGCACCCTAGTGATGATGAGATAACCCTATCATTAATAATAAAGGGTTACTAATGCAAAACATAAGAGGAGGAATTGAGGGTAATAACACAAGTATTTCATCACCTATTCACTTACAACAAACCCTCCACAAATAAGTCCAAGTTACCTACCGGCTTATGGAGACATTGTATCTGGAAACCTAGAAAAATAGAACCGCAATGCCTTGTGGTTGAAATGCATCATTGAGTCTCTTGCCAAAGCTCATAAAGTCTTTTACCACCATGAACAAAGCACCGAGTTTAGCCAAATAGAAGCAAAGCATAATATCGTAAATTATGGTAGCACCCTTTTGTAGCTTATAACTATCTATATTGGGATAGTCTCATGATCTTGTATGATGCCATTAAATACCACCACAAACACAGGAAAAGGAAAAGAGATAGAGGAAGATATAGAAAACCCTAATCAAGAGCCTGACAAGTAACAAAAGAAGTAGAAAGAAGAAGATGAATTAATCTCAAGTTTAGATGACCCAAATAAAGGAGAGATAAAAGAAGAATGTATGGTCCTCAAAGTGACTAAGAATATGTCCCAAAAATCATGGAAGATGTGGCAAGCCAAAACACAACAAAGTAAGGAGGTTCACAAGCAAGCAATCAAGGCTGTATACAAGGAAACCATGTAGTGCACCATCTTAGAGCAAGTGGCCACCATCCTAGTAGAAAACATAGAACCCTCAAAAGGAAAGGAAAAAATGACAAAGGATTCACAATCCTCTAATTTGACAATGTTGTGTGAGCTCATGGCACAAATGGGAATCATGTAAGCAAAGATTAGCAAGCTCACAAGCACAAGGGAAATCTCAACTAAAAGCCAAGAACATAGGCCACATACTAAGGAACCATCTAAGAGCACACATGGAACACCTACAGAAGGACCTAGTACCACTAGAAGTAGCTATAGAAAATATAAGTGAATAGATTAGAAGGGATAAGACTGATGTAATAGCAACCAAGGAAGAGCTACAAAGAAGATTAGATGAAACTCAGGAGGCATATAAGAAGTGCCTTGTGGAGTCTAAAGTTTAAGTATAGAAACTCCAAAATATACTAGAGGAAAAGGAATTTAAATCTCAAGAGAAGACATTAGAGCTAAAGAAATGGATTTAGCCTTGAAGGTTAGGAGGGAAGAGGTAGACAAACTGCACAAATAGTTATTCAAGTTGAATAATAAAATGACACAACCTGCCCCCCAACTATCCCAGGAGAAGGCAAAACAAGATTGCACGAGAGGCAACTATAGTAGCATCTACAATAGGAGTAGGGTCAATGGAAGGCTATATATGCAAGTCTGCAAGAAAGGATAGTCATCAGCCTAAGCTAGGCTATAACTATGGTGGAAGGAGAAACACAAAGGTTGTATGAAACAACATTGATGAAGCTTTCTAAGGACCTAGGGACAGCTTTATTTGGTGGAAGCCAGCACAAGGTCTAGATGGAAGCTTACAAATTCATCATAACTAAGTAGCAAGAATTGTTCAGGGAAGCAACTCTATTGGCCCATAACCCATAAATAGACAATCTTGAAGAACTCAAAGCCCACCTTGAAGTAAGGATTGGCAACCTAGAAGGTCTAGAAAAACTCTGAGAAATCAATTTAATGGCCTCAAAACAAACTAAAGAGGACATGATCCATCACCTAAGGAAGAAAACAATACAAGGATCAAGAGTTGTGGACAATAGGGCTCTTGCAAGATGAAACGCCTTGTCCTTCATCCCTTATTTCCCTAGAACCTCCCACATTCATGACACCACCTATGGAGTTATCGAAATTGCCAAAATTTAATTTATGCAAGTTGTAGGAGTAGACAACAAAAGAGGAAGATCCACAATGGAATGAGGCTTGTGCTACCATGATACATGCCCTAAAAGCTTAGTCACAAAAGGTGATGGACAATCCAATACCATTTGAACTTATATCACAAGAAGAAGAAGAAAATTTGGGAGAGTCTATGCAAAAGTATCATTTCAAGGTAGATACCATTTGAACTTATATCATAAGAAGAAGAAGAAAATTTGGGAGAGTCTATGCAAAAGTATCATTTCAAGGTAGATGAAGGAAGAAAATTCAAGAAACCATTTCCTCCACAAATGATGAGGCCACTCATTAAAGCAACCAATAACATAACAAAAAAGTGGACCAACCAACTAGAGCTTCATGCATATAGAAGATCTTGCAATGCCAAAGGAGGCAAAAGTAAGTACCTTGAGATGAAACCTAGTGAAGCCTGACCAAGTCAACCAACATGGAGATTTCCCATTCTAGAAAACAAAAAAAGGGCATGGAAAGCTTTTTGTTACCCTCCTAAGGATGAAAAGGTAAGCCCACACTTTTGCCCTTATCCTTGGTGCTATGGCAAGAAGGAGTATGAAGATGGCAAATAAGGTAGGTACAATTTGCCCAGGATTCCAAACATAAGAGCCACACATGAGGATAAGTTCCACCTATTTTAGCCTACAGTTTTAGTGCCTTCCTTCACCCACCTTGTAAGACAATTCACCAATAGCCCCGATTCCTCCTTCATGCCATCATTATCTCAAGCTCCTCATAACCTTGCTACAACAACCTAGCATGCCATATGAACATGGACTCCCACCATTATTTTCTAATGTAAACACAAGGATTGACCAAGTGTCAATGGTCTAGCTTCATCTTAGGGGCCATATATGTTACCCATGTATTGTGTGCAACTCTACGCTAAGCCATCACCTAAACTATGCAACTCCATAAAGGGGTATCTTCCTAGCAAGAGATGCCTTCAATGTGCACTAAAGCCACTCCTAGGGTTGTGTGATGCTTGTTTAGATTGTAGTATTATTTTATTTTCTTTTAAAGAGAATAAGAAAAAAATAAAAGAGAAGAATAAGGGGGGGGGGGGGGGGGGGGGAAAGAGAGTGAAGACTTCTTGCACCCATTGTACCTAGGGGTTCTCAAGTTAGAAACATCTGGTGATCTTGGTCAGTTAGTTCTCACCAATTGGGCCCTTAAGTGTGGGGCAACATTCCAAGTATACTTGGAACTTGATCCATATCCCAATTGCATAGTACACACACCACCACTCATTGCACTAAGTAGGTAGACACACCCATCAAGGAGAGTACAAGGATATGATGGGTAGATTGGACTTCTTGAAGAACCACCAATATCGATGGCCCATGACTACCATGACTTCATCCATCAATGGCAACCACTATCATACTCTTTGTCGTAATCCCAATAGAGCTACTAACACCTCCAAACTTACAACAAGCAGCACCAACCACTATCATTCCTTGACTAGGACTCCCTCATCTACCATCCTAGAATCTCTTGCCACCCAAATAATCCTATTTTTGGCATAAGTTCGATGGAACTCACACTTGCCAAGGAGGAGGGAAAATGTTAACCACATATAGATGGAAAGCCCATAATTTTTGGAAAATGAATTATTGAAATCATTGTGTAGAACAATTTAAATGAGAGGTGGGCTCCCTATTGTGCAAGTTATATTGATAATGAGTAATACCTAAGGCTAAATTTGTGTAAATTAAATTTCAATCAATGTTAGACTAAATCTAGGTGCATGCAAGAAGAAGAGACTTGTCTTTGGTTCTAAAAAGAGGGCTAGATGCCCATGGGCGATGGGAAGACCCTAATCCTAGATCTCTTGTATTTCAAGGATAATGAATAATACCTAAGGCTAAAGATATGCAAATTAAAATTCAATCAATGTTAGAGTAAGTCTAGGTGCATGCAAGAAGAAGAGGCGTGTCTCTGGTTCTAAAAAGAGGGCTAGATGACCAAGGGCGATGGAAGACCCTAATTCTAGATCTCTTGTATTTCAAGGATGAAAGTGAATGGAACAAACTATTCTTGTGTGTGCAAACTTTGTGTTCTTGCTTTCTTGCTCTTGCTTTTGCAACTTGAGAGAGAAGGGAGAGGGTGGGAAGCAAGACAATGGCAATGGCAAGTGAAGCTCCTTCTATAAATCTATTGGAGCTCTCTAATCTTCTCCTATGGCTTCTGTTGTGAATGTGGAGAAATAAGAGACATGAAATAAAGGGCATGCACTTGAATTGTGGAGCTTATTGCCATTGTGTGGTAGCAATCTCACTACAAAGTGAATCATTGTGTTTGTATATTGTGTGAGTATAGAGGGGTTGACTTGTTTCACACTCTTTTGAGCCAAGTGTAATGCTAGCCTCTTCAACTAACATGACAATCCATTACATGGAAGATCGACCAAGAGGATTATACCAATTCTTACGTGACATAAGATGGAGAGGGGGGCATAGTCCTCATGAATCGCTACCATATTCTAATCATGATGCTACATTCTAGAAGAGGGAAAAGAGTGAATTACTCAAGACAAATAGTTGAGCATTGAAATTGTCATCAACTAAGGCACATGTCAAATGACTATATTTAAAAATAAGACCTTCATTAAAAATTTAGGTAGATCTAGGATAAAATAAGTGTAGATTACTCATATGTATTATAATTTCGCTAAATGGCAAACATTTGGTAGTAGCCAAAACAACTCTAGGGATGCAACATCTTAATTTGAAAGGTCATGGCCACAATCATTGATCCCAAAGGTGAGGAGTTAATACCACCTACCTATCTCAGGGTTAGACTGATCGATTGGTTGCAAAGCGACATTTCTTACATGGGTGTTAGATTATTGTTAGGGTGATCATTTATCATTTGCTATTAGGTAGGACTAGAACTCCCACATTTAACTATGGCCACCATTTCTAGGAGGGGGACTAGATTCCATTGCTCTTGGAGCCAATAGATTTTAATTAACCCTCTAAGGTTCTGACAAGGGACACATGTAAAGAATGAGATCTCACGAAAACCACGAGTAAAAACCAATCACACTGATTGGGGTATAAAAAGTGTAAGAGACCCAATTTAGGGCATCCACAATTTATCAAAGAACAATCTCTTCACCTTCACTAAGCTTCGATGGCTTCCTTCTCTCCTTTCTATCTTTTTGCCTTTCTCTCTCCTTCTCTAGGCTTTCTCTCCCCTTTTCTCTCTATTTATCTCTCCTCTCTACAATTTGCTCTCTCTTCCCTTTTCTCTCTCCTATCCTCTTCTTTACAATTGGTATCAGAGCGTCAGGCTTTGGTCCTTTCTCCCTTTCCTTTTCTCAATCTAGCTCTCTTTTCAAAATAGGAAACCCTAGTTACTTAGGCTAGGGGCACAAAACCCCAGGACTTGAATCTCAATAGTTGCCTTAGTTTCTTACTTTAATACATGAATATAGTGATTTGAGATTAACTTATGTAAGTGTGTCCATAAATGTCATGAGACGTGTTATTTGTATGTTAGGCGTTGATTCTGGTATGCAGGTGGTTATATTCTGGATGATGAGCCATATGGATTTGGAGTATAGGGAATGGGCAATGCCATGTCTTGATAGTTGTTGTTGATTGATTTCAATATTTGTGTCATAATCTTTGAGTGTTTAAGTCTTTGTGTATGAGTTATGAAATTAAAAATGCTTCCGATTATGGTTGTTGGAGTTTGTGCATGGATTATGTCTGTGTTTATGTCCTGCATTCCACCGCAATCATGTGTTTATGTATTCTCTGCTTTGGTTTTAGATACCCATAACACTTTGATGATCCTATTAGTGTCATGGAAATCATTCCTTGATTAAGGCACAGGCTTGGAATCAATAGTTACTGGATCAAGTGGCTAGAATGCTGATGGCATTGAGATTGGATCCGGTGCCTTGTATGGGCAATATTTATGTCAGACAAGTATCCTTATTTATCCAATCCTATCCTTACCAGGAGCCGATCCCAAGAATTCAGGGAAGCCCTTGCGAGACAGCAACAACCGGTTGCAAGTGGAGGTAAGACGATCAAGTTAGCAGGCTATCATTAAGTTTTGTGCTCAGTTTTAGGGGTTCTTAGACAAAGAGACCTCCATAGAAGTTGCAAGTGGAGGTAAGACGATCAAGTTAGCAGGCTATCATTAAGTTTTGTGCTCAGTTTTAGGGGTTCTTAGACAAAGAGACCTCCATAGAAATTAGAGGAGGAACAAACCCCAATTACTTTTTGTTTAATACTCTTTCTCGTTCTCATTGTTGAAGTTTCCATGGATCTCGAGTAGCAAGAAATCTTAATCTCTCCTCCTGATCTTCACTCCCCATGGCCAAGAAACCTTTTGAGATCATTCCTCAAGTGATTCCAAGTGGGGAGACAACCATTGTTGAGTGCAATAGCCCATAGTGACCACACAAGAGCAACTCAAAAAGTGCAGCACATTTTTTGTTGCCGTAATAGCTCCTTTCTAGCTCCTACCCATGCTTCCCCTTCATCTCTAGTCTCTCCCTTGAAATTTGGCACTCTTCTTGAGTAGTTCTAAGCCTCCTCTTAATACTCTCAACATTCTCTTGATCCTAGGAAGAAAACCTTCTGTTGACAGTAAAGGGCGGCCATAGGCATTCAACCCAGGCTCTTAAAACCTTCAAGAATCTCTAAAAGCTCAGCCCCCAAGACCTTCTTCAACCATTCTTGACCAAGTTTGGATGGATTGAAAATGTGGAGCTTTTAATGCAAAGATTATTCATGGGTAGCCATGAAAGCTTCACCTAAAGCTTTCAATTCTTGAAGAAGAAGCTAGACCAAGCTTACAGGAGCCATCAGTGCATGCCTCAAATATTTGAGGAGTACATCATATTGAAGGTATCTTGCTTCCTCAAACTGAAGATTAAGGATTTGGGCCTCTTGTTCAATGGAGCTTCATCCATCTACTCCAAGCATTGAAGAAGTACGCTAATTGAATCCTAATCTCTCTTTCTAATCCATTTGTTGAGTTGCATCCACTTGTTGGAGAGACCTAAGAATTAAATCATGCCTCATAGTTAGAGTCTTTTCATTGAGTGAATGCTATCCAACTGAAATCAATAGCTTGATTGCTCTTATTGTTGCATGAGGAATGAGATTAGTCATGGACAATTTGATCATTTGGTTGATGCTCACCCCTAACATTCCCTTTTGGTGTGTTTGTTGATTTAATCTCATAAATAAATTATTAAGAAAATTTAAAAGGGTAAGTTGGCATCCAATGAGTCATTGGATTGCCAGGGTAAGCCCCTCTTCCACCCATGCGTTGTCCATCCATGAACTTCATGAAAAGGCCCAAAGTTTTCTTTCCTACATGCATTTCATGTTGATTACCTTAATTAAAAATGTCTACCATGTGTACATACAACTAAGGGAAAGGTTGATGCTAGGAAGGTGGCAAGACAAGAGCGAAGTGACCCTCCCTTGCCACTAAAGACCTTGAAGGGGATCACCACCTGGCCTTGCCCACCTTTCAATGATTCGAAACTTGATTGTATGTACATTCATAAAAAATGCAAAATCTCAAAGGAAATATACTTGGCACAAGGCAAATTTATTGGCACATGTATGTTATACTCTTGGGATGTATATAGTGAATGGGAGATGTATATCATTTGAAATCTCTATTGAGATTGCACACATAGGTTGGATCATTGATGTAGGCTACACATGGATGTGCATGGCAGTGAGCATGTGTTTTATGCTGATCATGACATGGCATATGCTTTTTAGCCCTAAGGTATACAAATAATGTAAATTTGAGTTAAGACAGGTAGTGTACTAGGTGTAGAATTTTAGGATTGCTAAAATAATCAATTTATAGAATTTTGAGTGTTACCATTGAGCAAAAATCCTATGGCTCCTCTCAAAGAGGGCAAAGCCCCATTTTCTTTGAATCAAAAATCTACTTGATTAGAGCCATGGGTGTGAAGATATTACAATCTTTGTGTACAATGGTCCAATGAGACAAGATGCAAATAGCCCCTATATAGTCACATAAAGTGAGCTACATAAAAATTTGAATACTTTCGGTCATAAAATTTTTAACATAATCTGATAGAGGACATTCCCTCTTTGATTTGAATAAAAAAGTTTTCAATTCAGAGTTATGAGAGCTGAAAGTTACGCCTGTTTTTTGTGCAATAGGGTCATGTGGTAGGGCATAAAGGCAAAGGAACAACCCACGATGAGGTCCAAAGGGAGACTAGAGACTCTTGAGCATCAATGAATGATGAACCTAGGCTCAACCCAAGATTATAATGGTGAAATGCAAGAAGAAGTGTTAGATATATGGACTCTGTCAACATGCTTAAGTCACACTTTATGTTAGCATGAGCTTCACCATATGGAGAGGCACAATGACATGGTTGCCAACCATCATGAAATGCTCTCTAAGATTGACCTAGCAATTGAGAAAATGGCTCTCTCCAACTCTAGGACTTGACAGACATTGGCACAACTCATCACTCTTGTCGCCCGGTTAAAGAGAAGCCAAATGAGTTAGCTTCTAGTGATCTAAGTGGTAAAAAATTCCTCTCACTAAATGTTGTGTAGGATAGGAAAGAAAAGGGCTTATGTTTTAAGTGCGGAGATAAGTAAATATGAAGACCATGCCTCAAAATTCCCCTACAAAATAACAAATGTCAAAGTTCACAACATGCATATTATGGAGGATTGGCAAAATGATGACGAGGAATCAAATGCTTTGAGTGTTGCAAATAACTTAGTACATGCTGAAAATGAGGACTATGAAGAGGACCTAGACTAAGAATAGTTCTATGATCTAGTGGATGGGTTTCCCTTTGACTATTGTCTCATGACATTGGTTTGATTATTTCTACTACACCCTCTCATACTACCACTTCCATTTGCTCTATCTCTATGGATACATAGATAGGCTCTAGGAGTTCCAGTACATCGCGCATTCAAGGGAAAATTAATGAGAAGCATGCATTCATCTTTGTAGACAATGATAGCACACACAATTTTATCAACAAATTAGCCATTGATAGATTAAAATGTTTTCCTACGGAATTACAACACTCCCTCAAAGTTCAAGTAGCAAATGGTGGTGAAGAAATCAGCACACAAGTATACTCATAAGTTCCCTATGTTTGGTTGACAACTATGCAGCATTAGTTGATCTAATTGCACTAGACATGGGCCCCATTGATGTTGTCTTGGGTTGTGACTAGCTAAGACACTTGGACAAAATTGCTATGGACTTCTATCAACTTTACATGGAGTTTGTTATGCATAGACAACTCATCCATTTAGAGGGATTTGAAGATAATGTAGATTTTAAGCTAATTATAGCAAAAAGCAACTCAAATGGAAATTTAAGAAACGCTCATGGATATTTGTCCTTCACTTAAATAAGGAGAACATAGATCTAGTCCTCAAAAGTGGCTAAGAATTTAGCATTGAAATCCTTACTAGAAGAGTATGAGAATTTATTTTAGATGCCTACAACCCTTTCCCCTAAGAGACAGGTGGATCACCCTATGGATTTAGAGCCCCATTCTAAGCTAGTGAATAATTGACCTTATATACTCTCCAAGTGTGGGCACGACTTGAGATGGGGTTTATTAAGCCAAGTTCTTCCCCTTATGCATCCCTTTTCCTATTAGTCAAGAAGAAAGATGAATATTTTCTCATGTGCATTGACTATAAGGACTTAAACAAAATCACAGTCAAGAATTGGTATCATGTCCCTGGGATTGATGACTTGCTTGATGAGCTAAAAGGGATACACTACCTTACTAAGATTGATCTACGCTTTGGCTATCATCATATATGTATGAGATAGGGCGATGAGGTAGAAATATCTTTTAGGACTAATTGTGGGCTCTACCATCTCCTAGTGATACCTTTTGGTTTGATGAATACCCTCACCACATTTTAGACCTCATGAACAAAATCTTACACCCCTTCCTTTTCAAGTTAGTGCTCATATTTTTTGATAGCATTCTTATGTACAACTAATTATAGGACAAGCACTTGAAGGGTGTTTGATGCCTTGAGACAGCACATGCTATCTACTACTAAAGACAGTAAGTGCATATTTATGCAAACATCGGCAGAGTAATTGGGGCACATTGTGAGTGAAAATGGCATATAGCATGATCCCAAAAGGGTACAATGTCTAAAGGACTGATCCACACCCTCCATTACCACTTCCTTACATGGTTTCCTTGGTTTATCCTCGTTTTATGGAAAATTCATTGAGCATTACAGCACCCTTGACACATTGGCTAAACAAGGAGTCATTGTTTTGGGATGCTATATTTGATCCTAACTTTAATCAACTGAAGTAAATGCTTACTTTAGCTCGTATCCTTATATGCACTAACTTCTTAAAAGAGTTTACCATTTAGTGTGATGCTAGTGGTAGAGGTATAGGTACTATTTTGCTACAGAAACATGGTGTAATTGCTTTTGAGAGCCATAAGCTTCACATGAAAAGGAAATGCAGATTAATGTTTATAACCAATAGATATTGGCCATTCCTAATGTTGTTAAGAAATGGCACCACTACCTCTATGGCAGCCAATTTTGAGTGAAGAATAACCATCAAGTTCTCATGTACTCTTGACTTTGTCTAATTTGATCCTAAGTAGAGGAAATGGGTGGCAACTTTGCAGAATGATGATATTGACATCTCTCGCACTAGGGGCAAAGATAATGCAGTAGTGATTCATGGTCACAAATGTAGACATGCAAGGTGTCATCCATATCGAAGTTGCATAGTGATTGGACTGAGAGCTCCAAGAAGCCTACTTATTGAATGAAGAATTCAACCACATATTTCAGAAATTACAGCATGGGATAATGGAAGAAAACTCCCAATATCAACTCAAGAATGGACTCATATGGTCCCATGAAAAGATTGTCATCACTCATACTTCTCCCTTCACACAAAAGATTATAGAAGAGATACATTCTTGCCCCACTACCAATCATTTGGGTGTCTCTGAGACATATAATGGAATTGCCAAGACCTTTCACTAGAAGGGTCTATGGAGGGATGTTAAGGATTTTGTGTCTAGTTGTATTCCATGCCAACAAAACAAGGCGAACATATTTAGACTAGCTAGTTTATTATAGCCCTTGCCTATATTCTGAAGGGAAATTGTCACATATCACTGTGGACTTTATAAGAGGCCTACCCATAACCAAAAAAGGATGGAACAACATATATGTGGTAGTCGAGAGGCTCACAAAAGCTACCCACTTTATCCCCATTGAGATTCAATATACCACTTCTCACGTGGCCACTCAGTTTATGGAGCATATGTTTAAATTGTATAGGTTACCAGAGGTCATAATATATGACAGGGATGCCAAGTTTAGGAGCAACATTTGGCAAGTAGTTTTCACATCTATGGGTACTAAGCTTGCTCCATCCAACCACGACATACTACCCTCAGACTGATGGTTAGATCGAGAGAATTAATAAAAGGCTTGAGACTTATTCGAGACACTTTTGCCATGATGTATAGCACTATTGGGATATGTGGCTCCATTTGGCTAAGTTTGCATACAACAACTCCACTTACTCCAACATAGGGTTTTTCCCTTTTGAGACATTATATGGATATAAGGTTCCACTCCCTATGGTCCTATTCAATGACAATATAAACCCTCAAAGCAAAGATGAGTTAGAGTGCATGTATGCCTTGCTTTATCAATGCAAAATGAATTTTCAAAAAGCACAAGATCACATGAAGCTTTATGTTAATAAAGAGTTGGTCCTCTTGAAAGTGCCAAAGTCCCACAAGCATGGGTAGTAGTAATAAGCTGGCCCATAGGTTCTATGGCCTGTATTGGATCATAAAGAGATTTGGTGACTTGGCTTATCACTTAAAACTCCCTTCCTCAACCAAGATTCACAACATATTTTGTGTTGGCCAATTGAAGCCCTTCATTGGTCCCTTAGTAGACTATGTGGAGGAGTTACCCCCCATAGATGAAGAAGGCATTATTCAGTATCTTCTTGAGACAATAATTAGGTAGTCCAATAAGCACTTGAGGTCTCGACCCATTAAAGAATGCCTCATCAAATGGCAAGGTCTACCCCTAGAAGAAGCCTCTTGGTGACCAGCCACCATTTTAGAGGACTTTCCCAACTTATGAGAGGCTCAATGAGCTAAAGACTAATTGGACATACCCTGTTTTGATCCAAATTTGCATGCAAATAGCACTTTGCTTTATAAATTTTATATATGTGTATTAATTACATCTAAGATCTCCATATATGTGCTAAAAGTACTCATCATAAGCTTCATTTTATGTGGGACACTCCATTTGGAGTAGCCTATTAAAAGTTATGACAGTTTTACTCTAGCAGGCTTGCAGTGGATAACATGCTTACCATAGTCTTCAATACCTCATTCATGTTGAATTGGTGGCCTAGTGACCATGTTCCAATGCCCATTTCATGTATGTATTCTATATATATCCATACACCCCAATTCCTTTTGAATATGAGCTCCTATCCATTAAATCCTCTCATTATAATACTAATCAAAGCAATACTCTACAACCCCACTCCTTAGCCATTATAGTAAGTCCCCCTCGTTTGCTTTTGTTTTTGGGGGCAAAAAACTTTGGGGTTGAGATGGAGTGTAAAGAATGAGATTGCTTGGGAACCACGTGTAAATACGCAGTCACACTGTGATCGAGGTATAAAAGGTGTTAGAGACCCAATTTAGGATATTTATAAATGATCAAAGAACAGTCTCTTTATCTTCACTGACCTTCCATGGCTTCCTTCTCTCCCTTCTCTCTTTTTTTGCCTTTCTCCCTTCTTCTCTAGGCTCTCTCCCCTTCTCTCTCTCTCTCTCTCTACACACACACACACACAAGTGTGTATGTGTGTGTTGTAAAAAAGAGGATAGGAGAGAGAGAAGGAACGTGAGAGAATACTATATATATATATATATATATATATATATATATATATATAGATTTTCTTGCAAGAGAATTCCCTTTTCCTTGGTGTTCCTCTTGGGGCTTATTTGGCCAACAGCTAAGGAGTGAATCCTTCTCTCCGAATGCATCCAGCACTCAATCCGGGATCAATTGCGACTTGGCAAGATCCCCAAGGGAATATTCCCTTAGCCAACTAGTGGAGGTGCACATGGAAGGTCAATAGACACATGGGCACATGGAAGGTCAACAGACACATGTGCATATGAAAGGTCAACAGACACATGTGCATATGGAAGGTCAACAGACACATGGGCACATGGAATGTCAATAGAAACAAGAGAAGCAAGTATAAATGAACTTTAGGTGTAAAAGGGTGTGACCCTTGGGGGACTCCCCTTGGAGACCCCTAATTCAAGCTTGAGTGCTTTCACACTCCAAATCAATACAAGAAACCTTAATCTTTAATCTTTTCTGCAAATAGATTATCAATGGTTCATATGCATATTTTCCTCTTACCCTCAGCTTGAGTTGAATACATTGAAGAAAGGGAAGATGTCTATCAATGAGTATGCATTGAAGGTAAGAAGCATTGCAGATGCCTTGGCAGCGATTGATGCAATGCCCAATGATGATGATTTGGTGTCGTCTACCTTGGGTGGACTTAACAATGAAAATGTATCTCGAATTCCTCCAAGGGGGAGAGAATGTAACAGCTCCGTAGTAGACATATGCGTTTCACATGAATACCCTCTTAGGTTGGGACAATTAGTAAGGACAATATTTTTCTTTTAAATTAGGCAAAAAAAAATCACCATTCCCTCCCTCTCCCCCAGCCGTTCTCAATTGGAGTTTACCTCTAATTGGAATGAACATTGGTTGACATGATTGCCGTGCTAGTAGCTAGAGTGAATGTCTCTTCATAATATATGCTATATGTCTGAGCATAACCTTTTGCAATCAGTCTAACATTATACCTACTAACATAACCATTTGTATTATGCTTGATTTTTTAAATCTACTTATAACAAATATTGTGAGGTGCAAAAACAATCCTTTAATGATTCCAAGGTGATTCCAAGCTACTCGTAATTGCGGTGTTGCTAAAGACTAGCATCGAGTTTCCTCATGCTACTAGTCTCTCTTAAATTTAAATAGCGATCGACCTGTATGCTATGCATAATCATATAAATTAGATGGAGGGAGGGTGATTTGGTAATGGTCCTAGACAGCATTGTTATCAGGCCGGTTACACACTAGGCCAAAAGCCCTCTTCGCACTTAGAACAGTCCAAGCTTTCGACTTACTAAAAAATGTCAAACAAATTCTCATAACAAACATCATTCCGCAACGAGGTTCGGGAATTCAATGGGATCTAAGAAAAGTGGATCATTACGAATGCTACGACGAATCGGACTGGAAGTCTTAGATGCATAGAACTTTTGTTTCAACCCTAAAATCCCCTTTTTGGGTGGTCATCCCCTTATCCCCTTTTCTACATTGGTCGAGGCCCTCTTTCCCATTGTCTCCACTAATTGGCCTTAGCCATCCTCATTTAATGTGCTAAGCCCTTTGGAACGTGATATTGTGGCACATATTACGCTTTGTTGGGAGAACGCGGGGGGGGGGGGGGGGGGGTCGTCTCTCACAAATGGCATTGCCCTATCTCATTCTCTTTGTCAAGGATACCCTCTTAGTCCTTTGTTATAATTGAAGGTTGAACATAATCTTCCATAAAGATAACATTACGACTAACCAACATATTTTGGGAATGCACATTTGTCCCTTTGCTACATGAAATTAAAGGTTGAACATAATTTTACTGCCACTACTGCTATCTCTACACATCAACTGAAGCATTCGCAATCATTAGTAAAATAATACAATTAAACCGACAAAAGTGAATACCTAGCAGTCTTCAACTACATAAATAAATCAACTGGTTAGAAATCAATCCTAACCTTAATTTATCACGAGTGCGCACTCTAAACTCATAAACGTTTATTAATTTAATATTATGTTTTAAAATGTGCCTTTAAATGTGGATGCTTTTAAAATTACATGTAACTATTTGAACTTTCCAAAAATTATAAATTCTACTTTTTTCATTGTTGAACTTTTATGATTTAACAGAAGAACTCATAAATGGAGAGAATTAAGCTCTCTAAAGTCTATGCAAAGATGATTATTATTATTATTGTTCTTCCTGATAACAATTGGTGAATATGTTTTCCATAGCAATGGGGGATGGGGGTCTGAGGCTCGCCCCTTGTACTACCAAGTATAATACCATATTGGGGAATATGGAAATTTCCCATAAGTTTGGGGGTTTACTGGCAAGAAGCCTAATGTATCACACTTCAAGGTATTTGGTTGCATTGCATATGTTCATGTGCCAGATGAGCTATGAAAGAAGCTTGATCCAAAGGCTAAAAAATGTATTTTTATTGGATTATCATTGGCTACCCAAAACATGGAATTCATGGGCTGAAGCTTCCCAAAATAAATGTACTCAGAAGGGCTATGCCCGCATGAATGAAATAGACTTTTTATCAATGATTGTCTTGGCTGTAAGTGCGTGTGTATAAGCGCGTGTACTCTGCATTATAGACGCGCGAATAAACACGAATTATCTGCAATTTAGACGCGCTGATAGACGCGCAAAACAGAACTGGAAAAAAAAAACCAAACGCGCAAAGCAACCACATGCTCTCTGGTTTTTTTTTTCTCCTCTCCCATACATCAGATTGTGTATTTGGGAAAAAGACAATGTATCTTACGGGCACGAGAATTGAAAGTAAAAGTCCATGTATTCATTATATTCACATTCCAGGATGCAAAGCTCATGGGTTTCCTTATTTAAAAGGATATCCAAGAATACATCCTTTTGCAAGATAACTTGCGTAAGGTTCTGCCATCCTTGTTGAGGGTATTTACCCTTTCTTCTTGTGAATCAATCACAAGACTATATGACTTCGTACTTGCTGCGCAAGTCCTGCGATGAAATAATCCGTTTTAGCTTCTTTAAGAACACATAGCCAATATTGACCTCCCCTTTCATGGCAAACTTTCTTCACAAGGCTGCTTTAAATTCCATGGCACATGAGGTACTGTAAAAATCACCATAGGTGTAACTATGGTCGGATCAATGGGTTGATGTCATTTCATTGCTAGGATGCTTTTTCTAATCCCTTAAGGATATCCCAATTTGTGATCAAGTTGAATCAACTTTAGCTATGAATAGATCCAAGTATTCCTGAGAAATAAAAATTTTCTTTTTATGGCCAAGCCTATATATATATATATATATATATAGAGAGAGAGAGAGAGAGAGAGAGAGAGAGAGAGAGAGAGAGAGAGAGAGAGAGAGAGAGAGAGAGAGAGAGAGAACCCTTTATGAACTTGTTGGAATTCATAAGGTTTGTCAATTAAGGCTGGTGCATTGCATAAGACCTCTCTCCTCCTTTTTGGATT
This sequence comes from Lygodium microphyllum, assembly GCF_053477565.2. Taxonomy (NCBI): domain Eukaryota; kingdom Viridiplantae; phylum Streptophyta; class Polypodiopsida; order Schizaeales; family Lygodiaceae; genus Lygodium; species Lygodium microphyllum. The sequence goes on from NC_141163.1 coordinate 17,813,048, forward strand.
CTCTCTCTTCCTTTTTATAGTCTATTTGCGACTTGGACTTGTGTGTGGCCATGTACACTTGACATCCTCACCGCACATTCTCAAGTCCATATACTTGTATGTGGCCATGTACACTTGAAGTCCTCACCACACACTCTCAAGTCCATATACTTGGGTGTGGCAGGTCTATTAGTATCAAAATCACCATAGGCTTCTTCAAAAAGGAATTAAACCTTTGCACTACCAAATCATATTTGCTCCTACCTCTCTTAAACAAGAGAATGTTCTTGGTTTTCTAGATTAGTTCTTAATAACGCCACTCAAAGTATATCCTAAATTTTGATCTCTTATTCCTTCAGCTTTCTATGATTGCTTACCTTTGTTTTAGTTGAAAAGGTTGGATATGCGGAATATATCACCCTCATCGTTTCAAGGTCATAAGCTTAAGCTTAACAAGAGATCAATCTTTAGGTGTTTACATGACAATAGTTAGTTGGCTCTAAGTTATATTATTTATATGTTTAATTTTTTTTTCATCTCCTTTTGTAGTTCTTTCTTTATTTTTATTATTTTTTAATAAAATGACTATAATAATTGCTTTGATATGTAGTCCAAACTTCGCATGCCTTATTTTGTCTTCTAGTTCAACTCGTTTTTGTTCAATACTTTTCGTTAACTTCCCTTAATTAACTCATGATTTTATGTCTTGCTTCTTTGGCACGCTTATACTCTTTGTGTCCATGTCACTATACATGCTAAGTTCATAACCAATGTTTGGGTCTTGTTTGGCCTAACAAGTAGCTAGTATTGTGTTTGATCTCATGTAGTGTTGAGCTTTTCCTAAAGGAGATTTGATTTCTTTATCTCTATTGTAATTTGGGATTTCATTGTTAGTTAGAACCTTCCACCTTTCATTGACATGACCTTTAAGTTTCATTATCTTTACCCTTTGTTATTTAATCTTTCACTTTTTCATTTTGTAACTCCCAAGAATGGTGGTATAATGATAAGATTGAAGACTCGTTTTTGTGCTACAAGAAGCTTAAGCTAAAATGATATGTGCTATCTTTTCATAGTACTTTCTATGACCCTTGCTATTACATCAACATGTTGTGAATGCAAAGTAAGATTAGTGTTAGGTAGAAGCATTCTACATTAGTGGTCAAAAGTCAAACAACTACGATTAACTAAGGCTTGCAACCCATGAAACCACGTAAACCTTACCTCCTTGCTTCTAACTTGTTGACATACAAGTTGTAGTAGTTAAAGTGTGCCAACTACACCTGCTGTAACCTCTATTGCATGGACTTGTGCAAGTAGAATTTACTTGGACATGGCCTAGCTCTAAGATACTTCACAACTAGTCGTAATTATGTCTTGACTAAGGCCCGGTTTAGACTGTGTGGAAGGCCACATTTAAAAACATACGTACAGGCTCGTGATGCTGACGTTTTAAAAGGGGATTTGTCAAGATGATTTCTGCGTGAAGAGATACATGTCCGACCTTAATGTACCAGACAAGACCCATTAGCTTTTTGGAATAAAAACAAGCCGCAATATTTGAACCCCTGTCCAGATCGTGTAGGCTTTACATTGCCACGTAAACCAACAATCCAATCAAGAACTTGTGAATTTTATGAGCGGTCGTTAAATATATTCACACGCAATGTAAAGAAAGCATGATCTACACAAGCATCCGTCTGCCATTGTGTGAACCGGGCCTAATTCTGTTGTTCATTCCTATGTGGAGCTATGTTCACTCATTGTTATAATATAGTTTTCTAAGCTTTCACAGTTTAAGGAAAAACAATAGGACGAAGGAAGGACCTTAATAATGCTGGTAATCAATACCAAAGGGATCCCTAGCTGGATTATGCAAAGATATGATATATGATTACATTTTTGGTCAATATATAAATAAATAAGGGCGTTAATGATGCTCAAGTTTAAACTTCTTCCTCAGCAACAGTTTTTTTTTGGCACTTGAACACTCCACTTCGCCACTGTTGCCAGCCTACTTGCTATCCTTTCGGCTTCTCTCTCTCTCTCTCTCTCTCTCATTCGTTCATTCTTCTTCAGCGTTTCCTCATCGTCCTTATCGTCCTCCATAGCCTTCTGCATTGCCATTTCCCGATCGTCCGTTTTTATCTCCCTTCCCTTTCGTGCCATTGGAATCCTAATTAAATGCGAGCTTGCCGGCTTCCTCTCCGTCGCCTCTTTCTGCGCCTGAGATCCTGCTCCCACTTTTCCTCAGCTGCTGCGATTTTGGCCTGCCAATACCCTATAGCCTTCGCCTCAACCTTTCCATAGCTCGTCTCGGTCTCTTGACATGCTTCCCTTGTTAATGCTGGCCGGCTCGCTTCGCGGACACGTGATTTGTCCCCCCTGCACTGGGATTCTTCCGTTCTAGTCTTGCGAGGCAAGGGAACATACCATTTTTGCTGTTGTAGAAGCACAATCAGCCGCTGATCACGCATGATTGATGACGTTGTCACTCCGGAGTCCGTATCACTGATCATTCAGGTCAATCGGGGTACCACCTCTTTGGAAACATGTGGCTGTTTTTCTGAATGACACAAGGATTCGGTCCAACATCTGGCTTTTCTTCTTAAAGGCATAGGGATCAGGAACAACATCTGCGTTTCTGCCAATTTTCTTAATGACATAAAAATCAGAACCAACGGCAGGTGATCAGCATTCAGAAATTCCGGCAGCATTAGCACTGGGACCTCTTGCCCCTGTCAGAAGGCTTGCAATGGAAACAGGAATAGCATGCTTGGGAGGCTACGATGAGCAATCCTTTGATCACTATGCGGATTCACAGGTACTGTTCTAGGTCTCTCTCATTCCATCATGTACCACATCATGCATCTGAGTCCCATAAATGCTGCGAACCATTGCGAACATTCTGCCAACACCCTTGTCACTTTAAACATACGCTCGAGAACCTGCCTTCTTCACACATACACACCTTATCAGGGCTGCTCAGGTCTTTCACTACCAAGTTGAACCCGGTTGATTGCACCTGATTTCTATCACACGCTTGATCCTTTGTTTTAATGACCCGAGTCTGAAAGCCTTACTGTTAAAATTGCTTATGGTTTGCTCTACGTTGAGATTTGTGAGGTGCTGCAGGGGCTTTGCACGACCAATTTGTTCCCCATTGAGTTGTTGATATTGTTCATCCAGGCCTCCCTTGAAGCTTACATGCTCATGTATGTTCAGATACTTATCCAACATTCTTATCAGAAGGGGATACCACAAGCGCATTTTGGCACCTCAACAACATGCACTCGTTTCATCATTGCTTTGCTAGAGCTGCTTTGCTTTCAGCAATTTTATGCCTGTGAAGGAAGTATCACCTGCGCAACGTCCAAGTGCTCCAGGTGGCAAACCTTGTGATCATTTGTGTCCAGACTTAGGGGGGTATCGGTGTTTTGCTTTTCTCATCTTTTCCAGTCGGTTGATTCTCTCTTCCTATTCCATGATAATGGAGTTGAACAAACCATTCAAGGCTGAAAATGGACACTACTGACACAGCTGTCAGTATGGACTTGATTCAATGAAGTGGACATGCCTTGTTTGAAAACACAGAGATATAACAGACTCACTGAATTTGCCAGTTATGGGGAGGCACATGCAATTGTGCATGCTTTGAAAAGCAATGCTATCTATGTGGTGCAAATTTCGAACTATGTTTTGACATGATAAAATTAAATGGATGGCCAATCAAACAAATCTCAACATATGATGATATTTCTTGTCATTGGCATTATTTGTTTCAATGAGGCCAAACAACATGTTGTTTTTTCTGTTGCTGCCTCTATTATTACTGTTTGCCTGGTTCATAACTTCCATTTCTTCATTTTGCTTCATCTGTGAGACCCATGCTTGATTTTTCTTAATGTATGCTGCTCCTAATAGGGAACAGAGCTTTGATCTTCTCACTTTTGAGAAAATCTAACTAATCTCATTTTTTGATGATGATATCATGGACAGGCTCTTAGTTCTTTTGATGGAGCACTGGGTGACTCAGTATCTTTTGGAAGGTTTACAACAGATGCTCTTTCTTGGGTAAAAAGGTCATCCTTTATTCACAATCCTTACCTTGAAGAACTTGGAAGCTGCTCCACTGCTGGTTCTGTACGTCAGAAAAAGGCTTATTTTGAAGCTTACTACAAAAGGAAAAAGGCGTTGGAAAAAGCAATGGCAGAGGGTAGTGCAGCTGAGGAGCTTGTTAAAGAGATGGCTGAAGAAACTGAATTTGTCAGGCATCAAACATTTAATGATTCTAGCAATGAGGGAATAAACTCAAGTATTGTGAATACAGTTGAGGGTCAACATATATTAGATGATGGTGTGGTGTCTGATAAACTGGAAATAGCAGGTCCAACTCAAAAACAAGTTAGTGATTCCTTAACAGTTGATGAAACTTCCCAGAAGACAATTCTGGATACTCAACTGTACATTTCTGAAGATGGTTCAGAATCAACAAGGCAGGGTGAGACTTTAGCACTTGCAGAGAGCTCCCAGGATTTGATTGCCAAATCTCAAGTGTTAGTTTCTGAAGAAGATTCAGAATCAACAATGTGGCAAGACACTCAAATCTCACCAGATGTCGTGGCACCTGATATGCATCACCAATTTGAAAACTTGTCAGCTTCTCTGACAGATCCAAGTCAAGGAGCGGTTTCAGATGATGACAAACTTACATATGGAGATGCTCAGGGATCACCCAAGCAAAACAGTATCATGTCTCAATCAGAGAATTGGAGTGAAATAGATAAAGTTGATGGTGGGAAGGTTACTGAAAGTGCTGATAAATCTGAAGCCACTGGACCTAATGAGTCGTCTGCTTCACAGGTGAGTTGCTTGAAGCTTTCTGGGCCAGGCTTTCCAAAAAGTGCCCAAATTTTTGTGTCAATATGGCCTGCCTATTAGCATTTTATCTTGGAATAATGGCTCAGAACTGTATCTATGTGTATCCTTTTTGTTGATACACTCAGGGCATCTAAATTTTCTGATGTCTGCTTGTGCATGTTGTTGGATGTCATGACAAGATTTTGAAGATTTAGCGAACAAAGTTCATGGAAAGATTCATACATGTCACAGCTGGTGGGCTGCAGTCTTTTATGCTGTGTTATTGGTAACCTTATGTTTCTAATGCAGGACTTTTCTGGTCAGCCAATGTTTGGCCATATCCAGGTGAAACCTAAAAGAGCTTCACAGAAATTCTCACAAAGCTCAAGAGGTTTATCAGTTAATGGCACATCTGCAAAACTGGGTAAACCTAATGGAGAAGCCAAGCAGCATGGGCGCATAATAGAGACTAAAAGTCACGCACGGCCAATGGGTACTGGCCATTTGAACTCTCATGTAACAGTGCCACAGCCATTTGCACTGGCAACGGACAAAAGGGCCTCTGGGCTAGAAAACATACCTGAAACTGAGGGCACCAATGGGACAAGACCTACAAGGAGACCTGTTTCAAATGGTCACATGCATAGTTCTGTGACATCAAAGAAAGGGCAGGTATGACATATTTTTTTCCCAGCTGTACATTTTATTTGTTAACGTAAAAAGAAATGACAGTAACCAGCCCATAGTGTTTGTGCTGCTCTTCTGCTTTGACTTCATTGAGGTGGGCGGAGTGTTGATGTCCAGTCTTTCATGCTTATCAGGTTTCTATGAAAGTGGAAGGAAAGTCTCCAGGCACGGATGGAAGCAAAAAGTAAGGTTTTTCTAGTACTAGAATCCTTTTTAATTCAATCACCAGTGCATATTTATTTTTAATCTTTAGCAAGATCTGAAAGAGGTAGAAGCTCATCCATGTTTATCCATGTTCTTCATATTATCTTAGCACTAACATGGGTGGTCTTTGACTTCTCCAGTAGCATGGCTGAAGATAGCAGCTTTGCATACAGGTGGAGCTTTACAGGAGTGTACCTTCAAGTACTTGAAAAAGTACAGATTTGCAGCAATATCATCAATGTATGAGAGGGATAGAAAGAGAGAGAGAGAAAGAAAGTATTATTAATGTTGTCAAAAGGCCATTAGACCTATGAAGAGTGTTTTCTTAATCAATAAGAATTATATTAAAAAAAAAGTCTTCAACGAGAAGCCCGGCCAAAAATAGTCCTGTAGTCAGAGATTGCATCTTTCTCATCTCCAAGTGTGTAAGATAAGTCCACTTACTTGACAAGTGTGAGTGTTGTAGCTAGCTTGTAGCCAGCAATTGGTATGTGGGGGGTGGGCCATTTTAGGCCGATGAGTTCTTACACTCCAATGTGTCTAGTGGTATGTGTGTTCTACGAAATAAAGTATTACGTCACGTGTTATCTTGTTTAATAAGACAAAATCTATCTTAGACAAAACTTAGACATAAAGTAGAGACTTGAACTTAGTCGTAGCCTAAAAAGGGCCTCTAGTCAGGGTTGCATCTTCCTTATATCTTAAATAGGTAAGATATGTCCACTTCCTAGGGGAAGAAGCTTTGTAGCTAGCCAGTGATAGGTGGGGAGTGGGAAGTTTTTGGATTGACATGTCATTGTCGTTTGGTGGGTTGTCATTTTAAATACATCAATGCAACATTTGGCTGTTAGGGCACCTATATAGCCTCATAGCATTTGGTCTATCAAAGTGATTAGTGATCAATCTTTTACTGTGTTGCAGCCTCTATAATGTGTCAAGCATCTCTACTTGCTTTGACTAGCTTGCCTTAGACATGCAACTCCAAAAGCAAGAGTTTGGGTACTCTTTGGAAAAACTAACCAAAATCCTCTCTGGACTTACTTTCCATCTTATATTTCAAAGTTACATTAAACTTATATTATTTTTTTAAGTGTGCTTCTTTCCCCTTGTGTCATTGGTGTGTAATGGGCATGTAGGACTCTTGTATGGTTGAAAAACAAAGAAAGGAAGATAATATTTCGGGTTTCATTAGATATGGATAGCTCTTGAGGATGTTGCAAAAATTGCATTTTGTATGCAGAATGTATGCTATCAATTCTTGATTTTACCTTTTGGGTTGACAAATTTTCTCATGACATTTCAATAGACGATGAACAATTTATTGTTTGTATCTTTGAAAGTGGATGCTGGTCTTTCTTGATGTCAGGCTCATTTATAGAAGGCCATTGGAGGAACTCACAAATCACTTGTGCATTGTGTTACGTCTCTCAAGATGTGCGATATTTTTGCAAAGATATCTAAGTGTGAGTTCTTTCACATGGAGCTTTTGTATCTCAGACATGCCACGTTAGTTGATGGCACTAGGATTGACCTAAGAAAAGGTATGACTAGTGCTTGATTGGCCTATTCTTAGGACTGTTAGACAGGTGAAATCTTTTCTAGGTTTCATTGGGTTCTTTTGGAAGCTCATCAAGGACCATGCTAAGGTTGTTGAATCCTTGACCTATGTGCTCGAGGATATTTGGAGCAAGAAAAAGCACGTTAGTTCACTTGGTGTTTGTACAAGTGAGCTCGATGAATGATCCCCAACATTGAAACGGGTTTACTATTGTAGATCATAGATCCAAATAGACCTTAGAAGGTTCACATGGATACAAATGATTTTGCTATAGGTGCTGTTCTGTACCAGGCAAGTAGAAAGTGCTCATAGGAGTGTTGAGCTATCCAAGTCTTCAATCTTGGCCAAAAGCGTAGGTCCTTGCAAGGTTTGTCCTTGGCCATCCTTGGCCAAAATGGGAGCCATAAGCATAAATAACAAAATGAGATGTTAGGACACATCTACCTCGACTCAAATGAAGGTGCCTTTGGTGCTTTAGTGAAAGGTTTGTTGAGCCACCAATTTGAGGCTTTGCACTTAAATTTAATTACTGTGTACTAACCCCTAATTTAGTCTCCTTAAAATGACCCCAAAATGGAACTTGGCAGTAGGTCAAGTGCACCGCAAATCCTCTACAAATAGGAGTCGATGTGAGTGCATCCCTTAATCCCTTCATTCCAGCCAGCTACCTTCAGCCCTTTTATTGCCCACTGCTGCCCACACCCCTTCTTGGAGGACATCTCTATTTGTGGAGCTTCGTTTAGTGCTGCCCCTTGCTGTCTATACAGTCTACCAGCCAGCTGACCTGATTTAGGGAGCTTCCACTGCATTGCTTTCATTAGACACCCATGGTGCAGCTCCCCACAACCTGTTCTAGCCTGTCCACACCTGCTTTTTCATCTGTTGGCTGTTGCCCTGCTGTTCACGATCCATCTTCTGCCTCCTACACCTTCAGGCTTCACCTGCCTGAGCAGGTGGTCCAGCCCGCCCCTCTGGAGACTTCCACTGTGCAATCTACACTCCAGGCCTGCATTTTGACTGCTGGAGGTCATCTTGGAGCTTCTGCACTTGCGCTAGCTGCCAGACAGGCTGCCTTGCCAGTCACATGCATGCTGGAGAGCATTCGGCTGCTGACATCATTGTACATCATCTAAGCATCTGTGTTTTGCAGCTGATCAGCTGTGCACATTGCAGCCAACTCACTCAAACATCACCAAACTTATTTGGACCGCTGCTGTGCACTTTGGATCCATTTAGAGTATGACACATTCTTGGAGCTGACATTGGTGTCTCCAACTACTTTAGCTCACCTCATCCCTAGTTCGCCAAGACACGAGGTTTGAGGCCCATTGTATCCAACGTTTAACTTAATTCATACATTCAATCATTCATTACTTTGAGTTATCTTCATCTTGAGTTCTACTATTCACTGTGTTAGATGTACACTCTTGAGTTTTCTATCTCTGTTCAAGCACTTTTGTACAAGGTTACAGATGGATCTCACTACGAAAAGGTTGGCAAGCTTAAAGATGTGAGATAATAAGAGTAGTAATGTGCAGTAGAACAGAGAAAACAAGCTTGAGTGAGCCCTGCGAGAATATGAAGATTTTCAAGTGGGAAGGGTAACATCTCAGTCAGTATCATAGATATCTGAAACAAGCGTGGTGCTACACTCCCCATTTTCTGGAACGGAAGATCTCATGGAAAAGCATACTCAGCCACTTGTGGCTGCACGTTGGAGGTAGATGGCAACTCAAAATGAGAAATCCAGGTTGCATGTTGCATGTTGCATGCCCTCAATGGAGGCAAGATGCGCTTGAGGACTAAAGTTCAAGGGAGGGGTGGTGTACTAGTTAGACAAACCTTTTGGTGTTGAGAAGGGGGATGACTGAGGTGATTGTCCATAGGTTAGATGACCGGCAGGTCTTCACTGATTGTTGCAAGCAGTTCATGGACATGGTGAATGAGCAGTAGCTGGTGGCTGTTCAAATGAAACTCTTTAGCGAAATAACCTGCCTTTTGGCACCGGTGGCAACACCTATGCTTCTATAGTATAATATGTACATGAACAACAGTATTTGGGCACGCATGCGATGTTCTATAGACATAGAATCGCTATTTAGCCTGAGAACAGCATCATGATGCATCTAGATATGTGTTAAGAGTGCATTTGGGTTAGTTTGTAGTGTGAAATGCTAAACATGGGGAGATCCGAGATACATCAGGCAAAGCTGGATCAAATTTAAAAGCATGCATGCACTCTGGATGTAGGAGTAAATTTGGGACTGATTTGCTGCTGCACAAATTAGGATTTTTAGCCAAAACCCTAATCTTGTTACAATCCATTTGAGTTAGTTTTGACACTCAAAAGGATACTTATGGTAAGAGCAACAGTTGGCTGAGGCAATAGGGCAAAGCTGGGTTGAGTTGAAAAGCATGCACTAGGAATCAGTGACAAATGGCTGGTTTGCAATGGGGCATTATTGAAAGTATCAAACCTATGTCATTGCCATCAAAGTCCATCTTACGTTGATTAGCAAGGCGAACAACCATTTGTAAAGCTCTTTTTCCAAACTCATAAAGAAATGCCGGAAGAGGCAAATAAGCAGTGTTGAATCTTGTTGGAGCATTCTAGCTCTACTGTTGGGAGTTATCGTTTGCTGATTTACTGGTTTTAGTTCATTGTGGTTGTTAGTTTAGAATATTTTTGAAATACTCAGCATGCGTCTTTTGACATAAAGCATGTATGATGGCAGCATCACACCACATCATCCCACCTCCTTTATGGTATGCTGAGTTTATGAACTTTTTTTGGCAGTCAAATCACACCTCCTTGTCCCCCACCTTGTAAAGGCTAATGTTTGTCCATACAAGCTTGAACTCATAGCAAAGACATGGCGAATGTAACAATGATCCATATGTTGGCTGTAAGGCTAGGCTATGATAATGCTCCTTTGGAGTTAAAACATTTGAATTTAAGTGCATCTTCATAATGTATGTGGTTGAATCTAGGTGCATCTTGAGTCTTGAGAATGATGTTCAAGTATACTTTCATAAATTATAGGAAGTGCATGGCAATTGATCACTCAAGGCCCTGTTGTTGCATGCATTTCACAAATTTTTGAGTTTTATGCCTTGTGAAGTCGCATGTTTTTATAGGTTGATCAAAGTATTGCAAGTTTTTTTGCTTGGCCTAAATATTTTTGAATTATGAACTCATCAACTTGTGCCTTGGCCCTTAATGCAAATTCTACATGCCAAATGGGAGGCTTAAATATATCTGATGTGCTATGCATGTCTAGATTTTGTTTTGCACCTGTGTTTTCGCCTGTACACATTTAGTGCTCAATATTCTTTAACAATTTGAGGTGTGTCTTTTCAGGGTGTTGAACGAACAGAACCTGCAGCAACCAAAGGTTCGGGCAGAAATAAAACACCAAAATTTGCCAACCGATGTTATGCCTCAGTATCCTTAGCATTGCTTGGATCTACCCATTACTACTTGACAATGAGTTTTGGCATGCCCCAAGTTTCCTTTATTTCTCCTTGACAACTGGGCAGTCAAGCTCAAGACAAGAGCATGGGAAAAGTACGATCAAGCTTAGCAAAAAGCAAGACAACTACATTTAATCTGAGAAGTGATGAAAGAGCTGAAAAGAGAAAAGAGGTATGAACAAATTGGGCTAGCATTTGGTTTGAGAAGTGATGAAAAAGCTAAAAGACAACAGTGGTATGAACAAGTTGGTGACTGGTTACTTGGGTGAGGGGTTTCAAAACCTAAGACTCATGCATGCACGTCTCCTAAAGAAACAGTACTGTACCTACTTTGGGGCTGCTGAGCAATAGAGTCCTTTAAATAGACAAGACTTGTAAAGTAATTACATGCTAGATATCCTTCCCATATATACGGGAACAGTTTTGGATGTTTGGCAAATTTCTTTTGGGTTATCAAAGTACTTCAAGTTCTTCAGTTGGGCTAGTTATTGAGTGCATTGGATAGTACATGGAAAAGATGAATCATGCATTCCTTGGACTGCAAGGTTTGGATGACTGCATTTTCTTTAGTTGCTGTCTCTTTGGAGACATCTGATAAAAAAATTCTATAGTTGCTCATTGCAGTTCTTATATGAGAAACTGTTATGTTGGTGATTTGCATATTACATATGGATGTATTTTACCACTTTTGGAAAGTTTTTCAATAATCATTGCTTTGAGAACCATCCCCTTGCAGGCTAGTGAATCAAAGAACAATGGTTTCACAATAGAAAAAGCTGTGAGGGAAGTCCCCTCTATGTGTTCCTGCCTATTTTTGTTCAAAGTCCTTGAGTTTTTCTATGTGACACCCAGCTTTGAGCACTGCAGTTCCTTAATTGCTGAATCTAGCCACAATTGTGTCCTACATGTGTGACATCCTGGTTTTACACTGTTCTTTCTCACATTCTTTTTCTGTGTGTCTCAGCAGCAGTCCCTTCTCTCAAGTAGCTCAACCTGCTTGCCATACTGGACAGCACCTGGACAGTTCTCTTCCCTTATCAAGCCTCTTTTTGAGTGTAGCTTGCTCCAACGTGCTGCTAGTACTGCTGTGTGGAATTGTTACAGAAGAAGAGGTTTGCTAAGTTTTTGTGATTTTGACTGTTGAGGAAGAAGATGAAGAGGCTTTACAACTGTGGTTCTTGAGATGTGTGTGCTTTTATAGGGATCCATTGGGTACCTGATAGCTTGTCAGATCTGTAGGCCATTGGACCTGCCCCACCTGTTGGACTGCAGTCTGATTGCCCGATGTGGTTGAAGCTGGTACATCCACTCATGGCCCACCTATCTGCTGGTCTGAGTCACTGTTGCCTGTGCTTACTCACTGTTGCTGCTGCTATTAGAATCATCTGGCACGTATGCTGCATGCAACCAGTCCTGCACTTGTGCTGTTCGCTGTTTGATGTGGCCATCAAGTTGCCTCTGATGCTCCCCAATCTCCTTGCCTGTTTATGGTCTCTCTATGAATGGGTTTCTAGATCTTGTCTACATTTGTCTATGTCTCTATGGCTGCCTGGAAGTCAGCACTTGAAGATTTGTTTGTTTGGATATGTGTGTGATTAGCTGTTTGCATTTGCATATGCATATCGAGCAAAAAATGGATTCTAAACTTAATTATCTCTTAATAACAGCCCCGTAACTCAAAATTACCAAACTTTTATTAAAAAGAAAATGTGATTCTAGAGAGCATCTATGTCCCTTAAGCCAAACCCTAATTTGGGAGGACCCATCCATCTATAAATAGATAGGCTTCCCACCACACAGCCTTAATCCTATTTTGCAGATTGCTGGCTCTTGTATCTGTTGTCCACACCTTGTTTGTGGAGGATATCTTAGTTCGAACTGCTGTTCATTGCTGATCTACACTTGGTGCCTGCTGCCTAGCCTCTTTCATCTGCTGGTGACTGGTTCCAGCCTGTTGCCATCTCTTGGTTGGCTGTGTTTTACTGCTGATCTTGTCTTTCCATCATGTGTTTGGACCTACACAGCTGCCACTAGTTGCTGAGGTCACAATTTAGCTTGTGTTTTGCTTTTCTGCCCAGTTGTACAGCTGTCACATCATCATCTGCTGCTGCATTATGCTGCTGCAGCTGTTGCATGCACTTCTCTTGATAGAACTCCATTGTTTGTTGCCGGTTTCTCACTAATCCAGTCACACCTGAGCTGAATTTGCTCTTCCGTTGCATTACTATATTCACACCATTCATTTTTCCATCCAACACTTTTCCCTTAAATCTGAGTGTTGGAGTCATCTCCTTGATTGCTATGCGGTCTGAGATCGAGCCCAATGTATCAATTGTGATTTCGTGAGTAAACCATGCAGGATTTGGGGATCATTCCACTAGATTCCTTTTTTGAAGGGTTCGAGAAGATTTGTGCAGCTTGCACAGAACACCACATTTGTGTGTTTCATTATTGAGAACAGAACTTGGACCTTGGTGGATTGTCTGAGTCACGATAAAGTCATTGGGACTTAGTGGATCTTCTGGACCAAAATGATAGCTGATGGGACTTTGGATACAACTACAAGGCTCGCCTTATAGAACAAGGTTTTCTATAGAAATATGTCATGGATTATAAGGAGATACTTGTACTAGCCGCTCACCACAGTTGGCCAATTTATGAGATGAACATCAAAACCGTCTTTTTGAACGGTTATTTGGAGAAGGAAGTCTATATGGAGCAACCTTTTAGATTTTCTGTTGTGGATCACAAGGAAAGATCTTTCACTTATGGAAAGCTTTTTACGGATTGAAGCAAGTACCGTGATCATGGTTTCATAGAATGGTTGAGTTCCTTTAAATTCATGGTTTCTATTTTATCCCTTATGACTTAAATTTATATGTTCGATCAAATTCAAAAGGGTTTAGGTACATCTTATCATATGTTGGTGATTTACTCATTACATGCTCAAATTTTGCTACCATTGTAGAAGGTCTAGCTTAGCTCTACATTTGAGATGATTGTCAAATGTCTTATTTTTTGGGGATGAAGTAGTTAGATCTGGGACTCCTATTTTTGTTTCTCAGGAAAGTATGTACTTTAGCTAGTTGAATAGTTTTACATTGATTAGACATAGCCAGTGGTGAGGCCTCTAGATCTCAAGGTTGTCCTTTGTTGAGCATATATATAGATCTTGGTGATTCACATTAGGCCAAATTCAGCCTACTTAGTATCTTTTGCTTAGTGAGTATTTCAATGCACCAATGATTGTCTCCGAGCACTATGTCGACCACACTTTCGTCTCTGTTGAGACAGTTGTACCGTTTCATATAGTAATGCATTTGGATTATTCTGTTATTGAGGACATTTGGCAGTTGTTCTTTCACTGTTGTGACTATGTTGAGCTTTACACTCCGGACATTGACTGTAGAGTAGGATGTCGGTGTCTACCTATGTCGGCTCTGAGTATGATCACACTTCATTTTGTGGTGGTAGTGCTCAGACTTGATTACAAGTATCGCTAAGAAGCAAAAGAAGCAATAGGATGAAAATGTCCCTTAGGAAACCTGTCAGCTTCATTAAGGTAATATTTGAGGGGAACATGTAGAATTTCAGCCACGAGAAGTCTAGAAGCTATAGCCTTGGACTACTTGTTTGTGTGTATTGAGATATGTTTGGTGTATTTTTTCTTATGGACTCACTTATGGTTATGGTTTGGATTTACAAGGTTATATCATTTTAGATTGGACAAGAGATCCCGATACCTGCCGTTTCCACAGCTACTACATGTATTCTTTGAGCATGGCTTCCATTTCATGGCCAAACCATAAGTAGGAGAGTGCGGTTGCTTGCACAGTTGAGGTAGAGTAGCAGGTACTCTTCGATGGCACGACAAAGGTTGTGTAGTTGAGGAGCTTGTTGGTGGCATTTCATTTCCCATGTGTGACACTAACCGTTATCTTCCCTGACAACTAGAGTGCTATCATACTAGCTATTTTCTTTTAGCACTTTTAAATGCCTCAAGAAAATGAAAATCATGATAAAAAATGAACTTTTATACAAGATTCAATTCATAATCATTAACATTTGCTAAGTATATCATAATCTTCCTTATTATCTTGCTAAAGCACTTAGATATTGACAACTAAACCGCGATTAGTTGTCATGTGGATAAAGAAGTCTTGACCAATTTTTAATTTTGAGAACATGATGTGGATAGCTAGTATATTGTCTTATTGAGGTACGACTAATAGTTTTGAGTAATTCCTAAGCATATTTCGCATATTTTCCTAATATACTTTGTTATGTAACCCTATCATGAGTCAAGGAATTAAGCTTACTGGAGTAAATCACCACTTCACTAGAGAGCAGGTTAAGCTTGGTACCATCCATGTAGAGTTTGTGCCATCACTAGATACTTTTGTAGATATCTTGACCAAGCTAGTCAACCGACTAATTGTTTAGTACTTGCTACGACTTTTGTATGAGCATGATGTTTTGCAATGCCTTTTGTATTACCCATGGGCATTGACTTTTATACTCCTCTCCAAGTCCATCTAAACATGCTTGCACAACATCATTATTATTAATTGTTTCATTGGTGGACATACTCCTTCTTTTAACTTGATTTAGCTCTTCCTTGAGTTGTACCTTTGTGGCCTTTTGTGTCTACTTCAAATAGCCTTGCCAGATTCTTCCATGCAATAGCAAGGGTTTTAGATTCTTGCTAATAGCCCATCATGCTAACACAAAGATAGCCAATACATTACATTAATCTATGTTTGCTCCCAATTCTACTTAGCCTTTATCTGTTATATAGTAGCATTTTGTAGAGGAACTTCGAGTGCCGTTGCATTTTCTACTTCTATTTAGTTTCAACTGCCCTTGCCCTTCAAGAAGTTTGTAATGCTAAATTTCAATGCAAGACAATTGTTTTTATCGAGCTTCTAATTGACAATCTGGTTGAAATTGTTAGATATTCTGGGAGGACGAGCATGTGAGAGTGTGCAATGGAAAAGCAAACATAAACACGGAGAGAGAAGGGAAGAGAAAATTTGCAATGAAATAAGAGAATGGAAGAAGAAAATCTGCACTGAACTCCAAAAGAATGTAGAATACAAAGAGGACTGATTAGTCCTTGCACGCAGTCCAAGGTGTCACTAAAGAGGGCACCGGATCATGCTGATGATGGAAGGTAGCATCGGAAGATGGAGGAGAATCCTTGAATGTCGGGTGTTTTGAAACATGCAAAGAATAATGACTAGCCAAGTGAGAGGCACTATGATAAATAGCCAAAAGTAAAAAAAATTGGCCGGTTGTTGCTCGGAGGAGCCGTACTATAAATAGCTAAAGGTGTTCCATTCTATTTGGAGAACAAAGAATCTTGATAGTGACAAGGAGGTGAGTTAAGGGTTGGATGGATGTGGTTGAATGTGTTACAAACTACGATGTGTGCTCAAGGGGAGTTATATGATGAATTGGATAAAGATAAGTTTGAGTCATGTGCATTTGCACGTCCTATTGCAAAGGATGAGAAGTGGATGCATCAAGGTGTAGAATGGTGGGAAACCTTTGGGGTAGAGACACCAACTTTGTAGTGCTTGCTTAGGATATTGTCTCAAGGCACTTGTGCTTCACCATGTGAGAGAAATTGGAGCACTTTTTCTCTCATCCATACAAAGAAAAGGAAAAGGCTTAAGCCAAAGAAATGCTAAACAAGGAAAAGGATGATGAAAGGTTGCTTGCTTTGTAGGAAATTGTTAGCCAGTGTCATTTCCTGGACAGTCGGCCAGCGTACGGCAGCAGGCAGGATGCCACGTCAACAGAGTACGGCAGCAGGCAGGATGCTACATCAGCAGGGCTGTGCAGTCGGCTGCATTAAATGCAGTCGACCTAGTGCTGGGAATTCCTATTTTTTCGGCTATTTATTGTTGGCTTTGTGGACACTCCAGCATTCATCTTTTCAGATTTTGATCTTGAGATCTGTTGGCTGAGACAGACAGTGCTCGGGCTGACGGAGATCGAGGTTATCAAGTCGGAGACATACGCAGATATTTCCTCTGTCCCCTTGTGTATTTCTGCACTCTTATACAACATACTAACACCGCGGATTTTCTGCGTTTACACTGTCTCCTTTTCTCTCTCTCCTCTCTATGTTCACTCTCTCTCAGTCTTTGTCCTACGTTTCTGCATCGCTGCACTCTGACATGGTATCAGAGGGGTGAAGATGGACTGACTGAGGGCTGAACCTATGTGAAGAGGAGATTTCAGCGCGACACAAGGCTGCGTTTCCAGGATTCGAGGGTGAGCGGGAGGGCTGCGCATTGGATCAAGGCTGAAGCAAGCGTGGGCGTGTAGGAAAGGAGTCTAATCGGTGAATTTACTGTAGGTTTTTGCTGTTCGAAGGGGAGGAAGGCTGCGCTTAAGGCCTTCCATTGCAGATTTTACCTTTTCATCGCCTCCGACGGGTGAAGGAGGTTTGGGCAGTGGAGGAATCAGCCCTAGAAGGCTGCATTTTCACAGTCAGAGGGGGCTGCTTTTGCGTTTGTCTAGGTGTTGCAGGTTAACATGTCTATAGAGATTGATTTGGAGTTCCAAGCGATCATGGACAGGAAGGTGCTTGTCCTACTGGCTCTTCCATCAGATCAAAAGCTTGATGGTGAGAATTACCGCATCTGGCCGGTGATGATGTTGGCCATTTTAGAGTCTTATGATTTGGCGGAACTAGTGATGGAGGACATTAACAGGCCCTCGGTGAGGGATGAGTCCAAACTCTCTTCCAATGCTCATGCGGAGTTGACCAAGGCCTAGTCTCATTGGGACAAACTGAATGCCAGGATCTGATCTTTTCTATTTTTGTCTTGCACCACAGCCGTGATAGCTCACATCGAGCACTTGTCGGTGGCTCGTGAGATATGGCTGGAGCTCGACTAGATGTACAACCGGATGACCCTGATGAAGAGGATTTCTTTGGAGGTGCAGATGCGGACTTTGTCCATGAATAAGTCTTCTTCGCTTCGAGAACATATCAACAAGCTTCGGCAGCTTCAGATGCAGGTTCAAAATACGGGGAAGCCTATTTCCTTCGAAGACATGGCGATCACTTTACTATCCCGGTTGCCACCACGATTCGGTACTTTTTATTCCGCTCTTATTGCTTTAGGGTGGGAGTCGACTCTTCGGTGGGAAGAGTTGGTTTCTATGGTCTTGGACCAGGAGGAACAATTGAAGGGAACAGAATGCTTCCAAATCGGAGGCATTGGTTGGTCAAGCCTCTCAGAAGAAGGGGAAGGACCAAAAGAAGAAGAAGGAGGACAACAAATCCAAGAAGGACAAGGAGAAGGAATCGACTTGCCATATTTGTGGAAAGACCGGTCACTGGAATAAGGATTGCTCCGACAAAGACAAGAAGGATACCAAGAAGAAGGACACGAAGGACTTTGGAGCGGTGGCTGCACCCTCATCAGCTACTTTTCTACACATAGCAGTCATTGAGGACTCTACACCGACGACTTCTGATGCTGCGATGACAGCTCCCCAGGCTCGAGAGTGGATTGTGGATAGTGGTGCCTCACGGCAACATGACTCCTTCTTCCGTTGGTGTTGCCCATTTGCGACCTTCGCGTGGGCAGATTCTCATTGGAGACAGCTCTTTTGTGTCTATTGTTGCGCGGGGTGAGATGCAGCTTATTCCAGATGGACGTGGTGGTACCCACACCTCCGAGGTGTTGCATGTGCCAGGTTTGGGGTATCATTTACTTTCGGTCCATAAGATTTGTGCTCTTGGCCTCTTGGTGGAGTTTGACAGTGATACTGTTCGAGTCCTTGATCGTGGATCGAGGAAGGTTCTCTTTGCAAGGTATGAGGAGAATGGCGTCTACAAATTGAAGTCTTCTTCAACTCTTACTTCTCTTCTTCTTACTTCTCAGACACAGTTCGAGTTATGGCATGCTCAGTTTGGCCACCTGAACTACGAGTACCTTCAGAAGGCATCGCGAGGGTCGTTTGCCGGACATAGTGGTGAGCCATCAACCATGTGTCTTGCATTCATGGGAAACTGCATTGGGATGCAATTTCCAACAAAGCTTCTAGGCGGTCTACTTCACCCATGGAGCTCGTATCTACGGATCTTTGTGGCTCAATGAGGATCGAGTTCCTAAAGGGAAGCTTGTACTTCATATTGATCGTAGATGACTACAACAGGATGACGTGGGCCTATTTCCTGACTTTGAAGTCGGAGGTTTTCTCTCACTTCTAGGATTGGCTTCTCCTTGAGGAGAACCGTTCTGGCTGGCGGACCGAAGACCTTGCGTTCAGACAAGGGAGGTGAATTTATGTCTAATGAGTTTGCTCGTTTTTGTGCAGACAAGGGTATTCAGCAGGAGTTTGCTAATACCAACACTCCCCAAGAGAATGACATTCTAGAGCGGAAGAACCGAAGTGTGATCGAGATGGCACGCACCATGATGGAGCATCGATAGACATCTCAGTTTCTGTGGGCCGAGTCAGTGGCTACCGCAGTTCACATCCTCAATCGATCTCCCACTTCGGCCGTGGGCAGGATGACACCTTTTGAGGCTTACTTCGGAACTAAGCTTGGTGTCTCTTATTTCAAAATCTTTGGGTGTAACGCTTATGTGCACATTTCGAAGATGCATCGTGATAAGTTCGAGGCGGCTTTCCGATGATAGGTTTTTGTTGGCTATAGCTCCCAGTCCCAAGGTTATCGTTTGTTTGATCCTGATAAGCGAGATGTCTACATGAGCCGAGATATGCGGTTTGTGGAAGTTCCAGCCATAGAGGGGGGTGAGGAGCACCCCGTCCTTGGAGATCCAGGGGAGAGTTGGGCTCCCGAGACAATTCCTTTGGAGCCAGAGCCTCTTGATGGAGATTTTTCTTCTGATTCAGAGTCTCCTCTTCCACCGGCAACCCCCGAGGAGCTTCCGCCAGTGGATGTTCTTGAGTCTTCAGTAGATGGAGAGCGACGGGGAGAGGTTCGTTCTCCTCCTCGTTGGGCCCATGACACACTCAGAGATTCAGGGATCGAGGATCCCTGAGGAGTGGGAACCGTAGGATGGACTGCGGAGGTCATGGAGGAATCAGACACATTCTTCGGAGCCTCTCTGCTCCAACTATTGTTTGCTGACCTGTGTTATGCAGGATCGAGAGCCCACTTCTGTGAAGGAGGCTTTGCAGTTTGATCATTGGCAGAAGGCCATGGAAGCCGAGTTGGAGGCTATTAAGAGGAATGACACTTGGTTTCTTGTGCCTCGTCCCTCTCACAAGAAGGTGATTGGTGTCAAGTGGGTCTTCAAGACCAAGTACCTTAGCGATGGTTCTTTGGACAAGCACAAGGCTCGCCTTGTTGCTAAAGGTTTTACTCAACGCCCAGGCATTGATTTCCATGATACTTTTGCCCCCACTGCTCGTATGGCGACTATTCGCGCTGTTCTTGCCTTGGCTGGCCATAGGAGATGGCCTGTTTATCAGTTGGATGTGAAGTCGGCCTTTCGGAATGGTGACTTGCAGGAGGAGATCTATGTTGAGTAGCCTCCTGGCTTTGGATCCTCGGATGGGAACGTTTACAGGTTGAAGAAGGCCTTGTATGGCCTCAAGCAGATTCCGCATGCATGGAACAAGAAGATTGACTCATTTCTTTAGTCGAAGTTGGGATATCGGCGCTCCAAGGCCGATCCGCAGCTTTATGTGCACACCTCTGAGGTTGGTCGTGTGTTGTTTGTGTTATATGTTGATGATTTGATTTTGACAGGGGATCATGCACAGAAGGTCCGAGAGACCAAGACAACTTTACATTAGGCATTCGTGATGATAGATTTGGGGCTTCTTCATTTCTTCTTGGGTCATGAGATTTATCAAATTTAGAGGGGGATTTTCATCTCTCAGCAGAGGCACATTCAGGAGCTCTTGGTGACTTTTGAGATGGAGACTTGTCGGCCCATTACTACTCCTATGGATCCAAATTGGAAGGCCACTTCACACTCAGATTCTCCCGTGATGGATGCTTCACGCTACCGTCAGTTGATTGGATCCTTGATTTGGCTTCTCAACACTCGTGTTGATCTTTGTTTTGCTGCGGGTCTTTTGGTAGGGTTTATGACAGAACCCAAACATGTGCATTGGCAGGCTGCCCTGCAGATTCTTCGGTATTTGAGGGGGACCTCTGATTTAGAGATTTCTTATACCGCAGGTACAAATGTTTTAGATCTGGTTCTTGTAGGTTGAAGTGACTCGGATTGGGCTGGCGATGTGGATCACCGTCGGTCTACTACAGGCTATTGCTTTATCTTGGGTACAGGTGTTATCTCTTGGAGTAGCAAGAAACACCCCACGGTCGCCCTTTCTTATACTGAGGCGGAGTATCAGGTTGCGTCTTCCACCACATGTGAGGTTGTGTGGCTTCAGAGATTGTTGGAGAAGCTTGGCTACCCCCAGCCTTGTCCTACTCTTCTGCGGTGCGACAATGAGAGTTGCATTGCCTTGGTATGGAATCGTGTATTCCATGCCTAGACGAAGCACATTGAGATCCAGTATCACTTCATTCGGGAGAAGGTTTTGGATGGGATCATTGATGTGGAGTATTGCAAGACAGAGGATAATCTTGCAGATTTGTTTACGAAGGCACTTCCCCAAGCTCTTCTTCGGCAGCATTCCAGATCTCTGAGTCTTTTGACCCGTTCAGGATCTGAGAGGGGGTGTTAGCCAGTGTCATTTCCTGGACAGTCGACTAGCGTACGGCAGCAGGCAGGATGCCACATCAGCAGCGTACGGTAGCAGGCAGGATGCCACGTCAGTAAGGCTGTGCAGTTGGCCAGTTTTCCTGCAGTCGGCTGCATTAAATGCAGCCGACCTGGTGCTGGGAATTCCTATTTTTTCAGCTAATTATAGACGGCTTTGTGGACACTCTAGCATTCATCTTTTCAGATTCTGATCTTGAGATTTGTTGGCTGAGACAGACTGTGCATGGGCTGACGGAGATCGAGGTCATCAAGTCAGAGACATACATGGGCTGACGGAGATCGAGGTCATCAAGTCAGAGACATACGTAGATATTTCCTCTGCCCCCTTGTGTATTTCTGCACTCTTATACAACATACTACACCGCAGATTTTCTGCGTTTACACTGTCTCCTTTTCTCTCTCTCTCTTCTCTCTATGTTCACTCTCTCTTAGTCTTTGTCCTACGCTTCCGCATCGCTGCACTCTGACACAAATGAGAGAGGAAGATGATGAAAATTCAGCTCCTGTGATAGTAGGTGCATCTAGTGCTGGTATCTCTAGTGTGTCATAGGATGAGGTGGAGGATAAGGATGAGGATGCGGGAGATGGGGATGAGTCTTCTCGAGTCGAACGTGCCACAATAAGTCTAGACTCTACAATCTTGAGTCTTGACCCTTCTCTTTAGTCTCTTAGGTTATCTAGAGTCTAGAGTACTATGATGTATTATGAGCCATGACATTTTGTGATCTTAGTGGGCTGATTATAATTTATGAGTCATGTGTCATGACTTTTTGTGACCTTAGTGGGATGATTATAATCTCAAAAGTCATATGGTTCCCTTGTCAAATGTCAATGTCTTTTATGCTTGCTTTTCAAAGTGTAAGCTTTGTTAAAATGTTTACAATTTCATATTAAGGTTCAACTTATCATTCTTATATTTTTCTAGTCTTTTGAGAAAAAAATTAGAGCTAAGGTTTTAATCATACTTCAGTCATATTTTCATACCTGTACATGTATGGAAGTATGAGACATATGTTACAAACTATGGTCACCCTTGTTTTGAGGTGCCTTTGTATCTTGAGAGTTCTTGCTACCTCTGGTCTTCCATTCCAACTCATAGAAGGTCAGCAATCGAGGCAACGAGAAAATGTGCTAAATGAAGAACTAACACTCCAACTCATAGAAGGTCAGCAATCGAGGCAACGAGAAAATGTGCTAAATGAAGTGGAAATACTTTCCAAGAAACTTGCTAAAAAATAATGTAACTTGATTGTCATGTGGCTTAGCGAGTAACCACCGATATTTGGCCAACTTGACTTTTAGATGATCCCCTTAATGGAAAACTCATGAAGCTCAAAGTCTATATTTATTTGCGGAGTGTGATCTTGTGCCGCATAGCAATCAATGAGATGACTCCAACCCTCAAATGCGAGGGAAAAATGCTGTAACTGAGATTGGAAGTTAGGAAGCAACCCTTGCATTAACTCAACATTGGCTGTGGCATTTTGGGCTCTCCATCGACGGATGTGCTCAGGGTGAGCTAGTTGAGCATTTGGCATAGGTTTAAGAGTAACTACTAGGTTCCAAAGTCCTTGAGATTCAAGCACTTGTTGTATCAAGCTCGACCAAGTAGTAAAATTTGATCTGTTGAAACGAGTCTTATCTGTGACAGTATTCTTAGCCATAGCAACAGGAGTGGTATTGCTGTATGATGGATAATGTGTATAATGGGTATAGGGTGGGGGAGTGGAGTACGCTTGGGAATGAACCCTAGAGTGCCCACGATGCATGCGGAAAGTGTGGACAATGGTTGCAATGGTGGGAATGGACTAACTAGGCGTGGGCATGGTGACCGCATGAGTAACCACTAAAACATACGTACATGCGGTTACTAAGTTTGAACCTGCTAAAGATAGACGAGGTAACACAATGAATCTGCCATAACCAGGACTGGATTATGTGGGTGTAGTCTAGTTGTGGTGTCATTGGTATACCCTCCATGTTGGCCATCTAATATGCTAGTGAGTACAATCCCGCCACATCACCAAGGCGTGTAGTGGATACCAACTCGTGGAGCTCGACATCTCAACACTTGTGTGTTGGGAGTGGAGGATGTAGGAATTGTTTCATAGATGGTATAAATTTTCTTGCATGGATTTGTGACAATTTAGTAAGAATGCTATTGTACACATGATTGTTGGCTGCTTTTTGGCCTTCTATGAGATTTGTGGAACTTAATAGTGGGATAAATAGGTTGATGGATAGATAGATAGATAGGTAGGAAAGGCAAGCATGTAGGCAAGGTGGCAATGAGACATATGAGATGTCAGGAATAGCATGATGCCGAGCAGCTTTAGCAGATATGAGGGTGTCATAACCATGGTTGACTTCAGCATCCTTGTGTTGAGTAGGGAATGTTGATGTGTGAGTAGGCGATCCTCCATGATTAAACTGTAATATCATAGGGATGGTTCCCACTGTAGGGTGTTGCAACAATCCATTAAACAGGTCTTATAACCATGATGCATGTCTGCTATCCAGATTCCAGTCAATGAGTGATAGATACAGAATATGCTCCCAGATTTTTGCAAAACCTTTGTCAAGGTGGTAAGGGAAGTTTGTAAGAGAGGCAGACTTTCTTGACACAAAGAATTGAGTGTCTGTTTCTTACAGTAGCAGTCATTACTGTTTCATTCAACCTTCATGTGCTATTCTAGGTGTTGCTTCATGCTATGCATGCATGTATAGCAAGACAGTCCTGAGCAGACGTTAAAAGGAGTTTAATTTAATGGCACAGAGCAGTGAACAAGCAAGAGTGGTTTTCCATTCACACATTGTCTAGATAAGACATACCAGTTAGTTCATAACTCTTTTAAGTGCAGAGCTTACAGCTACTCTGTTACAATTTCAGTTCAATTCGAAGGTGGAGGCAAAGTTAATAGCAAAAGAAACAGAAAAAAATGAGGCTGAAGCTAAAACACAGGTGATATAATGTCATAGATGATGGGCATTCTTTGTTGTTTTGATAAATCTACCTTTTATTTCCTGCCACTGAAACTATATGTGCTCACCTACATGTATTAGGAAGAGGCCGAAGAAGAAATCAAGCAGCTTCGGAAGAGCTTAAACTTCAAAGCCACACCAATGCCTAACTTCTATCAAGAGTCATCTCAACAGAAACTGGAGACCAAAAAAGCTGTGGTATTTATGTAACTGATGTTTGTTTGTGTTGCAAGATAGTAAATTGAATTGCTGGTTTGGACTTCATCAGTGTTTTGATACCGATTTCTCTCTTTCTTGAATGATCTCATATGCAGGCACCACCAACACGTCCAAAGTCACCAAAACTTGGAAGAAAAAGCAATGTTGTTGAAGGTCATGTAGATCCTATCTCATCCCATGTAAATCCATCTGTTTCAAAGCAGTCCAAGCATACTGGCCTTGGTGGAGATCATCATTCTCACACTTCCAGAAACACATCTGCCCAACCTGTCGAAGGTGCCAAGAAGTCAGCCAAAACATCATCATCCTCTGAAAATGTTACACAACATTTGTCCAGTGCTGGTGAACTTCTGAATCCTGACCCATCTTCACATACTGCAATGGCCAGTTTGGATGACGTGCTGGAGCGTAAATTGTCCAGTGCAGAAGAGGAAACCTGCTCTTTGGAGGCATGTTGTGCATCCTCAACAATTGGAGAATCAGGAAGTAACACGACACAAGCTGGTGATGGTAGTTCAGTTGAAATGTCTGTCATGAATGCTAGAGAAAATGATGTGAAGGTTGTTGCAGAAGCTTTAAGTTTTCAAGATGATACTTCGACAGACAGTGCACATGGCAAAAGGGTGGAACAGGATGAGAGGTTAAGAAGTCGTAAAGAAGATGCTGTTGCAAATCGAATGCCAAAGAACACCTCACACCTCACGAATGGATTATCAGGAGGTGACAAGAGATTTTCAAGGAAGGAGTTGTGTGACAGAAGTTGTTCTACTTCTGATCCCCATCTGAAGAGGATAATGAAGAATGATGCTGCAAAGGTTTCTGGAAAACCTAGTCAGAATTTGGTCCTTGAGAAAACAGCTGTGGCGCAATAATGAAATTGACATATAAGCTGTGTGACAGGCTTGGTTTCCTACTCTATGCTTGCTGATGTTATCTAGAGCAAACAATCTATAATTTGAAGCTGTGGATGCTATAATAATATAACAGGCACTCGGGATGGCTAATGTTTAGACTTTGATACTGCATAATATCATGTGGATTCAAGTTTGAAGGCTCTCCATGGGAAGAAGTCAAGCAGTCCCATGGACAGAAGCATAGCCTACCTAATATTCCTGCAAACATTACAGGCGTGCTTCACGATCCAGTTTGCTTGGCAGGTTAGGTGTCAGATTGCAAAAGTTCATCCCAGCCATTTTACAGGAAGAGTTTTGAGCAGATCATTATGAAGGGTTTTGGGCATGCTCAACATTTTGCAGTCTTTGGAGCCTTGTCAGGTTGAGAAATTGATCAAAAGTCAAGACTCACAGAAGCTTGTAGCAGTGTGAATAAGGCTTTAACACAAGTCTGCCAGAGAATGGTAATTCCTTGTTTTCTTGGAAGAAGTGTGTTGCTCTGCATTGCCCCTCTCGATAAACAAGCAGATTGTCCAAGCGGAAGAGTATGGCAACCATTCTCCCAACCAAACATTTCTTTCATGGCTCAAGTAAGAGATAAGAAAGTTAATGACAGATTATGCCTGTATCTTTAAGGAAATTACTTGGGTGCAATATTGCCCATGAAGGTACCAATCCACATATGACTAGCAGTTAATAAGAGGTACTAAATAATATAATCACGAGAGAAGCATACTATTACAACATATTGATGAACTGTGCACATAATATCCAATCACATTGGCCTTTACCCCAACATCATAAACGTTGTAAACATAACCAATGCTTTTCTACGTCTAGAAATCGTAGAGACAAGTGTTTGGATTGAATGATTCTTTATAGTTAGGTGACACACTGATCGATCTACAATGAAAGACTTAAGACTAAACAAGGTAGGCACCCAACAAATGTTCAAAGGGCATGATAATTAAAGTCATGCACACCGTCACTGATCAGTTTTTAATGGCATCCTCAGCCGAACATTAATCCGTCTTGGAGTCATTGTTGGATCTTCTGTACAGCGCGTGCGGACTGTCCCATACTGTTTGCACGTAAAGTTTCCTGAAAGGAAAGCACATACAATTCAGCATAAGGTTGGCAGCTTTCAGAGCGCCCTATTCTTGCGGCTTTACTCTGGAGAGAAAATTGACATCTTAAGGATATCATTAGGGTTATTTAACACTTATTGTTTATTACCTTGGGAGAGCTAAGTGCCATGCTACTCAATTGTCGTCGTAGCACGCTGGTAGCGTCAAATTAACATTAGATGAATTTTCATCCCCGCTGGTACTTTGCTGAGGCAACTGTTCCTTTTTCCTGTCCAGGCCGTATATGTATTGGAATGATGACATTCTGTCTATTGGGTCTCATAGGCCACTGTGGCTCTTTAGAGTCTAATATAATCTCTCTCTCTCTCTCTCGCGCGCGCGCGCGCTCGCGCACACAAAGTAGCCATGAGTTGCAACATGCATTCGTTTTTATCATTTTAGAACGGGCAATTTTCTAAAAGGCGGCACACAGCTATCGTAGGAAGGTTTCACATCCTAGGCATTAGGCTATTTTAAGGTTATTTATGCAGTAAATCTTGGAGCTTTTGCACTTGATATCCATTTGTGTAGAGCACAGTAGAGGGCATCTTGAAGCGAGTTATGTCGTTTTGTTTTGTACGCTCTAAAGCTTCTTAGTGGACTTTAAATGGGTCTTTGACGCTTTTTTTGAGTACACTTTTTTCAAACCCACATGGCCTTACATGGGCTGGCATTGTAGACCTCTTGAGTGGCTATTCATTTAAGCTTTGTAATAGACTTACCCTCGGTTTGATATTTTTGATATGGAAGTGTCTTGTAGGGGTGCTTGTATCTTTGCATTTTGCCTTGGGATAGGTGGTTCAATTGCATTTGTAGTATTGATCTGATTAGCTGATACCGGTTTTATCTATGTGCTAGCCTTTTTCTAATTAGGCATAGCCTTATTAGCCTTGGGCTTGCATTCAGCCTTTAGCTTGAAGAAGCCTAGAAGAGGTATGTATTTGTAATTGGATAATGGTGCAAGACTCCTTGTTGATCTATGAGTACAAAGCAAAGTAAATGATCTATGAGTACAAAGCAAAGTAAACAAGGGTGCACTGTCGTCTACAAGAACATTGCCCTTTTTTGTTCGCATATGAGAGAGAGAGAGAGAGAGAGAGAGCACCCTTTGTCTTTACTTTTCTAAAGATAAACTCTTCTTTCGTAAAAGGTAGGATATTGACACATGTCAAGGCTAAGTGAAACACTTAACTAATGTTAACAATGGGTAATTTTTGTTGGGAATTTGCACTATCTTGTTACCACACCATTATTATATAAGCACATGCCCTAAAGCGCAAGACTAATAAATGTGATTAGGGGCTTTTGTACAGAGTCGTATTATGTGATGTCTATTGTGTTGAATTAAATGATGTACGAGTACAAAGAGAAGTAAATAATTGTTGTTAGGAACTCACGTTGAAGTACCAAGCTCTTAGGGCATGCCATTAGAAAATGTAGAATCTAGAGTGATGGTGTGAGAAGCCAATTCCCTCATTGAAAGCCATAGTCAATTTGCCCAAGGATGTTGCTTTCATAAAGATTGTAACAAGGTAGTCCACAAAGTTGTCATATGAATAGTGCATATAAGAAAGGCAACACACCCAAACACTTTGGTGGGTTAAGATGTTGCTAAGAGACCCATACCTAAGCCAAATGTTTTGTGTGGAACATGTTGCCAAGAGATTGTAGTTGACCCAAATGATTTTCTTGTTCAATAGCATGAAATGGATGGGTTGCACCAATTTGTACAATCACTTGTGTTTTAGGAAGCAAATGTAAAAAATAGAAGCTTATACTTATAATCATCATTTGTGCTAGCAATCACTCACTCTCACCCTCTCCAAATGGGTATGTGAGTTCTTATATACACAATTTAGACAAAGAATGATAACTTTTAGAATACTTACATGTTTTCAGTAAATCATATGGGATACCTTAAAGGTAGCTCCTTGTGATTTTATTACCTTGATATTCTCAATAAAGAAGCCGTAAAGAATGATGCCTTTTATGTTGCAACATGGTCATTAGTCTTATATGGAGATTATATAATTATTATTAACAAGAGCATAGATTTGTAGAAACATTGCCATTCAAGTTATTTTGTGGTTGAAACTAGTCTTGCTTTGTCAATCTTCTTTGTTATTATATTTTGGTAGTGATGTGTGAACATACTTAGGATTGCCGCTACACTTCTTTTTTTCTTCAGGAGGTTTTTCCCGTTGGCCTTGTATATATGTCTTTTCACTTTAGGGCATACTTAGTCTTGTTTCCATACCTCAATACACTTTGACTTGTGCTCTCTCGAGCTTGCTCTTCTTCTAGTTGTGTACTTGCATTTATGCAACCATAAATCCAACAATTGGTATTAGAGGGGTCTTTGACCTCAACATATGTGCACTTATCTAAGCAGATATGCTGTAGTAAAATAGGACAAGGAAACATGGTACTTGATGTCATTGCATATGTATTCTTTCTTGTCAAGTTGCCATAAGTTTTTGATATCCATGTTTCATTGTAGTACAATCCTTTAAATGGTTTATTCCATAGTTGAATGAAATAGACCTTGATCTTTTCTCTACTTATAGACCTTGATCTTTTCTCTACTTTCACTACTCTACAAAATGGATCTTCATAGAATGTCATAAAGCATAGGGATGTGTATAAAACTTCTACTAAAGGATGCAATATGGCAAAAAGCAATATGCTTAACACCCCAACATCCAAGTTCCAAAAAGCTAATGCGATCCTTACTAACCCAACCCATCACTTCATCCAAGCTAAGTAGGTTAAATCCCAAAACACTCTTGGCAAGATATCTCAAATTCACCTTAGAGATTAGTTCCATTTAACATGATCATCTTCTTGATCTTTTGCCTCTTCTCATATGTTTATCTCTTGGTAGCATATATCTAGAGTTAGCGACAAGGACAATTCCTTGGGAGTAGAATGACTACCTTGGTTTGAGGCTTGAAGATAGATTAGCAAAGTAGGAATTTTTCTTAAGGATAGAAACTTGCAAAAACATCCCAAATGAGAGACTATCTTAGAGTCTTAACTAAGTGTTGTCAAATAGCTCAAAGAAATATTAATTTGTCCCAAAGTCAAAGTATCTATCCACGTTCGGAGATATTCATAACGTGTGTTGACCCTCCATATCTTTTGCCATCTCCCTTTTGTTGCACATCTAAATCAAATTCTTTTAGTTGGTATTAGTTGGTAATACAAGAGTCAAGAATTGGATTGAGCAATGTGATGAATTGAGGTCTACATAAGATTCAATGCTTACTATTTTCCATTAAATCAAGTACAAATCCTCATCTAATCAACTTAGAATAGGTGTATGGATTGGAAGAGCTACTGGAGCTTAGATTTTGGGGCATTATTGTTGGATTGGATGCGTTTGGGAAGCCATTGAAGGCTACAAACAATGGATTGCAACGATGGTATGATAGCTTTTGGTCTTGAATCATTCATGTGTTGGATGTTGGAAGCTCGAGGGTTGCTTAAGCAAGTGGTTTTCTTAAACAAGGGGCCTTCTTGTGCCCAGAAGCACATGGGAAGCTTACAAACAAAGCACATGGTCTCCTTATCAATGGAAGTACGGGTTTTGTTGCTCTTTGTATAGTTGAGAAAAAAAGAGAAGAAGATTGTTTTTTCTTTAGGCTTTAGAGAAGGGCTTAAAGCTCAAAAATTTAGTGTAGAGGAGGTGAGTATATATTTGGCAGATTTGACCTAGGCAATGCACCTTAAAGGCCTTGCTATATGGCGTAGTTCAAAAATGGCTTACAACAACCTGATTAGTTAGCAAAGCCCCCCTAGAAGGCCTTGAACTAGTTCAAACTTATCCTATTCACATAGTGGAAGAAGACTTGATTTGGTTATTTGCAGAACTATTTTCACACTCAAACATATTGAACTAGTTATTTTGTGAATTGGTTCCATAGTTTTGTGTTCACATTGTAGTGGTAAAGAACTAGTTCTTTCAAATACTAAAAGATTGGGTTTGATGCAACTTTCGGGTGCCAATTTGAAGGGAAAAAATTATCAATTTTTTTTTTCTTTTTTGGTTTTGATTTGACTTGTCATGTATTTCATTCTTGATACAAAAAATTATAGAAAAAAAACAAGGATAAGTTATCAAATTTTAGACTCATATTTTGATATTTTTTGGGTTGTATGGGCATTGTCTGAGCCCCATTTTCAGTGTTTCTTGTTGGACAGTTGATGTATGACATGTGGGCATGACGTATGGATGTATTTGGCGGCAATTAGACATATTTATAAAAGCCATGTCATTGGAACTCATTTTATGTGTATTTTCTTAGGCATTTTAATGCTTTTCAGTCTCAAATTTGAGCAGTTGATGCTTGGGACTTGTTCATGCACTTGAATAGTGGTTTGATATAGTGCAACATTGTTGGTTTTTATGAAATTACCACATGGAAAATTTTCTGATTGGGAGAGGTCAATGGAATCTCATAATAGGGGAGGATGCATGCTGCCTTGAACTCTTGAAGAGCCCATGAAGGAACAAAATAAGGCCTACAAAGACTAGATAGGTAAAAATAAGAAGGTTTTCATTGGATGTCTATATGCATTTCAGAGACATTGATTCCACACATCCAGGAGACTAGCACACATATAAAAATGTTTAGGAGATTATTGAGAAGATGTATGGCACTTGCATGGAGACAAGGAAGATATAACTAAATTAGAGATTCTATGGTGCATAACATGTAGAGATAGATTAGATTGCGGAGGATTTTCCTTCAATTAATGCACTTTTAGATGATGATGTGGACTTGGCCTTGCATACAAGTCCCTTTAAATTTCTATTTCTGTGAGAGGCTTCTCTATGCCTGACTGTGAGGAGTTGGTTGCTTTGTTGCTTATACTGAAGAAATAAAGTTGTGAGAAAAAAGCTAGTCACGGCATTATATTCTACCATCAGAGAGGTCATGGTAGCTCATCAAGATCTAGGAATCTTCATATGGCCATGGAGACATATTTGCTCTTGGTTATTGCTCTGTTGGTCATGGAGACTTAATGCCTAGAGGTAAGAGGAGATCTTTTTCTCAAGGTAGAGGATGGTCTATTCCTCATAGAGATGGTGCTTGTCATAACTATGGATAGTTTGGCCATTTTGAGAAGGAATGCTAGCATAAAGAGAATGCTATGTCTCGAGGTCATGGAAGGACACATTATGATAATTATGCAGGTAGTTATGGAGGCACAACCTATGATTCTAGAGGTGGTTCATTACTTAGAGGTCATCTTTTGCTATGGGATATGTACTTGGTAGAATGACACATCTCCTTAGAGAGGATGATTAGTTTTTGGATTCATGAGCTACAAACCATATGGCACGTCATGCAGAATGGTTTGATAGGAAGCAACAAATGCAAACTGAAGAGTATGTAGCTGCAGTAGATGATACCTTGCATAAGATAACTCCCATTGGATGTGTTCCTTTGGTGACTAGATATGGGATAGAGAATAAGCTTGGAGATGTTTTGTGTGTCTACTATCACTAACAATTTGGCTTTAGTTGGACAATTGGTTAATCAAGGACTCTAAGGTTCAATAAATATGGATGCTTCATTGAACAGTTTAGAAATGGAAAACTTCGTAGGTTGATTACTCATGGCCAAAAGAAAGGCAGGTTGTTTGCATTGGATGTAAATACTCCTCTTATACAAAGTTCTATATATATGGAGACATAGACAAGACAAGGATATTGAGTTGTGGGATAAAAAAAAAGGGTAGGTTCACTTGCAAAGGCTTAAAAAAATGCATTGTAGACAAGCTATTTATGGTCTCTCATAGTTTGCTTATGTAAGCTATGATTATGTATGCAAGGCACGTCCGTTTAGCAACCATTCTAGACTCCCATTTTCAAAGAGGGGGAGAATTGGCATAGATTCTTTGAAAATGGTACATCTGGATATTTGGGATCCATGTTAGAATGTTCCTTTAAGTGGGAAATGCAAGTTTTACATTACATTCATCGATGATTTTAATAGGATGATGGGTTTATTTCTTGCAACATAAAAGTGAGGCTTTTGAGAAGGTTTTAGAATTCAAAGCTATGGAAGAAAAGCAGTTTGGAAGTTACATTACATTCTTGAGATTGGATACTAGACGTGAATATGTGTCAAATGAGTTATTTGACTATTTGAAAGATCTAGGGATTAAGAGACAAGTTGCATGTAGTTATGCATCACATTAGAATGGTGTTGTAGAAAAACAAAAGAATAGGATTACTATTGAACTTGTAAGAGCTATGATGAACCAAATGCACATGCCTTTGACTCATTGGGCTTGTTAGGTATGCTCAAAGTCCCCTCATAAGGTGCCACCAATGATCCATGGTGCTCTAAGTTGTAAGGCCCTCATTATGAGGAGAAGCCATGTGTGAGCATGGACATTGGATGGGTCTTGAATTGTATATTAGATGAGGTCTATGTCATTGGATGATGGCAAAAAGGTGACCTTTGTGGATCTAGCCTTTGGGTTAGATAGAGTTGTTATGTTGGTAGCAACTTGAGGCACAATGTATCGAGTTGCGAGGTGTGGGAGTTATTAGGAACCTCTATTTTGGGGTCTGGGGGGGCTATGGAAGTGTCCCTTGGTTAGGGGGTGTCAGGGGGTGAGCGGTCCCCTTAACGAGGATTCAAGGACAGTGCTCTTGGCTCAACGATAAATGAAATATTCATTGATTGACTATGAAAGGTTCATAATATGGTTGGACTTGCTAACCATACTACCTTCTCAGGTTATAAAAGGAAGACCCCTCTAAAGCCATCGTCAACCTACCTTTCACCTAGTTAGAGTTCATCTAGCTACCCTAAGCTCTTTGCCTATCATTTTTTTGGATCACCATATGCGAGAGGCAAGGGCTTCAATAATGAAGAGGAGAAATATCATATGGCCAATCAACAAGTAGTAGTACTGGCGCATCAACTGGTGGTGGTGTTGTATCAACAATTCACACATTAAGGCTTTTTCCACTAGGGCCTTCAATGAAGGTAAGTTAGATGGTACAAACTATACTTTGTGGAAGTTTAAAATCATAGCTATCCTTGATTCTTATGAGCTTTTGGATACAGTGCTAGGGATCGACCCAGAACCACAACCCACCTCGATCCATCAAATTCAAGTGTTGTGATTCCTCCAAATGCAGATTTTCTATGAGCTTAGAAATGAAGGAATGTAGATGCATTGT
This sequence comes from Lygodium microphyllum, assembly GCF_053477565.2. Lineage (NCBI taxonomy): Eukaryota > Viridiplantae > Streptophyta > Polypodiopsida > Schizaeales > Lygodiaceae > Lygodium > Lygodium microphyllum. Next base: position 17,846,974 of record NC_141163.1, read on the forward strand.
GTGCCTTAGTTACAAGTTGATTTGACAATGTTTTGATCTTGATTCATCACACAACCAAGGTATCGAAGGCTTGGAACATACTAAGGAGTCAGTACAAAATGTGAAATCAAACAAGGATTTAGGATTTAGAGAATCAACTAGCAACATAAAATTTTGCTGAAGGAGAGACATCTAAAGCATTCATCACTCAAATCAAGAATCTACGAGACCAGATGCTAGTGCACATTGGGATACAAAAGACTAGTGATGAGGAGCTAGCTTAAAGATGTCTTCAGATTTATCCATCAAAATTTGATGGATTAGTAACTGCCCTAAACACTTAGGTGAGACCCCAAGCTTTGATGTTCAAGGCATTTTGTGCACTACTAATGGAGGAGAAGTTGAGGGTTGAAGCCTAAGAGGGTAGCAATAGTGGAGATGTTGCATTCTTTGCCAATGTGAAAGACAAAGGTGGTTCCTCTACCAATAGTGACAAAAAGAAGAAGGGTGTAAGAAAAAGTTTCAAGGAGAGTGCTTCTACTGCAAGAAGAAAGGACATGCAATTGGCATATTATTGCATCAAGAAGGTGGATGATAAGAATGGCATTGTGAAGACTAAAGGGAAGGCACCAACCAATATGACTTAAGGAGAGTTGGAGTTATTCATGGAAACCACCATTGAGGAAGTGTGTTCCTTGGTCTAAGAAATATCTAACAGTGACAGATAGTGGTGCCTCCTATCACATGATGAATAAAAAAAGTCTATATAGTTCTATGAAGCCTATGCAAGAATCCATCACTGCGACAATTGGGAATGATGCAAAATGCCATGTTGAGGTACATGTACTATTTTCTTTGTTATTGCAAATGGTGAACTCAAATAATATTTCAAATGTGGTGTATGTTCCAGATATTAAGAGAAATTGGCTATCAGTGCTTCTATAACTGATCTTGGCCACCATGAGATGAGGTTTATTAAGATAGGTGTAAAAATTATCGATAGTGCTGCCAAAGTTGTCAAAAAAGGAGAAAGGAGGAACAACTTGTATGAGCCAAGTGCTCTTATAGCCACCGCTGGTGTGGACACATGTAAACTTTGGTATGAAAGATTTGGTCACATTGGTTTTGTAGTGTTGAAGGAGATATATAAGCAATATATGGTTTCTCACATACTTATAGTAATTGAAATGGAGAAACCTTGTGAATCTTGTATGATGGATAAGCAATAGAGAAAGGCATTTCAACAAGAAAGCAAGAACATAGTGAAGGCTCCTCTAGAATTAGTGCATGCTAGCTTGTGCAGTAAAATACCTACAAAAGCTTTGGAAGCATCTTCTTATTTTATGTTGATGGTCTATGAAATGGTACTTAGGGCTTTTGGGAAATTGGTCATGTAGGATAAGATTGTGACATATGATCAGAGATTTCTGGTACTGAAGATATGTTGATTGATCACAAAGAGGGCCTCTAGAGTTGTTGGCTAGCTGCATAGCTATGGCAGAACATACCTGTAAAGGAAGAATAGGTGCACTACCCAGGGGGTGTGTGTGCCTTATCGTGTAGTGCATTGTACAAGTGGTGGTGGAATTGGGAGGTGGATCAAAGCTTGAGTGTTGTCCCACACTTGAGGACCTAGTTTATGGAAGGTGCATGAATCATGGAGATGTATCTATCACAATGTCCTGTCCTTGATGTGCCCCAAGTGCATAAAGTGGGGAGGGGCTAGGGATTTAATGGTCCCTAGATGTAGTATTTGTGGAAACTCATACATTACAAACAATAAATTTTTGATTGTTTGTTTTTTTTTGGAAGGGATGATACTAAGTTGTATCCCATTCTTTTGCTAGGGCAAAGCTAGGTGGAGGTTTAAGTAATTTACTCAGAAAGGACTGCCTTAGTATATAGCCTTTTAAGTTAGCTCTCATATTCAGAGGTATAGTGGAAAAAAATGGGTGGTTACACCTCGTGAACTGACCATCACTCATGTCCTCTAGTAGGTTCATACAAAAGGGTGACAATAGGGTATCTCTCATCATGAGTCTGATCATAGCGCAACTATCTATACCCACATTTATATAAAAAAAGAGGGGTAGTGGGCTTTTGCTTAAAAAAGGTTCTTAGGAGACATAGATAGCTATTTACAAGTGGCAATAGATGTTGGATTTTTATATGAAGAAAACTCCTTTAGCAAGTGTACAATAGATGGATGAAGATCCTTTTCAGTGAAGTTCATGCGCTCCTGGAGGGGTCACGGCATTAACATTGTAAATTCATGGGAAATCATAGATTCCATGTACCTCCAGATCAAAATCTACTCCATATCTCCTTGAGTAGGGCATGTAGGTCAAATTATCCCTTTCATACGGAAATGTGTTGCAAAAAGCCATTCACATCTATATTGTTATCCCATATGTTCCTTCTCCACTTCAGCTATGATTCATAGCCCTTAACTACTTTAGGCTCATCCATCACTTTATCCTCCTAGTATCTGGCTGGTTCTCTCCCCCAGAGTGTTGGTTGCTTTGCCCTTTCTTCTAGCCAGGTTTTGCTTAGCTGCATTGAAAGCTTGACCATCTCCTTCACCACCCTTGGTGATATTACTCCATCAAGTGATAGGCGGTTGGAAAAGTTGAATTTGAATGGGTTGCAACGGCTTTCATATTGCTCCCATAAGGTCAATTCTCGTGCCTAGTTGACTTGAAAGTACTCTTCACGTTTAGGGATAGTGATTTTAGGAATTGGCACTAATATTTCTCTATGACAATAGCTCCACCAATTCTCTCATTCTGCACCTCATTTTCACAATTCTCTCTGGGGTAGTGACGTCTTCGTCATGTGATTCTGCTTGCAACTTTGGCTATGGGGTTGGCCTTGGCACATTCGACCACTCTTCCTCATCATTCTCTTACTCAAAATCACGTCCTTCAAGAATTGGCTCTATAGGTTCCTTAGTAGGGGGACTATGCTCGTTGCTTTTGTTCCTGAAATCCTAGTAGGTCAAGCTCTTGCCTTGATCGGATGTTCCCGAAATCCTAGTAAGTCAAGCTCTTGCCTAGACAACCCTACCTTGATCGGATGTTTCCTTTTCTCTTCCATACTTAGGTTGGTGTTGGCCTTGGGTGTCTTTTCATGGAGACCCTATCTTAATGCTCTCCTTGTGAGCTCTAATCTCCTTTTGAGCTCATCGATTGTTTCTTCTCCTTTTGTCTAAGTGATAATTAGCATAGTGTTTAAGAAGGCCTAATGATGTGCCAACATCCTCATCTCTATTGCTTCTATTGTTCCTTTAGTCATTATGCACTCACTTTCTAATAGTGCTTAGCATATTGCTAGATCCTTGATTCTAGCATCGTTTCTTTCCACTCATCCTTTATCTGTCTCTTTCATTTGTTTGAGACTTTGGTTTTGCTCGCACGAGAGGATGATTATCAGCTACTCTTGCACTTTCCATATCGCAAGCATCTTCTCTTTGTCTTGGCCTTAGCATTCCACATGATCCTTTAGGATGCCATGCTCATGGAGTGTTGCATGGAGTTGATTCTACAACTCTGCCATCTTCTTCATAGCTTCTTCATCTCTTTACATCTTTGTGTGACCCATAGCTCTTGTATCAACTCATCTCTTTGTTGTTTCAGCTCTTTGTTTTCTAATTCCAGGTGTTTTTTTTTCTTTGGGGTTAAAGGCACATAGTTGCTCTAATGTCATGTGACTTTCCCTTTCTTCCTCATATAGGTCCCGTAGTTTCTCGTCACCCTGTCTTGCCTTCAAGGCCTCTTTAAGCGCCATCACTTCCCTTGTGCATATTGTCATTTGTCTTGTTTTTATTAGTTAGAAGGTTGCAAAAGCATCCTTTTCTGCTTCTAGCTCAAAAATCACAACTTTTCTCTCCTAATTCATTCTATCACACTATATCTAGAGCTCTTTCATTAGCTCATCATACTCCTTCGTGTTGCACATTGCCCACGAAATCGAAGTGGTTGATATCTCAAGGCATGGAACCTTAGGACCTTGGCAAGTTTTTGCATCGACTCTGCTACTAGTCTCTTGGCTCCTATTGTTGGCACCCCTTTTGATGCTGTTGGTGCCAGCTCATGCACTTTGCCTAATAGGTACTACACCCATGCCATCACATTAATTTCATTGACTACTACTTCTGTGGCTCCTTATGTTGAGGTGATTGTGGTAGCCATGACTCATGGTAGTGCATGCATGGGGGCCTTTCCCTTACCCTTTACCACTGGTCTCTATTCACTCTCCTCAACAACATCACTTGTTCTAGGCACATCTTCATGTGTTAGGATCATCATTGCTAGTTCTTGGGGTCAAGAGGTTTGTTCTACTGATCTTTTGGTGGCAATGGCCACTTGCTCCTCCTCCTCTCGTCTTAACCTTTCTTCCTCCTCCTCTTGTTTTTTATTAACGTTCCTCTTGAATTTTTCTTGACTCTTCTTCATCCCTCTACAAGTCTTTTCTTTCTTCATTAGTAGTTTTGGTCTTCATGAGATGGGAATCCTCAGTATAATTCTTCACCCCTTTACTTGGATTGGATTTTGTGAGCCTTGCTCTCCTTGCTCACTAACTATTCTCTTGCTTGAGGTTTCTTGTTGTTGACTTTGGCAATCAACTTTCCTCTTCTTAGCAGCTTGCTCTACTTCTTCCTATTGAACTCTCTTGGCTTCTTTTTCCCCAAGGTTCCCTGTAAACAAAGAGATGGGAGGGCTTATTATTGTAATAGGTCAATGATGCTCATGGATTGACGATTGTTCTGGTGTTTCCTCCACTTCCTCTTCTTTGTCCATCTCCCCCACGATCTCTTGTATTAGGGCTGTTAGTACATCTCTAAAAACTAAAGTCGATGCCTTCGATGTGGGTTTTTTCCTTTCTGACTCAACCTTCATCATTGGGGATTCTCCATCTTTGTGGCCCTTGGAGTTGATGCCAATATCTTAATTGATACTTGGATTATCATTTGGATGTAGGAGTTTAGATTTATTCCATCTAGTGACTTGGGTGCAATACTCACAAGTAGTGGTACTTGTATTCTATTTGTGAATACATTGTACCTTTGGCTTGAGAAGAGAGCATGCACCATCTTAGCTTGCAATTTGACAGTGGACTTGGGGATGTTTGTTAGGTTGATTCCATCATTTGTGTACACTTCTTGCTTATTCATCCCTAACATGCCATACACATATCTCTTTGTCCACTTTTTTGGCTTGTCCACTAAGCCTAGAGCTTTCTCAACCAACTTCATGTTAAGCACAACTTCCACACTCTTACATTTCCTTATTTGGCCATCACTATACGAGTGTTCTTCTTGACATCAAAGCATTTGAGAAATTTAATGCACCTGTCATGATCTATTTGTTGGCCAACCTTCTCGAGGTACTTGGCTAGATTGCATTGACAATTTGCCTAGCTACATCCTCAGTTTGCCATAAGTTATTTTAGGTTGTATACACTTCCTAAGGGGTTGTGTCTACCTTATGTTCAAAAAATCGAGAAGAGGGGAGAGAGAGAGATACACAAACTCCATAGCTACATTATTCAAGGTCGCAGGTACAATACTTTTTCTCTCCACTACCCACATCACTATCACAAACCCTTTTTGACAAACCTAACCCTAGATCTGCTTTATTGAGTGCGTTCATATATGCACACCCGATACATCGATTTCTAACTCTCAACACCCCCCCTGAAAGACATGTATCCTTATTGCTAAGGTCTTGATCCCCCCCTTAACCTATACCTTGTCTCTCAAACACACACATCATAATATCTCTCATTGTTTTATATGATACAATTGCTCTCTTATGGAGCATGGTGCCAAAGACTAGGGAGAGATCAATTTTGGGGGATACATAGTGGTAACCTTGTGACATAACACTCCATAAAGACTCAATTTGCAATGAAAGGGTCGATGTAGATCCACAGTTTGAGGGCATTCCCCCCCTCATGGGTCTTCATCCAAGTAAGGCACATGCCAATACCTCATATGCAATTTTGTTTGAGCACTCAAGCTTGTACTCAATCCAATCAATGAGTTTTAGAAGTAACTCATACTCCAACCTGCAAATGTTATTCATGTACTTCATTTCCTTTTTGCCACATCCATTAGCATGCATATCATTAACTTGCTTATTTTCCAAAGACTCGCTGCATACAATTCCATCAAGAGTTTCCACATTTATATCGGCATCCAAAACATCCCTCAAGACATTTACATTTTTTTCAGTTTCCCCATCGCATGCATCTATGTCAGATATCAAGGCATCACCATACAAGTAATCATGTCTCTTGGTGATTTCAATCTCACCGTTTTCTGTGACCACCCAATCAATAGGAGAGCCCATTTCCTTTGTCCCAATTAAAGGTTGTAATTTAAATTCCAAGATTTTTTTCTTGGTTTCATAATCTAAATCAACAGTATCAACACCATGATCAATCCAGTAAGGGTCGTCATAACGATCATCATCATCCACAAAAGCATCTTGTCACAGCTCAAATACATCCACATCATAATCAAATATATCAAGATCAAATATATCCATAGTTTGATTATGCATCACAATGAAAATAGTTGCTGGTGTGAAAAAAGGTTAGCTACTTGCGAGTTGCGCCTACTATCTGCAAATTGTTGCCTGGTCGACTCTTAGGGTTGAAGCTCCCTGCAGACCAAACAGTGTTTTCAATGATAAAATGCTTGCATAGCATTCAAATAACACATGTACATTAAGTAGCCAATGTGCATCCAGCTCAATTCGGCTTAGGTCAGTCATACAACAGACATCAGTACGTCAGTCAGAGTCCCCAAACTCTCAACCAAGCAGCATAGGCATGCATCTTGCCAAACAGGACAATTTCAGTCCTACAATAACCGTCAATAAGATCTTTCTAGTAACCAAGGTAATTCACTTCAATAACTCCAACAGACACTCCAACACATTTGCCACTTTTGCCATAGCTGGGGGACTTTCATTCTCCTCACATCAATGCCAACATACTACTGTGAGGTACTGAAGTTCAACCTTACAAAGTCAGGAATGTTTTTAGTTCTTCCATGGCTTACCATGGCTCTAGCTGCAAATTTGGGTGGCTGGATTGCTGATTTACTTGTTAGCAGGGGGGTTTCAGTTACCATAGTTTGAAATCTGCAAGCTACAAGTTGACTAGTCACATATGTATCTAGATACCACTTGCATAACCATTGGCTTCTCTACTAATCCTAAGGACTTCTCCACAATTTTTGGATTGAGGGTAACTTCCACCCTTCTAGAGGTTTCTCCTTGCTTGATGGTTACCATGCCGTTGTTCCTTTGGACATCAAAAGTTCTTAGAATTCTATATACTTGTACTATGGTTGATGTCTTGGCTCACCTTTTCTAGGTATTTGGCAGTTATAGTTGCCTGAACATTAAGAAAAGTGGTTAATGACTTTGTAGGAGTTCGATTATGAGATTAAAAGTAAGCCACCAAAGCTGCAGACTATTGTGGAATGTCTTGTGGATTTTGGGGAGCCAAAGGAAATTCTTACTGAAGGGACTGATATCGAAGGTCTATTCAAAATTGATACATCTTCCATTCCTTCCTTGTATGTAGATATAACATATTATCCATCTACAGGAGAGATTGGGGTTGCTTTATCAAAGTCAGAGAAGAGAAATATTAAGCAACAAGCACTATGATTTTTGATTATAGCGAGTGTCTTGTATCAGAAAGCTGTAGATGAGATTTATTTGCTGATGCGTAGTACCTGATGAGGTACCATTCATTCTTGAGGAATGCCATGATTCAGCATGTGGGGGTCATTTTGTTGGATGGCTTACTGCCCAGAAAGCTCTCTGTACTAGATATTGGTGGCCATTTATTTTCTAGGATTCTTTCAGTTATGTTAAGCACTGTGATGTCTGTTAAAGACACGATGCTAGGGAGAATCGTAAGCAACCATATTTTAGTTATGCTATCCTTTGAAAAATGGGGTATCTATTTTGTGGGACCAATATACCTTTCATCAACTAGGCATAAGTGGTATATTATTGTAGGCATAAATGGTCTAAAGCTCAAGCAATGATGAATGATAATGCTAAGGAAAAAACCAATTTTATTATGGAGCAAATTGTTTGCCATTTTGGTCCACCCAAGGAGATAGTGTCTGATCGAGGGTCACACTTCTTGAATAATGTCATAGTAGCCTTGAGACAAGATCTAAAGATTAAACACAATAAAACTACCCCGTATAATATGCAAGAAAATGGTCAAGTTGAAAGTATGAATAAACAGCTTGTAGGGATATTGTCTAAGATAGTGTCTAAAAGTATACGAGATTGGGATAAGAAATTGTATGCGGCGATTTGGGCTTACAATATGACATTCAAGAGAGCTACATGCCACACCCTGTTCAAGCTTGTGTATGGGAAAGAGTATGTCTTATGATTGGAAATAGAGGTGCCCATTGTGCAAATTGCTCTTAATCATTCGCTGGGTGAGGCAAAATCTTTGCAAGAAAGATTTCTTTATATTGTGCATTTTGATGAAATTCAGTTTGCAGGCTTTATTACATCGAGGTAGGAAAGAAGAATGAAAGCACTTCGTGATTTTCAAGATAAGAAATATAACTTTTTGAAAGGTTAGTTGGTGTTGTACTATAATGCTCATTGTGAGCTATTTCTTGGTAAACTAGAACCCAAACGGGATAGGCCATATAAAATTGTACATATAAGAAAGAATGGCCCTACAAGCCTTTTAGCAAACTTGTAGGGGGTAGAGTTTAAAAATGAAGTTAATTTTAATAGATTGAAGCCTTAGAAAAAAAGAAATAAAACTATTAAGAGTAGTTGATTATTGCCTTGCAAAGACCTGATAGATTCTTAGGGATGCGTTAGCAGTAGACACGGGACCACGGACTCGATGCCTTGTCTTCCTAGGGATGGGATCTAGTTGAAAAATAATAGTAAGGAAGGTTGGAGCAAAAATAAAAGTGAGCGGAAGAGGAAAAATTGATGTGCCACCTCACGAGAGTTTGGTAGGTTCTTGGATACTGGTCTGAGAGTGATGCCATGTTCTCCTTGGGGTCACTACACTCCGCTCCCTCCTTTTTATATGCTCGAATATGGAAACCTTGAAAGAAAAATTGTTAAAAGATTGTATATACTAACCATGCTATAGGAGTCCTCACCTAATAGGACCTTGGTCCAGTTGTCCTAAGTTAGGTAGATGGTACATGACACTACCTAGGATAAATTCTTTGATAGTTTCTTTTAGCCAGTCTATGTTGGAGTAGTTAGTTAGTGACTCCATTTGGATTTTTGTCAGATATGCTAGGCCTATCCCTTGAGGATTTTCATGCCTTGATTTTATCCAAGGATAGGGTATGAGATATTTTTGTGCTTTGCTGAGTATTCTATTTTGTGGCAACTTGATTCTTTTTATGGTTGTTGTTTGTTGAGATTAGTTTGTGGGTTCAATGGGCTGAGTTGCCCTATCCCATGGTCGCCAATGAGAGTAGATTTTTGGAGCTCGTTTTTGAAGAGGAAAACTGGTCCGAAAGGCGTAAAAGATCAAAATTTCATGGTAAATGAAATGGTTGCAGATCGATGAGTTGGAGTTTTCCTAGATAGAGTTTGATGCCAGGAACGCGACGCAACTCTCAGTTTTTGAGATCAAAGGTTTTTTGACCCCCCATTTAATCCCCATAAGGTTTGGTGTGATATATTAGCTATGTGATCTAGAAGCTAGAAAGAGTGTAACGAAGGCTAGGCTCATAGATTTTGATGGCATGGAGCTAGCCGTCTAGTCGGATTGCGAATCACAGTTTGTTTATCCCTCCAAAATGCAAAAATCTACTCCGGGTTGTAGTGTGAACACCCAAAGTGTGAACCCAACATTTTAGAAATGAAATTCTAATGAAATGAAACTTTGAAAAATGATAATGTAACCATGTCAAAAGAAAGCTTAGATCGTAGGCAGAACGAGGAACTCGACTTGGGAGTTTTCCTTGAAGTGATACAGTATTCAGTGAACAGCTATGATTCTCATGCTCGGTATGAGCACCACGATAGAACGACAGAAGCCATCATAGCTGACCTAGAGGAGGAAAGGAAGCTAGCCCAGAAAGCACTGCAAGGCATAGTGGAATACAACAGAGACCAACAGACTAGGAGCCTGAGGCATAACACAGAGATATAAGAGATACAACGAGTGCTGAACCTAGTAGACAGGAATCGAACTGACCATGAGAGAGCACTAGAAGGAGACTTGACACTGAGTGAGCTTCTCATGAAGCGATTGCTAGAAAACACAACAGCAAAGTAGAGCGTTGAAACGCTAGTGACATCACTACTAGCTGGGCTAGGGGTAAACCAAGGCTCCAAGAGCGAGTCTAAGATACTAGTTGTCGCTAAGCAGCTCGATAAGTATCAGCCTCACGATGATCCATACAGCTTCATAGAGCAGTTCGAGCAGGTGTGCGAGTGAGGCCAATGGTCTCATTGACTTGACTCAGCACTCTCAAGCATTCAAGCTTTGCTTAGGCGACAAAGGTCGGACTTGGTACACGAGTCTAGATGCTGCAGAGCAAGCAAACTTCAATGGCCTCAAAAACCTCTTCATTAAGAGATTTTCCAAGCCCAGATACTCTGACAACCTGCTAGTACGACTTATGAATGTCAAGAAGAAAGAAAAAGAGGACATCCGCGACTATGTGACCCACGTGAGGAGTCTCTTTAAGAGAATCTCAATGGCCAACCAAAAGAGCAGTGTCGATGGTATTCATCAGTGGAATACGAAATGAGGAGCTTTATAAATCCTTTGCAGGAAACTCGAGCTTACAGCGAGACACGCTAGCTAGGGTGTTCAAAGGAGCCATTCGAGTAGATGACGAGCTGAAGGAGAGGAGCTCTAGGAACTCGAACCAAGAAGAGACCAACTCTAGAAGTTTGGATAGAGCTTCAGCATCCAGCGAGAGTGATCAGGCACAAGTACCAAAGATAAAGGAAAGGCCGCAAACACCAACAAGGAATTGGTTGACATGAAAATGGAAATAGCCAAGATGTAGGAGATGTTAAGACAACCAATGCACCCACACGTCCAATGCATGTACTATGGTGAAAACCACTTGCCAGCCGAGTGTTAAAACCCCATGTCATGACCTTATGCTAATTGTGGCAGGTTTGGTCACAACGTTGTGCATTATAGATTGCCTAGAAGACTTCCGTACTCACAACCATATGGTCAATCTTACCTAGCCAATAGGCCACAACAATTCTTCGAAAGGGGAGCCCCATTGGCCCTTCCCATGCTAAATGATGTTAAGATGACTATTCCTAGAATGGACATAAATCCTACTGGAATACCTAGACCGCCTGGTCCCTATGTGATCCATTCACTGAATGATGCTCCAATCCACTACATGGAAGAGGCAAATGAGGAAGAGACTTACGTATACCCTTACATCTCACATGACAATGAGGGCAACACAGTCCTTATGGACTATTGACCAGTATCGGTGATGGTGTTAGGTAGGGGGCAAGGTAGAGGCTTAGGAGGGTAGACCCAAGAACCAATCATATGTTGGACTTGCGGTCACCTAGGACATGTTTCATCACACTGTCCTGAAAGGGAGCAAAAAAATAGAGACAAGGCTGACCTAAGGTGCCCTAATTGTAGAATTACTCATCTCTTTGTTGATTGTCCAAAGTGAAAACCATCCTTGAGTTCAGTTAAAGTTCCATCCGTCTCGTTGGGTCTATTCGGTGTCGAGAATCTTGATGGGGAGGCTACACCTATCCCATTGCATGCCATTACTTGTGCACAAAAACGAAGTAGGCTGGCATATCACTGCTAGTTCCTAGCAATCTTGACGTAGCCTTGATAGGAAAGAAGAGCCGTAGGTGAAGGCGAAAGAGACTCGAAGCTAAAGTCACACTCAAAACTGAGAGTGCCACAAGGCTACCTACTGGAAAGAAAGTCATTGATGCTCGTCACCGAGGCAGAGACATCAGACCCAAAGACGGTTGAAAAGGGAAGTACTAAGGTTGGGGAGTACCCCAACCCGAAGCGCCAACTAGAGGCCATTGAGAAGGTGAAGGAGTGGGTAAAGGAGGCTCAAGAACACCTGAAAGATGCTGAGCCCATCTTAGAGGACGAGATCGAGGATCTCTCCAGGATAAGCACGCCAGTCTCACCCCCTTGACCAAAATCGAGAGATGTGACTGCGCCACAAGTAGCACCACTTAGGCAAAGACTTAATGCTATGGGCTAGCAAATTAATCACGACCATTGGCTAGGACAATTCAGAATAGGAGAAAGACGAGCAACCAATGACCTCCTCACCACTCTAGTGACCACCCCTGTGACACTAAGCCTGGGATATCTGCTTAGGCAACATCCGACCATATGGCAAGACTTGAAGTAGTGGGTTGAAGGCTCATAAGAGCAAGCTGCTACAAAACTACAAGAACATGATGCAGAGATGCAAATACCAAGTTTGACGTTGCACTCCGTGCCTAAGTCCTCGCACATTAGTGCTTTTTGGGAAGGCATCGATATGCATGCGGTCTTACCGGTCTTAGCCCTAGGTGACACAACAATGAAAGGGATTGTAGACACAAGGGTGGGAGTTAGTTTACTGAGCCACGCAATGCTCCAGACTTGGGGCAACCCACTTTTGTCGAGAGTGCTAGGTTCAATGTCACATTAGCTAATGAAATGAAAGTGAAGCCATTTGGGGTACTAAAAAACTGGCCAGTGAAAATCGCAGGAGTTCAATTCTCAGTTGACTTTATATTCATGAAGGGAGTGGACTACGATATCCTTTTGGGCCGACCCTAGATGATGGGCAATGCCAAAGCGATCGAAGATTGGGAGAATGGTCTCATCTTCTTAGGCAATAGAACAGAAGCCATAAGGGTAGAAATGGACTCCTGGAAGACTACACCGGTCGACCTCAACATCATTTCCGTGATACTTAAGGGTGATGCTTAGATTAAGAAATCTTGTGGGCCCCTGACGAAGTATATCCCATGTCTTAAAGACAAGCAAGATTGGATGCATGTCCTTGCTACCATCGACTTGCCGTTCTCGGATAATGAGGAGTACGAACAAGCCATTAAAATGATTGACAAGCCTAAGGGTACATCCTTGGTACCGGTTTGCATGATGGCAGGAAATCTTCGCAGAAGAACCAACCGTATCACTTTCCAAGTGCCAAACAACAAGAGGGAACTCCAAGAGATTTTAAAGTATTTGACGAGCAAGCTAGTTGGCAATTCAATAGCAATTTCAAGCCACTCCAAGATCTCTTAGATGAGCCAAGGTGGCAATGGACCAGGGTGCATGACCAAAACCTCATGTACAATTGGGCCCTAGTCCTCAATCAAAGACATGAGACATACCAAGACCTAGGAGACGACGAGCAGTCAGACGAAGATGCTTCTAATGATGAATACGAAGATTGTTGCTCCTTCAATGAGACAAGAGTGAGGGTAATATTGTCGCTCCTTCAGTGAGACGAGAGTGAGGGTAAGATAGATACCATAGAATATGACAATGAAGGATGAGAGGTAGAACACATAGAAGCAAACTCCAAGCCACAGAGAAAGAATACATTCAGGATAGAGTGAGGGGTCATGCGCGTGGATTGTGACCGCGCTTGGTTGAAACATATAGGAGCCATAGACTTTGAACAAGTAGGCCTAACCCAACTAAGTGTCATGCCAATACTTAGAATAGAGTCACCCTCTGAGCTGCGACCACTGAGAGAGACTACCTTTTATAGTGAAGATGGGGAGTTCGATTCTGAGTCAAAAGTGAGTTTAGAGAGCGACCCAAAAATACCTAGGCCTTCCAAGACTAGACGTACTAAGGGGGACCTACCAGTCCACTTGAGGCGTAGACGGTTAAAGGAAGAAAGGGCAAAATAGTCTAAGGATGCATGAGCAGACAAACAACGAAAACCACAAGACCTCCCTAAGAGATTTACGAAGTTCAATAAGGGTGATAGGGTAGTGATCCTACTGGGTGCCAAACATCAAGGCAAGCAAGTGAACCTATCGAGAGATCTGCCAAAGTCAAGGAGGTGAACCTAGCACAAGAAGGGGAGACACCCCTACTTATCTTTATTGCCGATGACTTGATGGAAACGGAGGAAGAGGAGACAAGTCTCGTTGCTCTCTTGTGAGAGTATATAGACATATTTTCTTGGTCCTTAGAAGAGCATAAAGGGGTAGATCCGAGTGTAGTGACTCATAACATACCCATGACGCCAGACGGTCAAGCAGCGACCATACCCTATGAATCCAAAACACGCTCTTGTGGTCAAGGAAGAGATTGACAAGCTGATGAGAGTGGGATTCATCTACAAAATTGAGCACATAGACTAGGTGTCACCCATAGTCATGGTAATGAAGAAAAATAGAAAGATTAGAGTGTGCGTCAATTACAAGAAGGTGAACACTACCATAAGAGGGACAAATACCCATTACTGTACACCAAGCACATGCTCAAGAGAGTGGCAGAAAAAGAGGTCTACAATTTTTTAGATGGCTTCTCTGGATACAATCATGTGTAGGCGCATCCTGTCAATATGCATAAGACTGCATTCGCCACTGAGTGGGGTGTCTTTGCCTACATAGTCATGCCCTTCTAGTTGACTAACGCTCCAGCCACCTTTCAATGCCTTATGTGCACTATATTTAAAGACATGCTTAGGAAAGAGTTAGAAGTCTTTGTAGACAACTTGTGTGTTCACTCTACTTGGAGGGAACACTTAGAAAAACTCCGAGCAGTCTTTGAACAGTGTCGCCTATATAATCTCTCTCTGAATCCCTTAAAGTGCTAGTTCTGGGTAAAGCATGGATGCATCCTAGGGCACATGGTGTCGAAGAACAGCATTGCCACAGACTTTTTGAAAGTTAGGGTCATTGTTGATCTTCCACCCCCAACCAACTATAAGGGAGTTCAATGCTTCTTAGGTAATTCAGGGTATTATCAGTGGTTTGTGTTGAATTATGCGTTGATTGTTAGACCTTTGTACAAACTATTGATTATATTCAATGGATTGAAGAATGCCAACACACATATGAGGAATTGAAAAAGGCTTTGACCGCGACAATGATTCTACGAGCCCCAGATTGGACCATTACCTTCCACGTGCATATTGATGCTTCGAAATTCGTTGTGGGGGCAGTATTGTGCCAACTTGGCAAACACAATCTTGACTATCCAGTGAGCTTTGCAAGCAGACAACTCACTGAGACTAAGAAGAAACTATTCGACAATAGAAAGAGAAGGTCTGGCCATGGTATTTGCCGTGAAATTTTTTTGGCATTAGCCATGCCTTTTACTTTCTTTATGGACCATCAAGCCTTGCTATATTTAGTAAACAAACCTTGTGCTACAAGATGCATACCTCGATGGCTCCTTGTGCTTTTAGAATTTGACTTCTTCGTGGTTGTACAAAAGGGAAGGCAGCACTACATGGCCAACCACATGTCACGCATCCCCATAAGAGAGGTCGTTGGACAAGGCATTGCAGATGAGTTGCCAAACGTGCACTTGTTTAGGCTATCCAATGAGAGAGATTTATTTCGAGCCGACTTGACGCCATATTGGGTGGATGACGTAGTCCAAGTGCTTGAGCATAGATGGTGCAGAGATCCGATGCCGTAAGCACGCATAGTGAGCGTTAGAAGGTCCCCAAGAACAAAAGAACTCTACTTTTTGCACAAAACTCAATGTAAAAAGCATGCACGACATGAATAAGAGACCAATTGGGTGCAATCTCGCCCCATGCCTTCTGTGAGCACTCCACAAAGCATGTATTTTATGTATTAATCATCTTCAAGCTCAAATAATAGACCAAATTACAAAGTAGCACGCTTTTGGCTTTTGAGTTGGAATGTTATCTCTACTGGCATTTCCAAGTGCAGCTTTCATGACTTCTGCATTCATAGCTCCCAAACTTCTCCTCTTAGGGGCCATGATGGATGCATGCTTCTTCGAGTAGAACTTCAATGGACTTGAGGGTTGCATCATCTAGCTTTGAGTAGCTAGGATGGAGATAGTAGAGCCTTCGCAAGAGATGAGAGAGACTTCAACTATGCAAGAGGTGATAGAGTAGGGCCTTTGAGATGATACCCTCCTCTTCTATTAATTATTATTATTGTTATTATTTCTCTCTTCCTCCCTCAACTTCTTCCTTTCCTCTCTCTATCGTCATCTCTTCTTCCCTAACTTCTTCTTCTCTTCTTCTCCCTATCCTCCTCCTCCTCCTCCTCCTCCTCCTCCTTCTCTCTCTCTCTCTCTCTCTCTCTCTCTCTCTCTCTCTCTCTCTCTCTCTCTCTCTCTCTCTCTCTCTCTCTCTCGCCAAATAGAAATAAAGCTAATGGGTGCCCAAGAAGTCAAGCATACCCAATACAATGTCCAAATACAAATATTTAAATCGTGCGCCCATGTGCATACAAAATAATAAATAAATATCCAATGCCTTGATAAATAGGTGCAACAAAATATAGGCGCCATGCCTAAGGTATGAGCCCATCAAAATATAGATGATAACTCGAATACACGCTCTCCTCCAATGCTTTCCACCGCCACTGCTGCTATCTCTACACATCAACTGAAGCATTCACAATCGTTAGTAAAATAATACAATTAAACCGACAAAAGTGAATACCTAGCAGTCTTCAGTTACATAAATAAATCAATTAGTTAGAAATCAATCCTAACCTTAATTTATCACGAGTGCGCACTCTAAACTCATAAACATTTATGAATTTAATATGTATTTTGTGGAATCACCTGCTATGGAATCACCCATATACACACTAAATTAACAAAACGCCCGAAAAGGATAGGCGTCCCCATCGACTTCTCGCACAAAGAATCCACTGTGTATGAGCCCCGATAATAAAAGTTTACGAAGTCCACCGTAAAACCTCACGGAATCCACCGTGGCACGGAATCCACCGTGTGATATGCCTCCTGGCATCATACCCCCGGGGTGGGATAGCAATTGTCCTCAATTGCTATTAGCTCAATGTGGAGCTAACAGAGTGTGGAAAGCATTTAAGTCTCTAGCGTGCATCCATTGGGCCTCTTCAACAAGATGGTTTTTAAACTTGACCAAATATCTAGAATATCTACGGCCAGTTCTAGTGGTCATAAAGTCAGTATCTATAATAGTTTCAGGCTCAAGGATTTCAGTCTCTTCATCTAACAAAGGTGGGTTTTCATAGACAGGGTGTACAGGTAATTGGCCTCTAAAGGGTCGTAGTAAACTAATGTGAAAGGTGTTGTGGATTTTCCAATGTGGTGGTAGTTCTAGTTTAAATGCATTGTCATTGATTTTGTGAATGATTTTGAATGGTCCATAGAATCTAGGTGCTAATTTCACAACTGGGTGTTTATCTACACTTTGTAATCTACGTTTTTCTATTCTTAACCAAACATAGTCATTAACTTTAAAATTCATGGCCTGTCTTTTCTTATTTGCTTGCTTTGTATATGATTGCTGGGTTTTGGCAATCATATCTTTAACTTCATAAAAAATAGTGGCGTGCATGTTAGCAATATCATCAGCACTCTGAATTTTATTTGATAAAGATGCACTAGGTGTAGACAATCTATAACCATAAATCACTTCAAATGGTGCTTTCTTTGTAGCTGTGTGCGGTGTATTGTTATATGCAAACTGAAGTAAATGTAGATGTGTATCCCATGTGCATGGTTTTGAAATAGTGTAAGCATGTAAAAGATCTAAAATAGTATTGTTAGCAGCTTCTATTTGACCATTAGTTTCAAGATGAAATGCAGATGAAAAATCAATCTTTGTTGCTAAGTTAGCAAACAAAGTAATCCAAAAATTAATACAGAATCTAGAATCACAATCAGAAATAATAACTTTTGGTAAACCATGATTAGTGAAAACAGTTTTAAAAAACAATTGAACTGCCTGAGATGTAGTTAAAGTTTTCTTGCATGGAATGAAATATGCTTGTTTGCTAAACCTGTCTACAACAGTCCAAATCATATCGTGGTTAGCTTTAGTGTTAGGTAAACCAATAATAAAATCCATAGAAATCTGTTCCCATGGTCGTGATGGAATAGATAAAGGCATTAGTAAACCATACTGTTTACCATGATGCCTTTTAACTCTTTGAAAAACTAAACATTTAGAAACAAAGTTAGATACATTAGTGTCCATATGTGGCCAATAAAAATCTTCAGTCAATGTACGCAAAGTAGATATAATACCTCTATGACTTTGATATGGAGGACAATGAATCTCATTCAAAAGAAAAGATCTAAATGGAACTGTAACACATAATCTCTTTTCATAAAACATGAATCCATCATTGTAAGATAGTGAATCAATAGGAATCCAGTTATTTGTAACTAATTTATTCCAATCAGCTTGAAAACTAATATCATGATGATAAGTATCTTTCATAGGGGTAAGAGAATCAAATGATATCACAGAAATATTATAAATTGTTGGTCTTCTACTTAAAGCGTCGGCTACTACATTCTCTTTTCCTGGTTGATATTGTATAAGGGGATGAAAACTTTGAATGAAAGCTGCCCATTTGATATGTCTATCAGATATTTGGGGTTGACTAAGAAGATGTCTAATGCTTTGTTGGTCAGTTTTAATCATAAATTTAGAACCCATTAAGTAATGTTTCCATTGATGTAAGGCTTGTACTATAGCTAGTAATTCTTTATCATATGTAGAATATTTAAGTTCGGATGGTTTCAGTTTACAGCTAGAATAGGCTATGGGATGATTATCTTGCATAAGTACAGCTCTTATTCCAGATCCGCTAGCATTAGTAACTACTAAAAAGAATGGTCTATTGAAATCATGTAGTTGTAATACAGGAGCATGGGTTAATGCATGTTTCAATAAATCAAAAGATTTTTGTTGATTAATCAGACCTGTTATAAACAATACCTTTCTTTAAAAGTTTAGTCAAAGGAAAATCAAGTAATGAAAAATTTCGCACAAACTTCTTGTAAAAACTAGCAAGACCTAGAAAAGAACGTAACTCATGCACATTTTTGGGTATAGGCCAATTCAATATTGCTTCTATCTTTTTAGGGTCAACCTTAAATACCTTCTGATGAAACAATATGACCTAGATATTCAATTTCTGTTTGAAAGAATTCACTCTTTTCTAGATTAGCATACAATTGATTATCTTTCAACAACTTGAAAACTAAAGACAGATGTTCATAATGCTCATTCTCATTTTTACTGAATACCAATATATCATCAAAGAATACTATAACACAATGCTGATATTTCAAAAATATGTGATTTATCATTCGGCTAAATGTAGCAGGTGCATTAGTTAAACCAAAAGGCATCACTAGAAATTCATAATGTCCAAATTGTGTTCTAAATGCAGTTTTGAATATATCAGATTTATCCAATCTCACTTGATGATAACCAGATTTAAGATCTATCTTACTAAATATGGCAGAATCTTGTAGTTTATCCATAATATTATCTACCCTAGGAATCGGATATCTATTCTTAACAGTAATTTTATTTAGGGCACGATAATCTATGCAAATGCGATAAGTATTATTATTATTCTTTACTAATAAAACAGGTGCACCAAATGGAGAACTACTAGGTTTAATTAATCCTCTGTTTAATAATTTCTCTACTTGATTTTGAATTTCTTTCTGTTCAATTTAGTTATGTCTATATGGTGCTTTACATGGTGGTTGTGTACCAGGAATTAAATCTATTTTGTGATCTTCAGGACGTGAAGGTGGTAGTCCAGGTGGTAAATCATTAGCAAAACAATCTTTAAATTGAGCAAGAAATTGTTTATGCCTAGGATGCATATGTTTGTCTTTAGGTTGAAGTTCATTCACCCAAATTAAATAAGATTTTCTACTTTTTCATAATGCACGTTTAGCTTGAGTATGAGTAAGCAGTGGAAAATCATTATATGCATGCATACCATGCAATATGATTTGTTTTCCTTGAAAATAAATTTTAATTGAATGCGTGGAATAATCTATGTCAGGATTATACTGATGACGCCAAGGCATACCTAGGATAATGTCACTAGACTGCAAAGGTACAACTAGAAAATTTCTATGTTCAGTGTATTCACCAATTTTAATTTCTAAGTTATGTACCTCTTGTGTTCCATTATATCTTGTGCCTAGGAATGTTGCTTTAATGCAATAATGTGTAGAAATAGTTTGTAATTTCAATAACTTTGCAGAAATAAAATCATGTGTGCTACCATCATCATGCAAAATAATCTTTTCTTTACCATGCACAAAACATTTCATTGTTAACAAAGAATGTGGAGTTGGCATACCTGGCAAAGTATTCGAAGGATACCAATGTCGTCTTCATCTTCCGTAAAGTCAGGCATTTCCTCACGTTCTTCTTCGTCCATTGCTCCAAGATAATTGATATGGACAGGTGGTTTCTTCGATTGGCAATTGGTTGCTAGATGTCCAAGTTGATGGCATTTGTAACAAACTATTGGTTTGGCTTTAGATACATTGTTGGCAATGGCAGGAAGTCTAGGAATATTAGGATTTGGCTGTGAGGATGGCTTAGGGTTTGGATTGGTATTGGATGGTAAAGCAGGTGGTCGTGTCCAAGACTTACGGAAGGAAGATGGAAGAAAATGACTTTGGTTGAATCTTCTAAAATTTGAATTGAATTGCTTGGAACCATAGTTACTATTTGCTTGAAATTGTTGTGGTCGCTTGTCTCTTCCTCGAATCTTGTCTTCAATGTCATGAGCCAAAGAAATTGCATCTTCAAGGGTTGTAGGCTTGAACATATTGACTTCAACATAGTAATGTCCAAGTAAACCAGACATAAACTTGCGTTTGTGAGTCGCTTCAGGTACATCTTCGAGCATGCGTAATTGCAATAGGGCATTCCAAAAACGTTCAGTGTATTGGGAAATATGTTTACGATCTCTTTGTTGTAGAAGATCCCATTGCTTTATGGATTTTTCATGGAATTGAGAAGGAAGGAAATTCTACAGAAACTTCTTTTTGAAACTCTCCCAGGTAGTGGGACAATCAATACTCTTGCGAACCACGGTCCACCAAAGAGAGGCTCGATTGACTAAATAATTAGTGACACATTTAATTTTGTCTTTTTCAGTGTATGTCTCTTCATGAAAGTAGTCATCAAACTGACTGATAAATGCAAGTGCAGTCTTTCCATCTCGAGTTCCATTGAAAGTACGAAATTTGAAATTTCTTTTACTTATCTTTGTTTCTTTGCGGATAGATTGGGCTTTGAGCGTCGCATCGATGGTACGTCAGATAAGATCTTCAGGTTGTGGTCCATCTTTGTCAGTGGTAGATCGTTGCAAATTGGCCAATTGAACTTGCAAAGCTTGTCAGGCTCTTTGTTCTTCATCAAGCTGCATCATAATCAAATCCAATTTTTGTTCCATCATTGGTTCGGGAAGATCGCCTTCAGCCATTAAATCATCCATGTTTTGTTCCGTCATCCTGTAAAAATCCAAAAGACCTCACACTCTCAAAATCCAATTAGCTGGATGAGCGTAGCTCAAAGTTGGGTATACAAGACTTATAGATTTTTGTTTGGCTTGTACGGTCTTTGTCTTTTGCGATTGCGGTGTTCGTAGCCTTCGTAAAAATTGCGTATAATCTTCTGCGTGTGCTGAAATTGGTTCAGCAAGTGTGCGTATGTGAACAGAGTCTTCCAGGGAACAATTTTTTGTAGTTCTGTGCTTCTGCGCAGGAACAGTCTTTATGGGAGTAATTGAGATAAGTCTGTTTTGATTCTCTGTGACTTACAGGACTTGCAGAGTAATACAACTTGCAGAACTTGAGTAACTTTGGAAGTTTTATGACTTGTGGCTTAGGTGACTAAGGTTAAAATTAAGCTGACTGTCGTCGATTCGAATTTAGGAGGGGGTAGCTGCTTTTCGCCGTCGATTCCGTCCAGCAGATGCTGCGATACCAAATTTGGGCCCCTTTAAGCTTTTAAATAAGCTTATCAAGCTTACTTAAGATTTTGACTTAAGCTTAAATTTTTTTAAGATATGGAAGCTTATCTGTTGACTGTGGAAAAATGACTTGGAGAGGGAGATGTAGGAGTGGTCCTCCGCCTCCTCAGGTCAGTCCTTTGCGATCAGAGGCTGTAGACAGGGGTTCTTGACCGCCAGGAATCTACCTGTATTGACCGTTCACGATGAAATCCACTGTAGAGCTCGATCGTTCTAGGAGCTCCGCCTTCGTGCAAGATGGGTAGCGATTGGAAGCTCTCGATCTCAGCTTCGCTCTGATACCACTGGTGCACAGATGGATGCCGTAAGCGCGCGTAGTGAGCGTCAGAAGGTCCCCAAGAACAAAAGAACTCTACTTTTTGCACAAAATTCAATGTAAAAAGCATGCACGACATGAACAAGAGACCAATTGGGTGCAATCTCCCCCCATGCCTTCTGTGAGCGCTCCACAAAGCATGTATTTTATATATTAATCATCTTCAAGCTCAAATAATAGCCCAAATTACAAAATAGCACGCCTTTGGCTTTTGAGTTTGCTTTAGTGCCAAATAGAAATAAAGCTAATGGGCGCCCAAGTAGTTAGGCATACCCAATACAATGTCCAAATACAAATATCTAAATCGTGCGCCCATGCGCATACAAAATAATAAATAAATATCCAACGCCTTGATAAATAGGCGCAACAAAATATAGGCGCCATGCCTAAGGTATGCGCCCATCAAAATATAGATGATAACTCGAATACACGCTATCCTCCAATGCTTTCCACCGCCACTGCTGCTATCTCTACACATCAATTGAAGCATTCACAATCGTTAGTAAAATAATACAATTAAACCGACAAAAGTGAATACCTAGCAGTCTTCAGCTACATAAATAAATCAATTGGTTAGAAATCAATCCTAACCTTAATTTATCATGAGTGCGTACTCTAAACTCATAAACGTTTATTAATTTAATATGTATTTTGCGGAATCACCCGCTATGGAATTACCCATGTACACACTAAATTAACAAAATGCCCGAAAATGATAGGCGTCCCCATCAACTTCTCGCACAAATAATCCACTTTGTGTATGAGCCCCGATAATAAAAGTTTACGGAGTCCATTGTAAAACCTCATGGAATCCACTGTGGCACGGAATCCATCGTGTGATATGCCTCCTGGCATCAATAGACTACCTAAACGACCGATGGAGAAAGCCCCCCGACTTAGGCAACTTATCCTCAAGATCCAACCCTATCAGTTGATAGAGCAGGCGAGCTATATAGGCTAGGGCAAGACAGATTGTTGCGTAGATGCATATGCGAGCATTATATGCATGATGTGCTCTCAGAGGCACATAGTGGAATTGTTGGAGGACACTTTAACAGAGATACGACAGCCCGCAAGGTGCTATAGTCTCAACTATGGTGGCCCATGCTTTTTTGCAATGTGGCATGATTTATTAAGCACTGTGACAAGTGTCAGTGGACAAAGGTCCCAATTTGCAAGGATCAAATGGAGCTAATCCCAATAATTGCACGATAACCCTTCAAAAAATGGGAAATTGACTTCATAGGATCCATTAGTCCTGTGGCACAATACTTGCAAGCCAAGTACATCATTGTAGCCCACTGACTATCTAACGAAATGGGCAGAAGCAAGAGCTACGAGAAAGAATGGTGCTAGAACGAATGCCAAGTTCCTATGGAAGTAGGTAATCTCACAATTCGGCTTCCCCATCGAACTGGTTAGCGACCAGGGTGCACACTTCATTAATGAAGTGATTGTGTATCTTCTATCCACCTTTCTAATTATCCATAAAAAATCCTTGCCACATTACCCTCAGGAAAATGGCCAGGCAGAATCTACAAATAAAATTCTAGTAAACATCCTGACCAAGGTAGTCTCTGCTTTGCACAGTGATTGGGATAACAAGTTGATGGCAGCCTTGTGGGCTTACCGCACGGCTTATAAAACGGCTATAGGCCAGATGCCTTTTAGGTTGACCTATGGAACTGAAGCAATTCTACCTATAGAGTTCCTCATTTCCTAGCATGAGGATCACACTTCACGAATGATGGGAAGGGAAGGAGGCATGGACGGAACGTCTAGTTGAACTTGAATGCCTCTCAAAAACTTGAATTCTAGCTACCCATGCACTCATATGCGAGAAAGCATGATGTAAAAGCTAGTTTGACAAGCATGTCAAGCAATGAAACTTTGAACAGGGAGTCTTAGTGCTCTTGTACTCTATTAAGGGGCATAATTAGAAAATGAAGTTTAAAGGTCTAGGGCCTTTCAAGGTTCGTGCCATCATGGCATATCCTCGTAGGGTAGGAGTAGATTTTGATACAAACACCCATGGTTGTTACGAATTCCCCATCATATATAACCCTCGTACTACTACCTTAGCACAAGCCCTCACTTTCACCTCTGGGACAGCCTAGATGCTACCATGACCCGCTTCATTGCTGACTTCTCCTCTTGTCCCGATCCCACCTTCATTATGACATGCAACTACCTTAGGCTATTAAAAATCTTGCTTAAGCAGGATCCCATCCCGGTAGAATGTGGTCTCCCCCCACTCTTTTTTGATCCTAATGCCATAGATAGCTACGCAATGACCCACCTAATGATGCAAGCTAGCCTTTTACCGTTCTTCTGACTAGCTATTCTTGAGGATATGCATGACGGCCAATTCACCTGCTGTAACCACCCATTCCTCTTCACCACCTCTCTCCATATTTGCTTAAACCTTAAGGATTACATGCAGAGCTGCAAATTTTTGAGTCACTCCATTAAATCCCCTTTCCCACCACATTTTGATGATGATAGCTAGCAATTAGCTACTGTAAGAATCATGTAACTTAGCAAGCAAAGCAAAAAAAAAAAAAAGCAAAGAAAAGAAAAGCGAAGGCAAAAAAAAAAGACATCAAAGAAATAACAATGAAAGGAGCACACAACACATCCAAACACAATTCGCGGCATATAGCTCACAGTCACTGCACCTAGGGGTCCTCAAGTTGGGCACATTCGGTAGCCTTGGTTGACCGGCTTCGTTCCTAAACCCCTAGCCCTTTTTGACTCCCTACTTCACGTTTAGGGCACCTCAAGGGCAGGACATATCTAGGGAGATAACACTCATGCCTCTGGTTAGATCTTTCACCCTAAGCTACACACACTGCACCTCCCTTTGCACGAATGGGGTCCTCAAGTGTGGGACATCGCCCAAGCTTGCCTATGGCTAGACCCAGCTCCCCGTTTCATTAGCACGAGCACAGAGTACTGCACAGTCAGGTAGACACTCCCCTTAGATAGAGCACTTTCTCCTTTCAGGTACAACAAGATGCTGCAAACCACCAACTTCAGAGGCCCCCATCATCCACTTGATATACCTTGGGTTCTCCATCCAAATCATTACCAAAGCTTCCCAATCAATGGAGTCCACATGTGGCCCTATCATCACCCCACCAGCCACTTGCCCAGAGCCCACCCTTCCACAACAAAAAGCTCAAAGTGCCATGGGACTGGAACTTGTCTCGGAGAGGGGTAATGCTAACCTCAATTCGAGATGGTGGAAATATGAAGCAAAGAGTGAAAAAATGATAGAAAAAGAGAAAAAGTGCAGAGGCGACCCCTAAAGCTAAGCTGAGGCAAAAAGTGCAATTTTAAATGGAAGGCACCTCAAGAAACTCTAAAAGCTCTTGTAAAAGAGCGTGAGGCTCCCTCCTATGCCATTTGTAAAAGAATAGATGGGTGTAGGCTTAAGGTATGAGGCAAGAAGAGGGAAATAGGAAAAAGGACCACACAACGGCCGATTACGTAAAAAGGGATGGGTGCCCATGGGATTTTAGGGCTTGTATATAAAGTTCCAAAAGTGAATGGAAGCTCATTCTTTGGTGTGTGGCTAACAAGAGTCCTCTCTTCTTCTCTTCTTCTCTTCACCTTGCTTGTGTGTGTGATCTTGAGAGAGGGAGTATGAGAGTGTGAGGTAGTGAGTGTGTGGAAGTGAGGGATCAAGAGGGTGGAGCTCTTCACCATCTCCCCTTCCTTTCTTTTCTTTTCTTCTCTTCTCTTTTCTCGAGCGCATGTGGCTATGGTGGATGCAGCTCGATGGAGGAGGCTTGAGGATGCTTGAGCTAGTATCTAGGATCATGGAGCTATCGATGTGTGCGAGGGAGGAGGAAACTCATTTCGGCATTGAGGTAAGCTCACTACACTCATAGGTTTGAAGGCGCATCAGCTAGGTGTTGTGCGCGTGCGGCTATGGTGGATGGAGCTTGATGGAGGAGGTTTGAGGATGCTCGAGCTAGCATCTAGGATCGTGGAGCTACCGGTGTGTGCGAGGGAGGAGGCAACTCATTTCAGCATCGAGGTAAGCTCACTACACTCATAGGTTCAAAGGCACGTCAGCTAGGTGAGAGATAACCATTAGAGCTCGCTTGAAATGCTTGAAACAATAAGTGGTCCTCTGTGGGTCTTGGCGATTGATTGTGAGCTCCCTCCATAGGGATGAGAGAGAGATGATGGCCAATCTCTGATCTAGGCAGAGAGCACTTTGTTTTGACTATAGACATGAAAAATATGGTGCAAGGAATCAAATTACTGATTTTCAATCTTTCTCTCCCCTCTTTCCTCTCTCTTCCCTCCTCCCTCCTCTTACTGTGTGTTTCCATGGTTGATTCTATGAGGAGAGAAGGGGGTGGCTGAGATGAAAGATATTGATCATAGGATAATGTTGGAGCATAAAGGAGCATAGATCAAGGTTGGAACGATCATCAACAACTCTTGCAAAGCATCAATGGGCGTTCAATCACAAGATATGTATGGCATAAGGTGTAGTTTTATGAGTAAGCACTAGAGTTTATTGTTTTATGATAAATTTTGGTTGGAAATGGTTGGAGATGGTTGCATTTAATTGTTAGTACTCCGATCTATAATTTTTTTTAAAGAAATAAAGAAAAATAAGTCATCTAATAATTTCTTTATAAACACACAAAACTTGCAACATTGCAGTTTTAAGGAAAATCATGCGGTTTTGGGGGTTTGGTTGTGTGTATGGTGTTTGTATGGGATGGAAAAATAATTCTCAATAAGATCAATTAGTATAAATTAGTAAATCTAGGAATATTTATATTTATCAATACATAAATAGTAAAAAATAAGAAAAAATGAAAAAATAGTTTTTTAACATCAAAAAGTAGGAAAAAATATCATTTGTGTTTGTGAATCTATGATAAGGCTAAGGCATGAGGTTTAGCCTCAATTCAGCTCTATCTCTATGTTAAAGTGGATATTTACTACTTTTATGAAGGAAAAATACATAAAAAATACGCTCTAAACCTACCACCAAATGCACAGCCTTAAGCAATAGAAAGAAGGGGGGTGTTAAGTCTTACAATATATTGAACTCTGATGTTTTTTTAAATTCATGAAACATAGTATACGTTGTTTTTAAAATTAAGAGGGTTCAGTAGCAAGAGCATGCTCAGTGTGCTAGCCCCAGTTGAAGGAGGACAACTTCTTGCCCTGAAGCTCTGGCCCAATCCATAGCAATCATAGCATTCAAGATGTTATCAGCTAGACTTCTACCTTTGATGAAGCCAAATTGGTGCCGATTTATGACTTAACTTAGGATCAAAATTAACCTGTTGGCCATAGCTTTGGTGAAGATTTTGTAGAATGAATTGAGTAGAGAAATAGGTTGCCAATTGTTTAGTTGTAGGCACAACTTTTGCTTAGGAACTAAATTAATCACACTTTTTAGCTAGGAGGAGGGAGACTCGCCTTGCGATCAATATCTATTGATGAGGGCCGTAATGGAGGCCCCCAACACCTCCCAGAAGTGCCTAAGAAACTCGACCAAAATTTTGCCAAGCCCAGGGCTAGGCCTAGGGCTTTTGTTGGTCCCCGCCGGCACAGTGCCATTAGAATTTCATCCTCAGAGAATGGCTGGATGAAAGCAGAGTTCATTTCGGGAGTGATTACCCATATGAACCAACCCCCCAACATGCTATCAAAATCAGTGTGTAGTGAGGCATTGATTTCTTCCTAGTACAATTTTTGAAAGCAGGTGCATCAAGTGCTATCCACCAACATAGAAATCTCATTTAGAGTAAAGGCATGAAAAGACACGTTTTTGCACCTTCACAATGTTGGTTGTCAATAAGGAATTATTTGAGCACTAAGAATTATACACAATTTCATTGCATGCAAAACATGGTATCATCTTGAATGCACAACAAGTTTTTTCATGAATAATGACCTATGTTGAGGAGGTGAGGTACCCTAGGTTGTAGGGTAAGTCGTTCATTCTTTGGGGAATATTCAGTGATGACCATTTATCATCTCTTTAGATTGATTGATTAAAAGAGTGGATTATATGTCATACATGCTTTATGTATTCACGATACATATTAGGGCCAATCCTTGGGGTGTAGGAGAGCCGTAGAGGGGCTGGCAATCGGTCCCTGTGAGGGGCACTCCCTTTGTATGTGGTTACATGGTGTATTACATCGATATGTGTGGGGACTCCCTTTGAGGAGTGTAAGAAGGTTTATCCATTGGATTACAATCCATACAAATGCTAAGTTCTACATTAGAGGTTAGGGTAGTATACCCCTTAGATGCTCCTGACCATGAGGCCATGAGCGGTGGTTTGGGTGCATAGGAGAGGCTTGGCTAGTGCTATAGAGCTAGTGTTGGGCCAGTTTTAGGTCCTAACATTAACATGGGATGTTAAGTTGTTTTCTTATGTTATCATATCCTAAAGTGAGAGGTTCATCTCTCACACTTGCAAATAGAAACTCACAACTAGAAATAAAAATCTTTGAAGCCTTGTGTTTTGACCTTGGGCACCTTAAAAAATTTCACTAATGCAAAACATGTATTTTTTTCCTAAGTGACCACTACTATAAGACCTAAAACGGGAATGACACTAGCTCTCTAGTACTAGCCGGACCTCTAAGACACACAAGACACCCCATTTGACCTCGTGGTGACCAAGAGCGTCTAAGAAACACACTATACTATACTCTAATATCTATCTTGCATTTGTAATATGACACAATCCAATGTTTGCCTTCCCCTACTCCTCAGAGGGAGATCCCATACACATTGGTATAATATACCACATATCACATACAGAGGAGGTAACCTCTCGGTTTAAACACCGTGGCCCCATTGCAGCTCTCCTATGTCTCGAGGATTGGCCCCTTGATGTGCTACTTCAACATAGAGAACAAACATACAAGCTCCACTCTTTTGTATATCAAATGATCCAGGAGTTGATATTTCCTCACTAAACCGCTCGTCTAACCTACAATAAGGACTTCCTCACACATTCCCCATTGGTCATTTATTTAGGCAATCAAGTGCTATGCATCCAAGAGGTGATACCATGCTATGCTTAATGCATGGGTGAATGAACCTTGCGCTCAAACATTTATCATTAAAAATCAGCAAAGTGGAGTGAAAAATCAGCCCTTCAATGATTTTCAATCTATTCGTTATTGCTGCGTTGCTAGAGACTAGCACTGAACTTAATCGTGCTACTAGTCTCTTTAGACATAAGTTTTTATCAACCTATATGACATCCATAAACCAAAGATCAGATTTTGCATCATTTTCAGCACTTAAACGCTTCCACAAACCCTCTTTTTTCCCTACCTTTATGTGTTACATCATTGCATATTTATAGGGTTTTGTTTTTTTATCATTTTTGATGTGTATAAAGCAATAAAAATGCACTACAACATTAAAAAAAAAAGGATGAGCATGGACATCCATGAACATGGATCATATTTTTTCTTAATTTTTAAAGCATAAAAACCTAATTTTATCTCAATTTCCCTATTTTTTTCTATTTATTTATTCATAAAAATAAGGTATTTTCTAATCTATAATTCTTAACTGATTATGACAACTGAAAGATGGTTTTTATTAGAATTTTATTCCATGTGAATTTTTCCCCCCACTCGAAATCAACAAAATCTTCATTTTCTCTCAAAAAAGGCACTTTTTGGGTTGTAATTTAATTATTACGACTATGTATCATTACGGTTCTGCGTTTGTTTTATGTGCAACCCTTAATCATGATGCAAACAAGATCCAAACAAATTTTCGTTCCATATGAATTTCATTTCAACCATCAAACATAAAAAGAAGCAAATTTCTTTCATAAAAATGAGGCATACCGCTTATTTGCGTGTTGCGGGCTTTTTTGATAATTAGTACGGACTGCCAATGGGCCAACTAGCAATCATTCTTCAGTGTTGAACACCTTCTGTCAGCCTCCTCTTGACCTTGGAGCGATTCGGACAAGCATCCTTCAACCCCTCTTCTTCTTGATTTCCTTTGTGTGAATCCCCATTTGGAAGAGAGAGAGAGAGAGAGATATATATATATATATATATATATATATATATATATATATATATATATATATATATATATATACTAGATCTAGATCTAGATCTCAGCAATCGGGCAACCAATTCCGAAGGCAAGAGTGGTGATGGAGAGCATAGAGATCCTTCATCCTGTTGCTCTGATCAGTTCAAAGGGGTATATTGAGGTGCCATGGCCCCCCTCTCCACCTCTTCCTCAAATCATCACCTGCGCCCTCCTCTTGATGTTTTTTCCTCATGCCATAAAAAAAAGCCCCCCCTTCACGCAAAAACTTTGGGGCCATAGGATCCCAAGGGTCACACCCCCTCTCCTAAAGACCATTTACAACAACCAAACCTTTGTCCTCCACCTCGGGCACTGCCATTTCACTGTCCGACCTTCGTTTAATGATCTGAAATTTTTTGCCTTTGACAGTCTCAGGGTCCCCCACTGTCGGGCACTTTTAGAAGTCTAATTTGACACTCGAAAAAATTAGGAAAATTCCACAACTATCACTTGGTGGGTCTTCAAAGCACTTTTGAAACCCGTCTGTTGCTTGTCGCTTAAAATTGACCCAACTGCCTTTGCCGCCTTTGACGAGATTTAATTTTATCTTGAAATGCAAAATTTTTGGCAAATTTTGAGTACTTTTTTGGGGCAAAAATCAACTGCTCATTGGCGACCATGGGTTAGGGCAACTCAGCTCGTCGGATTCCACGGACAGATATGCACAAACAGAATCAAAAAGAGCATCAAGTTGGTCCAAAATAGAGATATAATAAAACACATCACTGCTCTCACTCGACCCTTGATAAAACCAAGGCATGAAATCTAGGAGGAGTAGGCCTAGCATAATCTGATAGAAAGCTTAAGGCTAGTCACTAATTGATTGCTCCAACACGACCAAGCTAAATGGAACTATCAGAGAGGTCATCCTAAGTGGTGGTCTGAACTATCTACCTGACTGAGGACAACTCAACCAGGAGCTCCTACTAGAGGCGAGGACTCCTATAGCCTGATCAATAAATATTATCTATTATTATATTTTTCTTTAGCTTTAATTTTGCCCTACTTGGGCATGTAAAAAGGAGGGATCTGAGTGTAGTGACCCAAGGAGAACATGGCATCGGCCTTAGGTCCTGTCTCGGTACCCAAGAACCTACCAAGCCCTCGCAAGGTGACACTTAATCATTTGTCCTTTTCTGTCGCTCACTTTTATTTTTGCTCCTTATTCTTATTTTTTCATTTAGATGCCACCCCTAGGAAGATAAGGCATGTGACTCGTCTCCCCAATAACCTACCAGGCCTTTGCAAGGCGATGATCAAGAGCTCATATTGCTTTTCTTTCTTTCGTTTTCTATTTTTATAGGGGTTAGAATCCCTTTTTACACACCTTGGTATATTTTTATTCTTTCAGATATGCATGATTTTTCTTCTTTGCATATATTTTTTCTAGCAAGCTTTTCTAATTGCCTCACAACTATCAAAACTCCTAGAATGGCTACCTAGCAGGTCAATAGAATAGAGTCACTAGGATTGCCTTCTAAAATAGGTCTTTCAGTGCCTGACAATGCCTTTACAAGAGGCAACGACTACTTAGACATCCCTCAGACATACCTGACCTATACCTGCGACTTCATTCCTTGATTGCTGGTCCCCAACAAATGAAAAAGAGAGTAACCCCTACATACACATATAACATTAGCTGCTTAAGGGAAAACTTAGAAAGGGGACGAAACCACCTGGAGTGGCCACAAGAAGTTCCTCTGTAGTAAAGGCTCCATCTAGTGACTTCATCAACCTGTGTGATGCAATCACTAAAACAAGAAACCATTAAATGCACTTGCACCAAATAGTCATATGGCCCTCTTGGCCTAAAGAAACAACATAGTTCACTCCTAACAAAACTAGCCCTCATGGCCTAAAGAAATCAAACATTTAAACTTAACAAAAAATCGGCCCTCTTGGCCTAAGGGTATCAAACAAAATAGCTTGTATATATTCCCTCTTGAAAAAACTTATTAATATACAACAAGATGTTCCATCCCAAGGAGGAAATATGGCTCTTTCCCTAAGCTAAATGCATCAAATTGTGACCCATACCTCTTGCATAAATAGCAAGAGGTGTGCGCATAACATGTCATCTAACCAGCCTATGGGTCCAAGATAACGAAGGAAAATGGGCCTTTGCCACCCTTTGCATTACCCATACTAACCGTCGCCTGCCATATAGGGCATGTTCTGATAAAAGCCTCCATAATTGATCGGGTCCTATCTCATCATCAATAGAGATATCCAAACTAGGACCACAGTTAAAGAAAAGGTCTTCTTCATAAGCAAATTTTACTAATGAGTCCACAAATTGATTCCAATAACGTGGAACCAGCTGAAGAGGCACTCTCAAACTTGTCGAGTAGGGTCATATCAGTGCGATAATACATAGAGAGAATGGGGTTTTGTACTGTGTAAGTCCCATCTAGCTGGTTCAAGACTAGTTGGGAATCCCCTTTTACTAACAACTGACGGATACCACCTCTCTTAGAAATATTCAGTCCCATGATTAAAGCTTTGTACTCCGCCATGTTATTGGTAAATCCAACCCGAAGATAAACAACCAATTTCATTACGACTCTACGTCGGGGGTATTTAATAACAACCCCTATACTCCCTTTCTTGTTGGGACCCCTGGATGCTCCATCAAATTACATTGTGTACATCCACAATGGGTTCACACAGCCTGCCATCATCACCTCTACTCATAATTATGATAATCAAAATTGAGCATATTTAGAGGATGTACTGAAGGCTCCATCATCCCACCTTCTTCATTGAATATAAGAGGGATGCTTGTCAAGATCCATAAGCAGTGATGACAGAAGTCTTTGATTTCCCAGACAAAGGATCCATCCTCTTGCTCAACCACCTTAGATCCTTTACATCACCATATAAGCTTCCCCTGATGATATCATTGCTCCAAGTATAGGTGTTCCAAATAAGGAATTAGTTGCCCCATCAACCTCTTTTGTTTCTTGTAGGTTCCTGCTCTTGCAAGGCATTTATTTTGTTAGTGTATTTAGAGATAATAAGGTTTAATATTATTAAGATTAATCTTATTTTTAAATTCCACTCCCTCAAGATTAGCCAGTAATGCCGTGGATTTATTCTTCCCTATTCTTACAATCTTGTAGGGACCGCCCCATTTGGGCTCATTTTTTTCTAGAAACAGTTCTCTACGTGCATCATAATATAGAACTAACTGCTCCTTCTTAAAAATATATTTCTTTGCTTTTAAATCATGCAGTTGCTTCATCCAATGCTTAGCACTTCCTGGGGCAACAGACTCTGCAATTTGAGCTCATCCAAATGGACTAGAGTCATAAAGCACTCGAAGAGGTCATCCTCGTCACCCAAAGAATGATTGATTGCGAATCTTATGGTCGAAAACTCAATATCTAAGGGCAAAACACACTCCTCCCCATAGACTAGCTTGAATGGGGTGTGACAAGTGGATTGTTTAAACATCGTGTTATATGCCCACACCACCACATATAACTTCTTATCCTAGTCTCGCTTCTTTTTGAATACTATTTTTGATAGGATACGCACAAGTTGCTTGTTAGTACTTTCAACTTGCCCGTTTGCCTGCGAGTTATAAGGACTCATCTTGTTGTGCTTAATTTGCCATGCTTCAGTCTCAGCTTGTTTAGAAAATGAGTTCCATGGTCCGATTCTAATTCTTTTGCTAGACCAAATCGTCATATAATCTGCTCACGGGGGATTCACTAGTAGTAATAAGGAGACGTCACCTGCATGCAAGAAATATATGAAAATACCCCTTATCTACCCCCTATTTATGGGAACTTACCTTATAAAATGTACCTTTCTTCCCTTAAATAACTCCCCTCCCTTACACTCACGTGGTACCATATGGTAAACTAGCACTCTCTTTTGCATCATCCTTCCTCGTCGCTTGTGCTTCTGACCACTTTGTAAATAGTCAATTGCCACAATAATATATCGCTTTTGCGTAGTGGATGATGGAGTAATAGGGCCCACAAAGTCGATACTCCACTTCTCAAATGGAAGTATAGCCATAATCAGAGTAAGTGGTCGCTTCCTATTCTCCCTACTATCATGTCGTTGACAAGTATCACATCTCTTAACATACTCAAATGCATATTGGAAAATGGATTGCCACCAATATCTGGCTCTTAAAGCTTTTTTTGTAGTTAGCCACCTAGAAAAATGCCCTCTGCAAACGGAGTCGTGGCACTCTTCCAAAATGAACGGAACCTTGTCAGACATCACACATTGATGATAAATATCATCAACCCCCTGCCGATATAGTGTTCCTACAATCACAGAAAATTTCAAAGCCTATTGTATAAATTTCCTCTTTTTTAACTTTGATTGTATCAATTTTAAACATTTCCTTGATATCACTTCCTTCAACTAAAGTCTCTTTTGGCTCCCCCAAATCCACAAGGCATTCGACAATACCTTGTACCCTCGGTGGCTTACTTCTCATCTCATAATCAAATTCTTGCAAAGTGATTAACCACTTTGCTAAACGATCGGGCGGTTGTAACTTGTTCATCAACAATCTAAGCCCTTCTGCCTTTGTATAAAAAACTACCTTCTTATAGAGAATGTAGTGCTTGAATTTTTTGGTCGCAAATACCCTTGCAAGACACAATTTCTCTATGTAGGTGTAGTTGATTTCTGATATGCCCAACTTTTGACTAGCAAAAGTGATTGGATGGTACCATTTTTCCTCCCAGATTTGGGATAAGAAGCAGTTGATATTATGCATAGTGGCTGCTGAAAATATAAACAATACTTCAGCCCTATTAGGTACTTTTAAAATTGGTGCTTTTACTAGCTCCCGTTTCACATCATTAAAAGTTATCTTCCAAGGGTCACTCCATTCAAATAGATAGCTAAAGGACAACAGATTCGTTAATGGCAACATTATTTCTACCAGGGCATTTATGAACCTCTGATAATACCCTATCGATGATAGAAAGCTATGCACTTCTTTCAGAGTGTGCCATGGACTCATGGCAACTATGACCTTGATTTTTTCAGGGTCAGTCGCCATCCCTACTGAACTGACCACATGACCTAA
Source organism: Lygodium microphyllum (assembly GCF_053477565.2). NCBI lineage: Eukaryota > Viridiplantae > Streptophyta > Polypodiopsida > Schizaeales > Lygodiaceae > Lygodium > Lygodium microphyllum. The sequence continues at coordinate 17,882,486 of NC_141163.1, forward strand.
AAATAGCCCATAAGGCACCCCCAAGATGCACTTGTGTGGGTTAAGAGCTATGCAAAATTGTCTGCAACGCTAAAAAAACTTCCACAAAATAATAAACTACCTTTCTCTTATGGTGGCTCAACATATCCAACACATAGTATCTCTATGACAACCATATACCTTGTAGAGTCCAGATTATCTCTATGTCAAGAAATTAGTATAGCTCTTCTAAATCCTTCATCTCAAATTCATCATTGAGAAGACCCTTGACACTATCAATCTCTATCTCACTATCACTCACGATGGTCAAATCATCCATATATATAGTAATGGCTACAATATCTACATCAGTCTCACATACATAGAGTGAGTGATTAGTCTCTACTCTAAAAAATCCAATGCTGACAAGGTATTCTAAAATCCTGTCATGCCATGCCCTAGGGGCTTGCTTCAGCCCCCATACAAGGCCTTACAAATCCTTCATACATAATCTAGATGATTCTTATTCACATAACGATGTGGCTATTACACAAACTTCCTCTTGTAACTCCCCCTATAAGAAGGCATTCTAACAGATGATTTTTGACACTGAGAAGTGCTTAAAAATAGCCAAAATTTTTGAATTTGAGGGGAAAAATAGACTTCCTTGAAGGTGGTAGTTGCAATCAGTACGATTTTAAGCGACAAGGCCCAAAAGTGCTTTAAAGACCCACTGGATAGCGGTCGACGAATTTTCATAAATTTTCGGCATGCCAGACAAGACCTTGGGAGATGCTCGGCAGTGGGGGACTTTGAGTCAGACACCAGGATTTTTCAAAAAGTGATTCGGATGCCAGACGAGGAAACAAGAGTGCCTGGGAGGCCAAGGGCCAAAGGCCAAGTAAAAAGGGGCTTAAGGGGGGTACTAGGGGGTGTGACCTTTGGGGTCACCCCCCCCAATTTTTCACGTGACCGGGGGAATCATTTTTTTTTGGAAAAAAAAAAGATGAAGGTGTCCTGCATGGAGACGAACAGAGACGAAATGGTGGAGAGGGGGGGCTATAAGCATTTGGCCACTTCAATGTAACCCCCCCTTCTGATCCTCCTGCTATCTTTGCTCCCAATCGCCGGCCTTCGTGCGTGGAATGGCTACCCGGATGACTTGATCAGAATTTAGCTTGGAAAAGTGGAGAAATACACTTTTAAGAAAGGAAAGCTTGTGTTGTACTATGATGCACGTAGAGAATTATTTCCAGGAAAGCTGGAGCGCAAATGGGACGGTCCTTATAGGATTGTCATGATTGGGAAGAATGAATCCATAGCATTATTGGCAGATCTTGAGGGTATGGAGCTCAAGAATAAGGTTAATCTTAATAAGATTAAACCTTATTATTTTTGACTGCGCTAATAATGACATAAGTGCCTTGGAGGTCTATGCGCGATTGATCAGACAAGAAAAAAACGATAGAGGTTGATGGGTCGATTGATTTCTTATTTGGAGCACCCATATCTAGAGCAGTGATATCATTAGGGAAAGCTCATCTGGTGGAGTAAAGGCTATAAAGTGACTGAGAAAGACAACGGGACATTCGTTTGGGAGATTAAGGTCTTTTGATATCAATATTTGCAGATATTGATATCAGTTCATCTGCTAAATATGTTGAATTTTGACTATCATAATTATGAATAGGGGAGTTCTGGATGGCTGGCTGTGTAAATCCGTTGTGGACGTACACATTATATTTTGATGGGGCTTCCAGGGGCCCTAATAAAAAACGGAGTGTTGGAGTAGTTATCTGAGATCCCGGATGTAGAGTTACAATGAAATTAGCTGCTTATCTCAGGGTAGGATTCACTAACAACATGGTAGAGTATAAAGCCTTGATTATGGGACTGAATATTGCTAAGAAAGGTGGTATTCAACAGTTTTTAGTAAAAGGGGATTCCCAGATGATCTTAAATCAACTCAATGGGACATATACAGTCAGGAATCCCATCCTGCATATGTATCATCGAGCTGCTATAACCCTACTTGATGAATTTGAGAGTGTCTCTCTTCAGTTGGTTCCACATGATTGGAATCAGTTTGTGGATTCATTAGCCAGTTTTGCTTATGAAGAGGATCTGTTCTTCAATTGTGGTCCTAGTCCGGATGTTGTTATTGATAATGAGACCAAACTTGGTTGCTTGTGGGGAATGTTATCAGACCATGCGTTACATGGTAGGCGATGGTTGATATGGATAATGCGAAGAGTAGCCGAGACCCATATGCCGCTATTATCCCGGACCCACAGGTTGATTCGATGACATGTTATGTGTACGCCTCTTGCTATGTATGCAAGAGATATGGGTCACAACTTGCTGTATTTAGTTTAGGACTGCGAGCCCTATTTTCCCCCTTGGAATAGATCATATTTTTGTATATCTGCCTTCTTCCAAGGAGGGATCTATATGAGCTAGTTTGATTGATTTCTTTAGGCCAAGAGGGCCAGTCAATTTGCAGTACAAATGTGCTATTCCTTTCGGCCAAGAGGGCCCCATGTTTGTTTGGTGTAGGTGTGTTTAATGAGTTTTTGTTTTAGTGATTGCATCATACAGGTTGAAGAAGTCATTGGAGGGAGCCTTTGCTGCGGAGGAGCTACTTGTGGCCATTCGAGGTGGTTTTGTCCCCTTTCTGAGTTTTTTTCCCCTTAAGCAATTAATGATACATATGCCTGTGGGGGTACTTTCTTTTTGTTTGTTGGGGATCAGAAATCGAGGCATGAAGTCCCAGGTTTAGGTTTGGAGTCATTGCCTCCTTCAAAGGCATTGTTAGGCACTAAAAGGCCTATTTTAGATGGGAGTTCTAGTGGCCTTGTTCTACTGACCTGGTAGGCGGCTGATCTAGGAGGTCCTGTTAGTGTGAGGCAATTAGAGAAGCCTGCTAAAAATACCCAAAAGGAAAAACCCTAAATATCTGAAAGGGAATATATGAATATACGGAGGTGTGTAAAAAGGGATTCTAACCCCTAAAACAAAAAAAAGAGAAGAAAGAAAGATCTTTAAGCAGTTGTTTATCACCTACCGAAGGCCTGGTAGGTTCTTGGGGACAAGACAAGACCCAGGGCCGATGCCTTGTCTTCCTAAGGGTGGCAACTAGTTGAAAAGCAAAGAATAAAAGAAGGTTGGAGTGAAAATAAAAGTGAGCGTTAGAAACGGATTAAGTGTCGCCTCACGAGGACTTGGTAGGTTCTTGGGTACTGAGATAGGACATGAGGCCGATGCCCTGTTCTCCTTGGGTCACTACGCTCAGCTCCTCCTTTTTACACGCTCAAGTATGAAAAATAAGAGATTAAAGGATCAATGTGCTAAAAGATAATATTCGTTGATCACGCTATAGGAGTCCTCGCCTAGTAGAAGCTCCTAGTGGAGTTGTCCTTAGTCGGGTAGGTAGTTCAGACCACCACTTAGGATGACCTCTTGGATAGTTCTTTTTAGCTTGGCTGTGTTGGAGGAGTTGGTTAGCGATTAGCTTCAGCAATAATTGTGATTATATATGCAGGCTTCATATAAGGCCTTGTATGGGTTGAAGCAAGCACCTAGGGCATGGCATGACATGATTGCAAAATACATTGTTAGAATTGAATTTCACAAAGCACAAGTTGATCACTCACTCTATGTATGCAAGAGTGATGTAGGTATTTTGGTCATTACTATATATGTGGATAATTCAATCATTGTGTGTGATAGTGAGACAAATATTGATAATGTTCTCAATACTGAATTTGAGATGAAGAATTTGGAAGAGCTACGCTATTTTCTTGGCATTGAGATAATCAAGAATCCAGAGGATATATAGTTTTCATAACGACAATATGGATTGGATACATTGAAGAAGTAAGGTATGGCTGATTACAAGCCTATCTCTATACATTTAGATGTTAATCCTAAGCTTAGTACACATGAGGGTGACTTGATTGAGGATGTCACTATGTATTGGAAGATTGTGGGTAGTCTTATCTATTTGATGATCATTAGGCCAAACCTAAACTTCAAAATTGGTTTGGAGAGCCAATTCATGCACCTTCTAGGGAAGCCACATTTATATGTAATGCAACACACATTGTACAATGTCAAGTCTACATTGGACTATACTTTATTATATGGTCTAGGTGTACCATTGGACTTGCATGGTTACACAAATGGAGATTGGATTGGTAGTATTTCAATCAGGAGATCTACTAGTGGTTTTATGTTTTTCTTTGGGAGTGCTATAGTTACTTGGAGCGGCAAGAAACAATCAACAGTTGCCTTGTCCAATACAGAGATAGAGTATAGAGATACTACAATTATCGCATGTGGGGTAGCTTGGTTATGTAAACAACTTGGTAATTTTGGAATGCAGGTGGATAAGAAGGTTGTCATCTACTATGATAACCTTAATAGCATTTAACTAGCTAGGAACCTAGCATATCATGTGCGGACCAAACACATAAAGGTCAATTACCATTTCATTAGGGAGCGAGTTCTAGCAGGTGATATTGACTTGGTTTATGTAATGTGCCCATCTATTGGCTGTCCAAGCACATTTTTGGCAATCCATTGAGAAACGAATCTAACGTCGCCGTCTGGCTTCCCACGGAATGTCACGGGGTTTGTCGCCTAGGGTTTCCCGATTCCACCTCGCAATGAAATGTTCGCAGTCGAACCCATTAAGATCGACTTGAATCTTGAATCCATGGTAGTCAAGGTTTCCTCGTCACTCTACTATATGCGGTGATGGGACCTAAAATGGGCCGGCACTGGCTATGGCACTAGCTGGACCTCATGCATACGACAAACAACCCCACCGCACGGCCTCGCGGGGCAGGAGCATCTGAAACTCACTTTGCACTAAATGCTTATGACGATTTTGCATTTGTATCCAATATGTAGTCCAACGTTTACCTTCCCTTCTCGTTAGAGGGAGATCCCACAACATATAGGAATAATGCCTCGTAATACACACATAGGGAAGCACCTCTCGGCTAATTGCCGCGACTCCACTATGACTCTCCTATACCTCGGGGATTGGCCCCAAGATGCATCGCTCCAACACATAACATTCGTACAAACTCCACTCTTTCATAATTCAGTGTTCCAGGAGATTTTGATTTGCCTCACAAAAATTTCCCCAACGGAAGCACCCGTCTAAACCTACATCTTAGGTTTCCTGTCCTCTCAGTGTTGGCCAAAGTTTATCAAACAAGTGCAATGCATTCCAGGAGATACCACGTGACATGCTTGATGCAAGGTGTATGATGATTGTGCACAACCACTTTATGGTTAAAAAACTAGCCATGTGAGGTGCGGAAAATAGCCCTTTCATGAATTTGAACTAAGCGTTACGTTCTGTGCTGCTTTAGGGACTAGCACCAGAACTTTCGTGCTACTAGTCACCTATATTTAATTATGACACGATCCATAAATGCTATGCACAAAGAGGGGTAGAATTTGTAGCTTTTCAGTAATTAGATCGTCGCACAAACTTCCTCCCCCCTTACCATTTAGGTGTTGCTGCGGTGCATAGGTGTAAATGGTTGTTTTGTGTCATTTTTGTATATAAAAACCAATAAACACAGACTATAACACAAAGGACAAGGCCAAACTAAGGATTAACCTCATGCTTTAACCTTGCCAAACATTCACACACATAAATCTTATTTTTCCACATTTTTTGAGCGCAAAAACCTCAATTTTCTCTATTATTAGCTATTTTTCCTATTTATTATTCATGGAAAATAGGAATTTTCTGATTTATTTATATTGGCTTATTATTTTGACTAAAATTTAACATTTTCTCCGAGTTTGTCCCATTTCCACTCCTTTTCCCCAACTCAAAATCGAAAAAACTACTAATTTCCATTACAAATGATATTTTACGGGTTTTAAAGAACTAATAACGGTTCTAAATCGTTACGGGTTATGCATTTCTGTAGTTAGAACCCTCAACCATGATGCAAACAAGGTTCAAACAAAAATTCATCGCATATGAACAACATTTGGACCATGAAACAACAAAAACAATCAAATTTCTTTGTAAAATTGAAGCATACCGCGTGTCTTGCGTGTTGCGGGTTTTTTAATAATTATTCTGAGCAGCCCATGGACCAACCAACAACCATTCTTCATTGCTAAACCTCTTTCCTCAGCCTCCTCTTCATCTTGAAGCAATCCGATCATAGTTGGACAAGCATTCTTCAGCCCCTCTTCTTCATGATTTCTTGCACATGAATTGCCTCTATGCAGGAGAGAGAGGGAGGAGAGAGAAAGATTGGTTTTTGTTCTCCACAACTAGGCAACCAATTGAGGAGTGGAGACCGGTGATGGAGAGCGAAGGTTCATTGTAGATCAAGCATGAGATCAGTTGGGGGCCCTGTTTTGTAAGTGCCATAGCCCATCTCCACCAATTCTAGCCATGGCGCCTTCGCTTGGCCTCTCGGGCACTCCCTCTTCCTCATCCAGTGTTCGATTCTTGGTTTGAAAAATCCTAGGCGTCTATCTTGAAGTCCTCCACTTCTGGGCATCTCCCAGGGTCTTGTCTCACATGCCACAAAAAATTATGAAAACTCTTCGACCGCCGTGCAGTGGCTCTTTTAAGCATTTCTAGGGCATTGTCGCTTAAAATCGTACTAATTGCCACCACCACCTTCGACGAAGTCTATTTTTCCCCAGATATTTGTAATTTTTGGCTGTTTTTAAGCACTTCTCCTAATAAAATATCATCTGTCATGCGGAGTTACCCAATTCGAAGCAAGTCCATACCCCATTTGGTTCAAGGAGAAGTAGGAACAAGAGGGATGCATCGCTTCACCTCTCTGCCCGTAGGGCATAATCCCATTTCGGTCCCCAAAAATAGTATGAATTTGGGTATTAACCGGCACTGCCCAAATGTCAAATGACGGTAAACCTTGTGAGAAGCCTCCGAGTTCTCTAGAACCACCCTGCCGTAGGACAGACCCATCGGGGGTTCTGCCCACCCGCTTCCCTCAATAGGTATACTTTAGTTATCTAATTAGCCCTATCACATTTATGTGTGACATGTAAAAGCAGCTTCCTTAATTAAGCCTCTTAGAGAACAGGGTTAGTTCACGTAATCTTATGGCACTGACAAAAAAAAAAATCAAACAGGTTCCTTGGAAGTAAACTTAATATTAGCATTTTATTGGAGATAGAAGTCTCATTCAAAGGAACAATATCCACAATCTGTGATGAGGACGCCCTTTATTTTCTTCAAGATTCCACCTTGCACAGTAACAAGGGCCCTCAAGAATCTACCTCGAGTCATGCAGATCATTTGAGTAGGACCCGGAGGTAGAGAATTTACAGCCAGAGCCCCCTGACATCCAAGCATCCTCCTACATTCAAACCAACCCGTGGAGAGACCTCTTGTGGTGGGTTTGATCCATGTTCCCATCACGGCTATTTAGAACCCCCTTGGCTAGGGTTGGTGGCCAGCTGGGGGTGGTTTGGTGCGCCCTCAAAAAGTTCAACTTGATTCATTATTTCCATTTCTTTTATGAGTTTGGGGTTATACAATCTTTTACAAGTAGTGTTCCTAAACTTACAAGCATAAACAATGGTGTAGGCGAGTTCTTGGGACATTTGCTAAGGTGGGGTCCCTATCTTTGACACTTGATGTTGGTCCTTGCCTTGGCGGAAATTCCCAATATCCTCCGGGGGATAGGGAATACCTTCTCTCTAACCCCACTCCTATGTGATAGGAGCAAGCAAATATACAAATGGATCTATATCCGATAGCTCTCGGATGGTAGTCGTCTTAGCTTGCTAGCCTTTAATCCAGGATTCTTGTCTTGGAAGAAACGACACTCGAACTCTCTTGTATTAATGTCAGATTGGGTCATGGTTAAAGGTGATATCTTCAAGGTTGTTTTAGCTTTATCAAGGCCAGATGTAGAATAGAGACCAGTGAGTGTTTTACTTGTCTCATGGTCCCCCTATGAAGTAACAATAGATTGGCTCAATTACCTTTAATCCCTAAATAAGTGGAGTTAATCCCTATATAGGATTTATCTCATTGAACTACCTGAGCAATTAAGGTTAACTCTTCATATGCGTGTCTTATAACTATCTTTAAGATGAATTGCTAGTAGTGCAGCTGAAACCGTCTGTGATACCACATAATCTAAATGCAAGTCCTTCTTAGGATGATGATGCAATGCAGAGCTCTACTCTTGGGAATTTCTTTTCAACGCACTTACGAAAATCATAAATAGAGGCTTGTATTTTTATTTTGCACGAGGAACATGAAGTCATCAAGCCTAATGCATGTGCAAGCTACATCTCTCTAAAGGATTATAGAAGCCTAATACCCATCTTATTGTTGCAATGAACTAAACATACTTAACCCGTTATTGTGGCACTCACGATTCTCATGGACTTGATTCAAGCTTTTACTCCTACCTTTCCAATCTAACCAATTTTGAGATGCAAAAAAGTACGATTTTTGCTTATGGATGGATATGCTTTATCATCCAGATAAACCATTTTTCAGTTTCTTTTACCTCTTAAGCATGCCAATGCTAGCGCAATAAAGTTCTTGATTTAAATGTGCACAAATGTGAAATCTTTTGTGCAAGTTGGTCGTTCTAAGTCATGCCGAAGTGTAATAAAACACCATTTTTCAACATGCTTGAGTAATGCAACCTAATTGGTGGTAAGTTAACATAGATTTTTACTAGAACACTTCCCCATCCCCAATGATCGGTCCATATTTTTTTAAGAGTTTCCACCAAAGTGGGATTTATGGGGCACACCTGGTTACCAAATGACGCAATTCCATGACCTGCAATTCCATCGGTTGAAGTGGGATTTGCGCTCAATTGGACCTTGCTTTGCTTGGGAGGCATCGTATAATTTGGCTTTTGCTTCGTAGCTATGCACCCAGGCTACTACAAGAGAGATAATTCCTCATGGGAGGAGATTGTTCACGAGAACCCTCTCTAAGAGGCAAGGGAAAAAAAAGACAGCAAGCTTGGAAGCCTTCAAAGAGGGAAAATTTCCCTCTCTGTCTATCTTTTCTCTTACTCTCCCTCTTTTCTCTTTCTCTCTCTCTCTCTCTCTCTCTCTCTCTCTCTCTCTCTCTCTCTCTCTCTCTCTCTCTCTCTCTCTCTCTCTCTCTCTCTCTCTCTCTCTCTCTCTCTCTCTCTCTCTCTCTCTCTCTCTCTCTCTAGTCAGACAGTGTGTAGGAATCACGATCCCCCAATCCCCTCCTTCTCTATGCTTAAAAAAAGATGGTTTTGAAAAAAAATAGAACAATCACAAATCAAGGAGTTGGAGTTTATCTAGATGCATTTTGATGCCACGAATCCAATGCAAGTGTTCATTTGTCGATGAAATTTCATTTGACCCCATTTAACGGTAGCAAGGTTTGGTATTATAAAGTAGCTACTAGATTTCAAAGCCAAAAAGTAGGTGATGGAGGCCAAGATAATAGATTTCAATGCCAGAAAACTTGATGTCTAGTGGGATCGTGTATCCAATGTCGTTTGTCCCTCCGTCCAACTAAGATCACTTGTGCCCCATTTTTCTTAGCATTTTTGGAGTTTTACAACTCTCTACGTCATGATCTCTCATATTGGAGTTAAGATGCTACAATTTTTTGCTCCCAATTGCTCCACACTATGTGAGATTTGATGTATCGAATGAAAAGTTCATCTTTCTCTCTTGTCATAGACATGGTTCATATGGGGCTAAGAGGATAAGGGAGAATGAGTGTTGGTTCATGATGAGATGTGAGGAGTAGATCTAGATAGTGCAAAGGATACACGTGTATTTGTCCATGCTATTCACTTTTTACAGTTTAAAGGGATACTAACACGAAATAGTCTAGTATTATTTCTAAGCAACACATCAATACGTTATAAAAAAATCATTAAAAGAATGTTTTTCACATGACATATATGGTTGATTTATGGTTAATTTATTTGAGCACCATATGGCATTGCACATTGCATCTACATTTAAATATGATATTAAGAGAAAATATCTTGGATACATGGCACTTGATTGCTAAAAATGTTGACCAAGGGATGAGAGTGTGAGGATCCTTGAGTTGTAGGATAGAATGATTTTGTTTAGGGACTCATTAAGTGAGGGAAAAAATATATATCTTGGAACGCTTTATCAAAAGAGTGAAACATGTTATGCTTGTGTTTCATATTTGAGACAATGCATCCTCGGACCAACTTGTGAGGTGTAGGAGAGCTATAGGAGTCACAACAATTTGTTGGGGAGAAGCTCTTTATGTATGTGATATGAATGCTAGCCACCTAAATGTTTGGATGCTCCCTCTATTGGAGTTGGGATGGGAAAAATAATTGGACTACAAATCAATACAAACGTATGAATTAGCTAGATTAGTGTGTGTAGTCTCTAGATGCTCTTGGTCGCGAGACCATGTGGGTGGTTTGGTGAGCATAGGAGTCCAACTAGAGTCCTAAAGCCAGTGTCGGGCCCATTTTTGGTCTCGATAGGCGGTGCATTTGTCGGTAGCCACTGATAGGTGGTGGTTTTCACATCTTGGTTGATAGGAATCAATTTTTCAATGTATGCCAAAGAGCATTGAAATAGATCTATTATTTCCTAATAGACACCATCAAGTCGAGATCCAACATTAGGAGAGAGATGAAAGGGCTAGATAGTGAGTTGAGATCCTTAGAAGATATTCTCCTAAGCATAGTGGACTGATATCCTTGAGAAAGAGAGGTCTTGTTGGCCCAATGTTAGAGAGAGAACTAGGGAGAGAGAAAGAGGAGAGAGAAGACTGCAGAAGAGAGAGAAAGACTGCAGGAAGAGAGAGAAGAAGTGACGAGGAGAGAGAAATACTAGATTTAGAGAGAGAAAGACAGGAAAGAGGGAGAAGCCATAGAAGCTGTGAGCAAGATGGGAGAGAAAGACTGTGATTGTATTAATGTGTCCAAAAAGATATGAAAAATTACATGTCCTCTCCTTTTATACCAATGTTAGTGTGACATGGCATAATATCAATATTATTTACACTAAATCCTTATTCCCAGCTTCTTACAATCCATCCCTTCCTAAAAGTTTTTGCCCTAAAAAACAAACCTGGAAAAACTAGAAAAAAATGGATAGAACAGAGTATTACTCTATTTTACAGCTTTACAAATGGAGAATGAATGAAGTATGACCAACTACATGAACAGAAATTGAAGAACGGAAGTAAGTCTCAGCTATATACATGATTTGGAGTACTTCAAAAACATATGGAGCCATAAAGTCTTCAACGAATAATCTCAAAACAAAGTAGACAGCTTGCTGTGTAAACAGACCCTGCTGAACCAAATCTGCCATAACTTCTAGTAGAAGTGTCCAAATGAGACGTACCATATATCAAAACGAAGCTCTTGAAGAGTACTTTAAGCCCATGTAGATAGCTTAATTCTGAAAATTAGGCACGATAAAAACTGTTCTAAAACAGCGTGCTGTCCTGAATCTGTCTGCATCATCACTAGCTCCATAAGCAATAGGCTTCAGCCACCAATGTATTATTCAAGAAATGAAACTCATCCAATATAGAATCAGGTCTCCAAGAAGCTTCTTCAGGTGTTAAACCTCTCCATTTGATTAAATATTCCACAATAGAATGAGATCGAAGCTTCTTCTCACGCTGACCTATAACAGCCTCTAGGATGTACTGAATAAGACCGTCTTCATCAATAGGTGGCAGCTCATCAACTATATCCACTAGATCACCATAAAAGAGCTTGAGCTGACTAACATGGAAGACATTATGAATCTTTGTGGAAGAGGGAAGCTCTAGTCTGTATGCCAAATCTCCAATTCGCTTAAGGATCCGGTAAGGGCCATAAAACCTGTGGGTAAGCTTATTACTAGATCCATCGTTTAATGTAGAGTACTTGGACTTGGGCACCTTCAATAAAACCAACTCTCCTTCTTGGAACTCTAAAGGCCTCCTCTTCTCATCAGCATACATCTTCATTTGATCTTGAGCCTTCCTTAGATTCACCTTACATTGCTAAAGAAGGGTCTACATTCTTTCCAACTCTTCCTTCCCATGAGGATTGATCTTTTCATTAAAGATGACTATGGGTAAGGGCACCTTGTAACCATACAAAGCCTCAAAGGGTGAAACTCCTATACTAGCATGAGTAGAATTGTTATAAGCAAACTCAGCCAAGTGTAACCAAGAATCCCATGAGGTTTGGACATCATAGCAAAAATGGCAAAGATAAGCCTCCAACCATTTATTAACTCTTTCTGTCTATCCATCAGTTTGAGGATGATAAGCCGTAGATGGAGCCAATTTAGTGCCCATAGATGTAAATACTGCCTGCCAAAATTTACTCATAAACTTTGAGTCTCTATCATGGACAATCACCTGCGGTAATCCATGTAGTCTAAAAATATGCTCCATAAACTGATTGGCCACTTGAGAAGCAGTAAACTGAATCTTGGTTGGAATAAAATGGGCTGCCTTGGTGATTCTGTCTACCACCACATAAATACTATTCCATCCCTTCTTGGTAGTAGGTAAGCCAGTAATGAAATCCATAGTAATATGAGTCCATTTATTAGTAGGAATAGGTAATGGCTGTAAGAAACCTCTTGGCTTATGGGTGCTGTCCTTATTTTGCTGACAAGGCATACACTTCATAACAAAGTCCTTGACATCTTTCCACAATCCTTTCCAATAGAAACTTTTACTGATCCTGTCATAGGTCTTGAAAACTCCTAAATGTCCAGCTAGAGGCAAAGAATGTAGCTCCTCCATAATTTTCTGCGTAAAAGAAGTAGAAGGAATAACAATCTTGCCTTTCAACCAAATAAGACCATTTTTGAGCTGGTAATGCGAGTTTTCTTCCATAAGTCCTTGCTGTAATTTCTGAAAAATATGGCTGAATTCCTCATCTAGAAGATAAGCCTCCTGTAATTCTTCAATCTAGTCATTATGCAATTCTGTCATAGCTGAAACTTTACAAGCCCACATACGAGAAAGAGAATCAGCCACTATGTTATCTTTGCCCCTTGTATGAGTGATGTCAAAATCATAATTGTGTAATGTAGCTACCCAACAATGTTGCTTTGGAGTAAGATTGGACTAAGGAAATACTTAAGTACCATGTGATCACTATGTACTCTGAATCGATTGCCATATAAGTAATGTGCCACTTCTTAATTGCATGCAAGATAGCCAACATCTCTTGGTCATAAACATTCATGGCCATTTTTTTATCTGTAAGCTTACGGCTCTCAAATGCAATTATTCCATGCTCCTGAAGCAAAACAGTCCCTATGCAACGGCCACTAGCATCACACTGTATAGTAAAATCTTTGGAAAAGTCTGGGCATACTAGGATAGGAGCAGAGGTAAGGAGTTCCTTTAACTGGTTGAAGCTGCTATCTGCAAGAGCATCCCAAAATAAAGCCTCCTTCTTCAACCTATCAGTCAAAGGAGATGCAATTGTCGCATAATGCTTAATAAATGGGTGATAGAATGAAGATAAACCAAGGAATCCTCTAAGAGAGGTAGTAGTAGTAGGCGTTGGCCAATCTTTTATACATTGCACCTTCTTGGGATCAACCTATATTCCTTTTTCACTGACAATATGTCCCAAGTATTCCACTTCAGTCTGCATAAAAGAACACTTCTTCTTCTTAGCAAAAAGCCTATGATGTCTCAATACATCAAAAACCCTCCTCATATGTGCCAAGTGATCCTGTAAAGTCTTAATGTCGATCAGAATGTCATCAAAGAACACCAAGACAAAGTGAAAGAGGAAAGGTTGTAAAATCTTATTCATCAGGCTTTGGAAGGTAGCTGGAGCATTTGTAAGCCCAAATGGCATCACTAAGAAATGATAAAGCCCACGATCAGTCCTGAAAGCAGTCTTGACTTCATCACCCTCTTGCACGCGAATCTGATGATACCCTGACCTCAAGTCAATCTTCGTAAAAAATCGAGCCCCCTTAAGCTCATCAAGAAAATCATCAATCCTGGGTATGGGATACTTGTTCTTCACTGTGATCTTATTGAGATCCCTATAGTCAATGCACATTCTGAAAGATCCCTCTTTCTTTTTGACTAACAGGACTGGAGATGCATAAGGTGAAGAACTTGGTTCAATGAATCCCATCTCAAGAAGTTCCTTAATTTGCTTGGCTCTTCCTCTCGTTCACACTTTGATAATCTGTAAGGTGGCTTATTGATTGTCTTTGAGTTGGGCTCCAAGTCAATGGGGTGATCTACTGCTCTCTTAGGAGGCAATGAAGTAGGTACCTCAAATAGATCTCTATACTCCTCAAGAAGAGCTGTCAAGACTGGATGGTTTGCTGAATTATTGGGTTGATCCTGTGTTTCTTTATTCAGATGCAAAACAAATATTTTTGAGCCCCTCTTGTACTCTCTTTTGAGTTGTTGAATGGTAATAAGCTGAAAATCTGATCTACTAGGAATTACCTGTAAATGGATAAGCTGTCCATTGGAGATAAACTCATATACAACTGTGAGAAATCCATAGTGATCCTGCCTAATGTCATCAACCAATCACAACCGAGTACAATGTCTATAGGACCCATTTCCAGAGTGATCAGGTTTACCTTTGCTTCAAAATTTTCAACCAACTGTAAAGAAACTTGTGGGCATATCTGTGTACTGATTTCCTCTTCACCATTAGCCACTTGAACTCTAATGGGCTACTGTAAATCAGTGGGAACATAATTTAGCTTGTCCATGATAGACTTATTCACAAAACTATGAGTACTGCCACTATCTATCAGAACGAACACTGGCTTTTCACAAATGCTTCCCTTCATACGGAGTGTATTAGGGCTCTTAGATCTTGTCCAAGCATCCATAGAAATAGAACAATTAGTGGCAGCAAGCGGCTCATAACAAGTCCCACTTGGATCAAACGGAACAGTTCCATGTAGATCAAAAGTAAAAGAGTCGGCTGGATCATAAAAATACTCTTGTCCAACTTCCTCCTCAAGATCTTCATTTTCAACATTAAGTGCCATTGCATTAGCTTCATCCATGTCATCCTCAAAATCCTCAAAAACCAACATACTTTGAAGCTTGGGTTTGACATTTTTGTATACACACTTTGAGGCATGATCAGGTGTATACTTTTCCCCACACTTGAAACATAAGCCTTTCTGTGGGAGCTTTCACTCAACCGCCAAGACTCACAGACCGCTTATTATTTCAAGCGTTCCAAGCGAGCTCTAATGGCTATCTCTCACCTAGCCGACGCGCCGTCGATCCTACGCGTGTAGTGAGCTTACCTTGATGCTTGATCGAGTACCCTCCTCTCTCTTGCACTCCGGTAGCTCCACGATCCTTGATGCTAGCTCAAGCATCCTCAAGCCTCCTCCATCTCCAAGCTCCATCCTCCATAGCTGCGTACGCGAGAGAAGAGAAGAGAAGAGAAGAGAAGAGAAGAGAAGAGAAGAGAAGAGAAGAGAAGAGAAGAAGAGAAGAGGAGATGGTGAAGAGCTTCACCCTCTTGATCCCTCACTCCTACACACTCACTCCCTCACACTCTCACACTCCCTCTCTCAAGAGCACACACAAGCAAGAAGGAGAGAAGAAGAGAGGAAGAAGAATACTCTTTTTGCCACACACCAAAGAATGAGCTTCTCATTTACTTTTCAACTTTATATACAAAGCCCTAAATCCTTTTTGGGCGGTCATCCCCTTTTCCCTTTTTTACATGGCTGGCCATAGCCTAGGCCCTTTTTCCCATTTCCCACCATTCTAATTTATCCTATTCCCAACTAATGCATACACTCTGCACAGGAGCGAGCCTGGCGCTCTTTTACAAGGATTCAGGAGTGCTTCCACATTTTAATGGTGCGCCTTGTACTCTTTTGTTGTCTCGGGGCGACACTGAGACTTCCTGAGGGTCGTGCCCAAACATTTAAATATTTTAGGGTCTGGTTACCAGTTAAGGCGCCTTTTTCTGCTTTTATCCTGTGCCTTTTTTGCTATTTTCTTTTTTCCATTTTTTGCTCCTCTGTGCTGCGGGAAACACGGCAAAATTACCCCCCTCCTAGCCAAGTGCCAGTCCCATGGCACTGCGGTGGGAAGTAGTGTGTAGTTAGGTTTGCTGCTAGGTGGAACTGGTAGGTGGATGTCATTGCTTCCAAGGTAGTTGTGTGAATGAGAGGTGATGGAGTTTAATGACGTTGACCAAGAGAGATTCTGGCATGCTTTAGGCTTCATGAAGATGCTCGGCATCTTTCACAGAGTTGTGGCGTCCATTATGTATCCGGTCGTCCCTTGAGCATCAGAAACGCTTGAAGAGCAATCCCTTAGGAGGATGGTATTGGAGGGATTTATCCTGGAGAAGCCCCCCCCGAACTCTGCCGTGACAATGATATGGTGTGTCTTTGCATTGAAAATCTGTGTCTTTGATTTGAAGATCTTTGTCTTTGAGTTGAAGGTCTTCAGTGCTACATGGAGAATCTTCAACCTTGCATTGAACTTCTTCAGGCTTGTGGAATCAATAAGCGATCCGTAGATCTTGAGGCATTGGGCATGCATCTTTAGAAGATGAGGTTCCAAGATCTATGCCAATGGTAGGTCTATGACTGAGTACTCCTTTTGCTTGATGTGGTTCAATCATGGTAGCCATCAGCAGCTAGATGGTTGGCGGCATGAAGCACGTTGGTCCATCCCCTCGAATGCAAAAAAGCTTCTGAAACAACAACAATGGTGTCATGTCCGGCATATGGAACAGATTTTGGTCATTCAAGGATGCCGTGGGTGACCTTCTTCAGCTTAGTAGCCAGTTCTTGACACTCAAACATAACCTGCAAGAAAATTTGTGCACTCCCTAAGGGGTGTGTCTGCCTCTCCGTGTAGTGCATGGTGCTCGTGGCAGTGGAACTGGGAGATGGGTCTAACCTTGGGCAAACCCTTTGTAATGTCCACACTTGAGGACCCAATTCATGTGTCGTTGGAGGTGCAGTGCAATTCTTAGGGTGATAGGTCTGAAAGTCCTGCTCTTGATGTGCCCTAAGTGTGAAGTGGGGAAGGGGCTAGGGAGAAACCTAGGTGCAGTGACTGTGGTGCACGACGAGGCGAAGGGGAGTTGCAAAAGCGGATCTTGCGAAGGTTTCTCTCTCTTATCTTTGCTTAATAGTAGATGCATGCCTTGGCTTTGTATGCTTTGCTGTTGTCTCTTCTTTCCAGTTCACCCTTTTCTTTTGTTGCCTTGTGGCTTTAATATATATATATATATATATATTATAAAGAGGCTTATATGTAGATGCATGTGATACAAGGGCATGACGGGAGTTTAATCCTCATCATCCGAATGGCGGATAGGGGATTGTGGAGGGTGGGGGCCCTTGTTAAGGAATCTACGACTCGGCAAGTAGCCCTTGAGGTTGAGGCGGGTTTGAGAGTGGTGGTGGAAAGGAAGGGGTGGTTGCACTGTGTGAATTTGCTATCACTCATATCCTCAAGCAGTGCAACACAGAAGGATGGCAAAAGAGTAGCACGCATCATGAGGCGAGTCATGGTGCTACTGTCTCTGGTGTTGGGGTCGAAGAAAAGGGGTGGGAGGTGGCGTTCTTGAGGGGCAGGCTCTTGGTGGACTAGGACCCTAATTATTCTGAGGCAATTACAAGTTGTTATGAAGGCGGGGTCAGGACAGGAGGTGAACTCACTAAGGAATCTATCTATAGAATTGTACAAATTAGGGAGGGTAAATACAAGGGCATCCTTATAGGAGGTGCTATTGGCATTATAGATGATGGGGAAGTCGAACCTTCCGTGGATGGATGGATTAAAATCCACGCCTACCCTTCGAGGATAGGGCATGAAAATAGGGTCATTTCTCTTAGAAGGGAGGATGTTACAAAATGCCATCCAAGTGTCAAGGTTGACATAAAAAATGTGTATTGTCCAAGTGGGTTGGCAATTATAGCCTTCCACTAATCTAGGCACTTGGAGAACTTTATCCTGCCAAAATTCGCAGTCCTCGGCTCCCCAAGCAGTTGGGTTGGCCTCTCGCTCCGCTAGCCACTTGTCCTTGAGCCTTGCACCCATAGCGATTACTTCATTTACAAGTTTAATGGGCATTACTCTATTCAGTGTACCAGGAAGCTCAAAGCTCAAGTCGAAGGGATTGCAGGCACATTCATGCTGTTCCCAGATAATCAACTCTGCATGGAATTCAATGGGAAGATTCTCAGGGCGTGGTGGGAGAGGGGCAGGTTGTCTTAGAACAGGTCTAACGTCTAGCTTTTTCCTTGCCTTCTCTACCATTTCTCTTCTGCGCTTAGCTAGGGCTGCTTTCCTCTCAGCAGATGTGTCACGGCGTTGCACTTCATCTTGTTGTGGAGGAGGGGGTGGTGGGACGTAGTCCTCCTCCTGAGGTCCCAGATCAAACTCTGGTTCACCCCCTTCTGCTTGCACGTCTTCTTGCGCCTTCGCCTCTGTGAAGACGAGTTCGTCGATTTCCTGCACCATCAGGCCTACCTATGTAAGATATCTTCTTTGCTCCTCCAGGCTCTGCGGGGCAGGCCTCCTAACTGCAATGGTACATGCAGGCCTGCTGTTAGGGCTCTGCGTGCAATGGCTAGCTTCTTCTGCAGTTGATCATTGGCTTTGTTGACTCCTGGTTTGGTGGAGTGGAGCAGCGTGTTGAGGAAGGTGTGCTGCTAGGCTATCATGGAGAGTTGGGCTGCCTCTACTACTTGATTCTTAGCCAACACTCTATCTCCTTCTGCTTTGGCCAGCCGGCACGCTAGGTCTCGTATTCTCCTCTCGTTGTGGTCAGCCCATTCTTTCGTGGTGTAGGCGGGACTGCTCCTGGTATTCATTGGCGATCTGTGAGTTGAGCTGGTACAGCTTCACCTGCATCCTTTGCACCTGCTCTCCTCTTAGCTGGTCTAGCTCTGTAGCCTCATGTATGATCTTCTCAAGCTGGTTTTGTGCCTCCAGGTTGATTGCAGAGAGCTGGTCGTTCTTGCGCCGCAGGTGAGCATTGGTCTCCCTCTCTCCGTTGAGGCGATCCATTAAGATTTTTCTTCTTCCTTCCCAAGTAGCGTCATGTTCCTTCAGGGCTTTTGATTCTTCTGCATCCTTATTACTGGCTTCTTCCTTTAGCACAGCAATTTCCCTTTGGTATTCTACTATCTGCTTAGTTTTCTCCAGTTGGAGAGTGGCTCGTGATTCTCACTCTGTTGCCAGCTCTTCCATGGTGGTTCTCTTTTCTTCCTTGGCCTGTTCTAGCTACAAGAGTAGCTCCTTAACGTATTCATCATATTGGCCTACTGGAGGTGGGGAATGGGACATGGTTGTGGTGGTGACAATGGCTTCTGTCTTCTGCCTTTTAAGCCCTGGCCTTGGCTCCATATCAGTCGTAGCTGCCCTCTTCACTCCTAATGCTAGGGTGGCCACTCCCGCTTCTCTTGCCAACTCCCTTTCCACCAGGAATTGCAGACTTTTGGAGTGGAGCCTTGGGTGGCGGTGGTAGTGGGCGTTGTCATGATGAGAGTGGCTGGCGTAGAAGGTACGAAGAGAGGGGGATTTGGTGTCATCGGTTCTTTGCCTTTTCCTTCTGCTGGGGGCGGGGGTGCGATTTCTGGCACACTGGTGCTGGAACTAGGTGCTTCTGTTCTGTGCAGGCTCTTTGCACCTTCCTCGTCTCTTTTGTGCTGCTTCTCAACGGAGCGACGGGTGGCCAGGGCTATTTCTTCCTCTTCCTTTCTTTTCAACTCCTCTTTAGTCTTCTTTTTTCTCTCCTCCTCATCCATGAGCGGCTCCCTTCGAGCCCTCTCTAGATCTTCCTTTTCTTTTTTCTTGCGCTCATCTTCCCTCTTTCCATGCAGGGCTTTTATTCTTTGTTCTGCGTGCCTCTGTGGACTGCCTTGGGACTCTCCCTCTTTGTCTTCGTCAGTCTCCGTTTCATCCGAAGACCTATGCTGCTCTTCTGTGTGAAGTGGGGATTGTGACGGTGACTCGTCAGCCGAAGCCTCTATGGTTCTCCTCACGAATCCATTCAGGTTTACCTCATCCAGGGATTGTGCCACAATGTTGTCGAGCAGAGGCACATTGATCCGGCTCACTATGTTATTGTATCTCTGGCTCGAGAATAAGGCTTGCACCATTTTTGCTTGCAGCTGGATGTCTGGGTTTGGGATGTCTGCCAAGCTAATCCCATCATTCGTATGGACCTTCACCTTGTCCATTCCCAACATGGCGTAGACGTCCCTCTTCGGCTTTCTTTCTAACTTATTTGGTAGCCCCAGTACCCTCTCCACCAACTCCAGGGTGAGCTCGATCCGTACTTGTGAGGTGGCTTCATTCTCGTGCACCGTGATGGTGCCTCTGTTTTTGTTAAAGGTGCACAAAAATTCGATGCACTGGGTGTAGTCTGCCCTCTGGCCCACTACGTCTAGGTATTTCTGTAGATGGCACTGGTCTATAATCTGGCGCACTGCTGGCCCTTCGATGGCCACGTCTTCAAGGTTGAAGATGTGACAGAACTTCAATTGGTTAAAGGCTCTAGTCTCCATCGTGAGGCCGTACTTCGCTTGCTCCTCCTCCGAGAAAGGAGGCTTGCCAGCCTTGTCCTGGCTTGCCATGATCGATGCCTGCAAGTTCAGCCATTTCCACCATTAGTGCTTTTTTACAAGTAACTTGCTGAAAGAAGAAAAGCGTAATAGATTTTATTGATCTGAAATATTTTGAGTATAGCCTTAACTTTTCTTTTCAGACTTTTACCATTACATTTTACCATTGCATTTCAAATTTTATTAACATTTTATACTTGGTTAACTTTTTAAATTCCACCTTACCCCCTCCCCCTTTGGAATGAGAAGAATCCATCCCAGGATTGGAGGTTGAGAGGACAAGGGCATTCAGCATAAAGAGCATCAGTCTATTTGCGCAGGAGCCAAGCATAGAAGTTGGGGTTGTACTCTAGCTGAGCTTCACGGTCTAATTCAAATGGACAAATACCCACATGCGTGATGTATGTCAGAACATCGGTTAGAAGATTGCCAGAGTCGACCCGAGTTGCAATGTGGAGTTTTTCCTCTGTTAAGAGGCGGTCAAGGTAGGGATGCCCCTTGACATGCTCTTCCATGGGTCGGCCACGAAGAGTGGTTAATACTCGATATGAGGTTGGTGCGACATAGGTGGGGTCGTACTCTGCTGTTCTGATTGCGCGGCACTGCTCAGCGTTGGTCATTATGCGGCACCCCTCAACTTCCCATTGCAGCCTAAGAGTGTACCAATGCTTCAAAAATGTGGAGTCAGTATCAACGAGCTTGGATAACTCGATGATTTCCTGATCAATGATAGCAGAAGTAGTTCATTGATCGTAGGATGTGATGAGACGTTGTTTAATGGCTTGCTCTTTGGAGATATTGCTGTTGACCAACTTAGCGGCAGAGCGAGAAGCTTTTGCAAATGCAAATCCAAAGGTCTCCCAAGAGCAAGGCATATTGGGCACTTCCGTTGCAAAGGGATCTTCTAATAGACCTAAGTCCAAGCGGTCGTAGCTGAGGGCTAGCGACATGAAGGTGGCATCGAGTCATTTAATGCAGTCCACCACGTCATCTCCGATGTCCTCGGCGAGGCCAACGGGGCTAGCACTAGAAAGGATTTTCATTCATAGGAGGGCGTAAGGCCGATGGGTGGTCAAGGGTTTCTAGAACTAGAGGCTTTGACAATACAGAGTTGCGGTTGGGAGTTTCCTTGAGCCTTCAGTTGGGCTGTTTGGAATATGGGTGGATTAGGGTCAGCCACAACAGATGGACTGTTGCGTTCAAGTTTGCTTTGGGGAGTCGGATTGACTAGGTCGGATGATGCCTCCTGTGACGGTGACTGATGCTTGGGCCGATAGGCCTGTGTGACTCTCTTGGGCCAAAGCGTAGATGAGTCGGATGGCTGGGGCTCGGGAGAGCACAACGGCTTATGATTTTGAGGTGTTATGGGACGTGGGCTGATCAAGCTTGAGGGTGGCGTATGAATAGTGCCTCTGGCCGTGGGGGCCTTAGGGATCCACAGCCAGGTATTTCCCTCGTAGTAGCCTTGTGCATGCAAGAGGGCTTTAGGGACCCATCTTTGCTTGATTACGTGGCACTTCTTGTGATTGCGTCTTGGCCTCCTAGGTTTAGATTTCTGGGTCTTATGAGGATAGGAGCGTTGACTCCTAGGCAGTTGTTGCGGCTGTTTAGGCACCCATTGAAAGCGAGGCTGTTGGGCCTTAGCTTTGGCTGCTGCGGTTTGCGGTTTATGGAAGTCGGGGAGTGGCAGCCGCACACTACCCCTCCTTAGTCTTGCCTACGGATGTTTCTATCGGTGGCTTTGCGGAAGGTGATGGTGTCGTGCAACCCTTGCTAGGTGGATGCGCTGCGACTCATAATCAACATTGCAGTGAGTTTGCTTTTTGAAGGTTCGCCCCAGTAGTGACACCGTGCCTGCATTTGTAGCACTTGGAAATATGTAAAAAAGCATTGGAACAGTCTCAGACTCGATAGAAACGGCGACTCTGCACTTGCCGAGAACTGCGTATGATTGGGCCCCATATGGGTTTAATTTGGCAGTTGTGGGTTGGAGTAGTGGTTTGCCAAGTTGGATCCAATGACGGTGGGTTAAGACATTAAAGTTTGCTCCCTCATCGATCAAGGCATTAAAAGCGCATGTTTGCTTGGCAGTGATCGTGATACGGAGGTAAGCGGGTTCCACGGCTTCCTCCTCCTCTTCGTTGATTTCAGTGATTGTAGCTACTTGTACTTTGACCGGTGGTTCTAACAATGGTGGCTCATGCAAAGGATGTGTGGGAGGGTAGTACTTCTTGACACGACTACCATTGAAGAAGCCTATTCCCTCACCGTCTAGTGTTTCAAGCTCAACATTGTCGGTTCGGCTGATCGCACGAACCTTGAAGGGTCCGAGACCTCTGAATTTCGTTTTTTGCTTATGCCCTTTAATTGAGTAAAGGAGCACTAAGTCACCCTATTCAAACTCGCGCTGCTTGACATGCTTGTCAAACCAGCTCTTGCGTCGGGCTTTCTCACAGATAAGCGCGTGGGTGGCTAGAAGGCGACGAGTCTCTGATAGACGTTCAAGCTTGACCAGGTGTTGCATCCATGCCTCCTTCCCTTCCCATCACTCTTGAAGTGCTATTCTCATGCTAGGAACAAAGAATTCTAATGGTAGAATTGCCTTAGTTCCATAGGTCAGTCTAAAGGGGGTTTGGCCCGATAGCCGTTTTATAAGCTGTACGGTAGGCCCACAAGGCTGCCATGAGCTTGTTGTCCTAGTCGCTGCATGAGGCTAAGACTACTTTAGTCAGGACATTGATAAGAATCTTGTTAGTTGATTGTGACTGGCCATTCGCCTGAGGGTAGTATGGTGAGGATTTGCGATGGATAATGAGAAAGGTGGATAGGAGATGTGCTATCACTTCATTGATGAAGTGCGTGCCTTGGTCGCTAACCAGTTCGATGGGGCAGCCGAAGCGCGAGATCACTTGCTCCCATAAGAACTTGGCAGTCGTCCTAGTGTTGTTTTTTTGTGTGGCTCTTGCCTCTGCCCATTTTGTGAGGTAATCCATGGTCACAAAGATGTACTTGGCTTGTGAGTACTGTGCCGCAGGACTGATGGGCCCTATGAAGTCGATTCTCCATTTTTCGAAGGGTTGGCGAGAAATAATTTGGGTCAACTCCATTTGATCTTTACGAATCGAGACTTTTGTTCGTTGGCACTCGTCACAATGTTTGACGAATCGCTTGGTGTCATGGAAAAGTGTGGCCCACCATAGTTGAGACTGCAGCACCTTTTGTGCTGTCATGTCTCCACTAAAGTGTCCTCCCGCGATGCCGTTGTGCGCCTCTGAGAGCACATCATGCATCTCATGCTCACATACGCATCTACGCAGCAATCCGTCTTGCCCCAGCCTATAGACTTGGCCTGCAATCAGCTGGTAGGGCTGGATTTTTAGGATCAAGCTTCTAAGCCGGGCTTTTTCTATTGGTCGCTCAGGTAGTCCATGCTCCAGCACCTGGACTATGTCGTCCACCTAATATGGCGTTAGATCAGCCTTAAATAAATCTCTCTTGCTAGACAGGTGGAATAGGTGGGTGTCGGGTAACTCATCAACGATGCCTTGTCTCGTGGCTTCTCCTGTGGGGATGCGTGACATGTGATTAGCCATGTAATGCTGCTTCCCCTTCCGTACTACCACAGAGAAGTCGAACTCTAGAAGCAAGAGGAGCCATCGAGCTATGCGCCCTGTAGCACAAGGTTTGTTTACTAAATAGAGCAGGGCTTCATAGTTCACAAAAAAGATGAAGGGTGTGGCCAATAGATAATGCAGGAATTTCTTCATAGCGAACACCATGGCTAATCCCTCTCTTTCTGTTGTCGAGTAGTTCATCTCTGTCTCAATGAGTTGTCTGCTAGCAAAGTTTACTAGATAATCTAAGTTGTGCTCACCAGGTTGGCACAACACTGCCCCCACAGCAAACTTAGAAGCATCGATGTGCACGTGGAAGGTAATGGTCCAATCTGGGGCTTGTAAATTGGTACTGCTATTAGAGCCTTTTTCAATTCTTCGTACGCTCGTTGGCATGCCTTGGTCCACTCGAAGACGATCAGTAGCTTGTATAATGGCCTGGCGATCAGCGCATAGTTCAGTACAAACCGCCGTACAAACCGCTGATAGTATCTTATATGGCCTAAGAAGCATTGAACTTCCTTGTAATTAATTGGGGGTGGAAGGTCAACAATAACCCTGACCTTCGAGAAATCAGTGGCAATGCCGTTCTTGTCAAGATTGTGGGAGAGAAGGAAGGAGTCTCGCTTGAAGCTTTCTTGCTTGCACAATGGGGGAAGACACACAAGGGTGGAGGCTGAAAACAGTTTTCCTCTTCTTAGTTGTGTAAGCCAAAAGAACTCAAGTACAAAGAAATAGAAGAACCCTATATATGGGTCTCAAACCAAACTCAACTAACTAAGGTGGCATACTAACTGAGCCACGAACTAGAGTAGATAAGGATAGCTCTCATGTAGCTATTATTCATGGGCGGTGTACCAACCGCGTCTGCAACTGACAAGTCGGTGACATAAATATACAACGGTCACCCTGGCGTATCACGAGTGGAGCTCGATATCTCAACACTCCCCCTCGAGCTCAATCCCAATTCCTGCACACCAAGCAGGTCTCTGAACTTGCGCAGCTTCTCTGCGCCCAATGCCTTCGTGAATATGTCAGCTACCTGATCCTCTGTGCTGACATAAACTAGATCAATAAGACCTAGTAAAACCCTCTCTCGCACATAGTGATAATGCACCTCAATGTGCTTTGTTCTAGCATGATAGACTGGGTTATTTGCCAAGTGTATACTACTCATGTTGTCACAATAAATGACAACTGGCCCATCTGTAGACTGATGCATATCATAAAGTAGCTTATGCAACCAAGCTACCTCACATGCAGCCATTGCTGCACCCCTGTACTCAGCCTCTGTGCTCGACAAGGCAACTGTAGGCTGTTTCTTGCTGCTCCAAGTGACTGCAGCACTCCCAAAAGAGAATACATATCCACTGGTAGATCGTCTATCAGAAATACTACCAGCCCAATCAGCATCAGTGTATCCATGCAACTGTATCTGAACCCCAGTCTCATAAAATAGTCCATACTGCAATGTGGACTTCACATACCTAAGTATGCGTCTAGCCGCATCCAAATGTGGTTTCCTTGGAGCCTGCATAAACTGACTTACCAATCCAACAGCATAGCTCAAATCTGGCCTGGTAATAGTCATATAAATCAAACTTCCTACTATGCGTCTGTACATAGTAGGGTCTTCTAGAAGCTCACCTGCATCTGCGCTCAGCTTCACATTTTGCTCCAAAGG
The DNA here is from genome assembly GCF_053477565.2 of Lygodium microphyllum. Lineage (NCBI taxonomy): Eukaryota > Viridiplantae > Streptophyta > Polypodiopsida > Schizaeales > Lygodiaceae > Lygodium > Lygodium microphyllum. Next base: position 17,908,352 of record NC_141163.1, read on the forward strand.
AACTGAAATAGGCTTACAGCCTGTCATCCCATATTTGGACAGCATGTCCAATCCATACTGCCTCTGCAAGAGCTGTATCCCACTTGGTGATCTAATCACCTCAATGCCCAAGAAATAACGCAGCTCTCCCAAATCCTTCATCTCAAACTTCTGCTTCAATAGCATTTTCACATGAAGGATATCTTCATCACTGTCACCTGTCATAATCAAATCATCAACATAAATGACAAGTAGCATAATACCTTTCTCTGTTTTTCTCACATAAAGTGAGAAATCTGCCTTGGAAATCTGAAAGCCAATAGTGACAAGATACTGCCCTATCTTGTCAGACCATGCTCTAGGTGCTTGCTTCAAGCCATACAAGGCTTTCTTCAACCTGCAAACAAACTCAGGATGAACAGCATGCACATAACCTGGTGGCTGCTCCATATAGACCTCTTCTTGCAAATCACCATGCAAGAAGGCATTCTTTACATCCATCTGATGTAAAGACCATCCCTTTGATGCAGCCATAGCAATGACTGCTCTTACGGTTGCCATCCTTGCAACCGGACTAAATGTTTCTTCATAGTCAATGCCATATGTTTGTGCATACCCCTTGACTACTAATCTTGCCTTGTATCTGTTCACAGAACCATCAGCATTGTGCTTCACCTTATAAACCCACTTACAGCCAATTGCATTCTTACCTTTAGGCAAAGGTACTAACTCCCAGGTAGCATTTGCTTCCAAGGCATCCATTTCTTCATCCATGGCTTTCTCCCATTTTTCTTTTCCCATGGCTTGCTCAAAAGATGTGGGTTCTGGTTCCTGTATCACTTTGACCATATATGCATAGTGAATGGCTGTAAATCCATCATATTTCAGCCTATCCACAGGATACCTAGCTCTTGTAGACCTGCGCAAAGTAGGTTCACTCCCAGGTGCTCTCAAAACATCCATGGACTTCCTTACTCCAGGTGTAACAATAGAAGGAATAACCAACTCATCATCAATGCTCTGTTCTGAGCCACTGGATTCACCATCCACATAAGAGTGACCTGCATTCACATCAAACATGGGCTGATCAACCTTCTCTTTTCCTTTTCGTGATACCTGCATACCACTATCTGCATTGCTTTGAGAAGATTCTCCTGATCTCAATCTGCCTGTCCATGGCGAAGAATGTGAACCACTGCTAGAGGACGCTCCAGGTCCACTAATATTTTGTGACTGCTGCTGTGAATTCTGTGTAGCATTACCATTTTGTGCATCTTCATCATCAATCACATTTACTGGTTTATACCAGCTACTCATCTCATCAAAAACAACATCTCTGCTCACTGTAAACTTACGAGTAGAAGGGTTATAGCATCTATACCCTTTTTGCTGCAGAGAGTAACCAATAAAGATGCACTTCTCAGCTTTTGGATCCAACTTGGATCTCAGCTCATCTGGCACATGTACATAGGCAATGCAATCAAAAATTTTCAAATGAGAAATATCTGGTTTCCTACCAGTATACCTCTCCTCTGGAGTCATTCCATGTATTGCTGCAGTGGGAGTCCTGTTCATTATGTAGACTGCTGTAGCAACTGCTTCAGCCCAATAAAAATCTCGCAAGTCTTTTTCATTGAGCATGGCACGAGATACCTCTCCAATATGCCTGTTTTTCCTTTCTGCAATTCCATTTTGTTGTGGGGTATAACTGCATGAATATTGCTGCTTTATGCCATGCTCCTGCAAGAACTTTGCAAACTCATTTGAGAGGTACTCTCCCCCTCCATCTGACCTTAGGCATTTTATCTGCAAGCCTGTTTCTTTTTCAACCATAGCTTTAAGAGTTTTGAAATGCCCAAAAACTTCACTTTTCTTTTTCATAAAATACACCCAAACTTTTCTGCTATAGTCATCAATAAAACTGACAAAATAATGACAGCCTCCAAGAGATGCAACTTTAGTTGTCCACACATCAGAGTGGATTAATTCCAATGGCTTCTCACTCTCTTGAACATGTCTAGGAAATGGTTTCCTTGCCTGTTTTCCAAACTGACAGGCTTCACATACCTTATGCATTTCTGCAACCTTGAATTTGGGCAATCCTGCAACAATATTTTGGGCCTGCATTGATTTAAGTCGCTGTACATTAACATGACCAATGCGTTTATGCCAGATATCAATATCTGCAACTACACGGGTCCCATGTGCAAACATTGCTGCACTCAATTCAGACATGTCTGCATCCAATGTAAACATTCTGCCCTTCTTCTTTCCTTTTGCTATCAAGCGACCTTTATTTTTCATATCCTCAACAAAGCATCCATGAGGATTAAATCTGACCTGCAAGCCCTGTTCAACCATTTGACCAACTGAAACCAGATTCTTGGTGATATTCGGGACATGAAATACATCGGACAGGTATTTCTTTTTCCCACCCTGCATAGACAAGGGAATTTTTCCAATCTGCACAATAGGATGTGCAGTATCATCACCAGTCTCCACAAATCCTGGTTTTTCCATTTTCCTTGCATCCTCCATCCATTCTACATGACCTGTCATGTGGTTTGATGCACCTGAGTCAACATACCATACATCATTGCTTTCTTCTGCACTTGTCATAGAATTGTTCATGTGCTGCACCATGAACAAATGCTCATTTCTGTCATCACCCTGTCTACTAGAAGATGCATAATTCCCTTGTTGCAGTTTTCCATTCATGATGTCATTCTGCTTTTTATAGCAGTCTTTAGCCATATGACCCATTTTACCACAGTAGTAGCATTCAACATTACTGTTTGCATTTTGGCCTCTTTGCCATCCACCACGACCTCTTTGGCTCCCCCTGCCTCTAGAGTTACCACGTCCTCCTCCATAGGACTGGTTTTCTTGAGTTTGCTGCATATTCTGATTTCTGCCACGGCCTCCAAATCGGCCTCCTCTACCTCTGCCTCTACCTCTTCTAGCATTTGAGTAGAAGACAGCTTCTTTTGAAGTTCCTCCTGAAGAAGATGCACCACCATTTCTCTGTTCCTCAGAAATTAGAAGAGCAATCAACTCCTCAAAATCAGGAAATCTTTCACGAACTGAAATGGATGTCCGAAACTGTGCATAATCCTTCCTAGACCATTCAAGGTCACGGAAACTAAATCATCATCTTCCACTGGCGACCCAATGGAAGCAAGTGCATCTGCAATCTTCTTCACCTTCATGTGGTAGTCGTTGATGCTCATACTTTCTCTTTGCACATTATGCAACTCTTGCTTGAGCTGCATTTTCCTGGCTTGCGTATTTGTGCTATACATTATCCCATGCCTCCTTTGGCGTACTTGCATCCTGAATATGCACAATCATAGAGTCTGAAATACTGATAGACAGCCAATACATAACTTTCCTGGCTCTCTCATGCCATGTTTTAAATGCCTGCATTTGTTGTTGATTGGGAACATCAGGAAGAACTGGTTCTTCTTCATTTCCTGCAACAAATTCCCAATATCCTTTTCCCATAAGGAAATTCGTCATTCTAAACTTCCATGCCTGGAAGTTGTTCTTGTCAAGCTTTTCAGTGACAATCTGTGAAAGAGAATCAGACGCCATTACAGAATACTGCAAGAAATTCTGTCACTGCAAAAAACACAGCTTCACCCTCACAAGGGCAAATCTGCAAAACTGGCGAAAGTGGTATTTGACCACACAGTCACTTCCTAGTGACGATTTTGCATAAACAGGAACCAAGGATGATTCTGAAACTCCCAATGTCTCTGCGCACAAGCATACGATGCAATTTCTACAGTAACTTTTCACCGACCTGTAGAACAGTGGTCGCACAGCATAAAACTGAGCCTTTTCTTGAGTGCGTGCAGAAAACTTCCGTCTGCAAAACAGGCCCCGAAATGGCCTCAAATCAAAAAAACAAGGTCGCCAAGGGCTAAAGCCCTCTCCCGCAGCATATACTGCCCTCTTGCTTCACCGCGAAGGGCGTCTCAACCTGAGACAATGCACTCCTGCAATTTCCGGTTGTGCTACCTGCAGAGATCTGCTCCCAAAACAGGAAATGAAAGCAACACTGCTCCTCTTACCAGACCACCGCGAGCTTGGCTTGCTTTCTTGAGCTCCTTACCACGAACAAGGCTCTGATACCATGTCAAGATTGTGGGAGAGAAGGAAGGAGTCTCGCTTGAAGCTTTCTTGCTTGCACAATGGGGGAAGACACACAAGGGTGGAGGCTGAAAACAGTTTTCCTCTTCTTAGTTGTGTAAGCCAAAAGAACTCAAGTACAAAGAAATAGAAGAACCCTATATATGGGTCTCAAACCAAACTCAACTAACTAAGGTGGCATACTAACTGAGCCACGAACTAGAGTAGATAAGGATAGCTCTCATGTAGCTATTATTCATGGGCGGTGTACCAACCGCGTCTGCAACTGACAAGTCGGTGACATAAATATACAACGGTCACCCTGGCGTATCACGAGTGGAGCTCGATATCTCAACAGTTCTTCGACACCACGTGTCCTAAGATGCATCCATGCTTTACCCAAAACTGGCACTTCAAGGGGTTCAAGGAGAGACGATATAAGTGACACCATTCAAAGACTACGCGGAGTTTGTCTAAGTGTTCGATCCAGGTCGAATGGACACACAGGTAATCGACAAAGACCTCCAACTCCTTGCGAAGCATGTCCTTAAAGATGGTGCACATGAGATGTTGGAAAGTGGCAGGGGCATTGGTCAACCCAAAGAGCATGACTATGTATGCAAATATGCCCCACTTAGTGGCAAAGGTGGTCTTGTGCCTGTCCGCATAATGCACTTGCACCTGGTTGTACCTTGAGAAGCCGTCTAGAAAACTGTAGGCTTCCTTTCCTGCCACCCTCTCAAGCATGTGCTCGGTGTACGGCAATGGATAGTTGTCTCTCTTCGTAGCAGCATTCACCTTCTTGTAGTTGACGCACAGTCGGATTTTTCCATTCTTCTTCATCATAATGACTATGGGTGATACCGAGTCCGTGTGCTCAATTTTGTAAATGAATCCAGCTCTCATCAGCTTGTCAATTTCCTCTTTGATATCATGAGCATGTTTTGGATTCATAGGGTACGGTTGCTGCTTGATCGGCGCTGTGTCCGACGTCATGGGTATGTTGTGAGTCACAACACTCAGATCTACCCCTTGTAGCTCCTCTAAGGACCAAGCAAACACGTCTATATACTCTCGCAAGAGAGCGACAAGACTCGTTTCTTCTTCACCAGTCAAGTCGTCGGCAATGAACACTGGTCGGGGTGTTTTCCCTTCCTAGGCTAAGTCTACCTCCTTGACTTTGGCTGGTCCCTCGATTGGTTCGCTCATCTGCCCTTGACGTTTGGCACCTAACAGGACACTACCCTATCCCCTTTTTTGAATTTCGTGAAGCATTTAGGGAGGTCCTGCGGCTTTCGCTGTTCTTTTGTTCGTGCATCCCTGGGTTGCTTTGCCTTTTCCTGCCTTACCCGTCTGTGCCTCAGGTGGACGGGCAGGTCCCCCTCGGTACGTCTGGTCATGGGCGGCCTAGGGATCTCTGGATCACTATCCGAACTAACTTCCGATTCAGAGTCAAACCCTCCATCTCCGCTAGAAGAGGTGGTCTCCCCTGGTGGCTGTAGTTCAGATGGCGATTCGGTCCTAAGTATTGATGTCATTCCTGGCTGGGCTAGGCCTGCTTGCTCAAGGTCTATGGCTCCTATGCATTCCAACCAAGTGCGATCACATTCCATGCGCATGAATCCTCGCTCTACTCTAAGGGTCTGCCTTTTCTGCGGTTTGGTGTCTGCTCATATCTGCTCAATTTCTTGTCCTTTAGTGTCATATTCTATGGTATCTACTTCACCCTCGTTCTCATCACTGAAGGATTGGTAGTCTTCGTATTTGTCGCTGGAATCTTTGTCATCCGACTGCTCGTCGTCTCCTAGGGTTTGGTATGTCTCGTGCCATTGGTCAGGAACTAGGGTCCAGTTATACATGAGGTTTAAATTGTGCACCCTGGTCCATTGCCACTTGGATTCCTCTAAGAGATCCTGGAGTGGTTTGAAATTTGTAGCTAGATTACCAGCTAGCTAGTCTATTAGGTACTCCAGCATCCCCTGGAGTTCCCTTTTGTTGGATGGTACTTGGAAGGTGACAGGATCAGGCTTTCCTCGATGGCTTCCTGCCATCATGCAGACTGGTGTAGAGAGTGCTTCGTTGGACTTGCCAATCGTTTTGATGGCTTGCCCGTATGCCTCATGATCTGAGAATGGCAGGTCGATTGTAGTGAGAACGTGCATCCAATCCCGCTCATCCTCTGGACATCGGATATACTTGGTCAAGGGCCCATAGGGCTTCTTGACTTGTGTGTTCCCCTTGAGCATAGCAGAGATGACATCTAGGTCGACTGGTGAGGTCTTCCAAGTGTCCATCGCTATTCTTACGGCGTCCATTCTATTGCCAAGGAAGATCAAGCCGTTACCCCAATCTTCGATGACTCTAGCATTGCGCATCCACGATCGGCGGCCTAATAGGATATCGTAGTCCACTCCCTTCATGACTATAACGTCAATAGAGAACTGGACACCTACAATCTTCACTAGCCAATTCTTCAATACCCCGAATGGCTTCACTCTCATACCGTTTGCTAACGTGACATTAAACCTAGTAGCTTTGACAGGCGGATTTCCCCAAGTCTGAAGCACTGCGTGGCTAAGCACACTAACCCTAGCTCCAGTGTCTACAATTCCATTTCTTGTTGTGTCACCCAGGGCTAGGCCTGGTAAGACCGCATGCATCTCAGAGCCTTCCCAAAAGGCATTGACGTGCAAGGATTTAGGCACGGAGTGCAGCGTCAAACTTGGTAATTGCATTTTTGCATCATGGTCTTGAGGGTCTGCCGTGACCTGCTCTTGTGACCCTTCGACCCACTGCTTAAGATCTTGCCATAGGGTAGGATGCTGCTTAAGTAGATCTCCCAGGCTAAGTGTTATAGGGGTAGTCACCAATGTGGTCAGGAGATCGTTGGATACTCGTCCCTCCCCTAACCCAGATTGTCCGAGCCACTGGTGGCTGTGACTGACCTGTGGCTCTTGTGACCCTTCGACCCACTGCTTAAGATCTTGCCATAGGGTAGGATGCTGCTTAAGTAGATCTCCCAGGCTAAGTGTTACAGGGGTAGTCACCAACATGGTCAGGAGATTGTTGGATACTCATCCCTCCCCTAACCCAGATTGTTTGGGCCACTGGTTGTGACTGACCTGCGGCTCTGTCGCGTCAAGGCTTGGTCTTAGCAGCACTGCTTGTGGCGCAGTTGCTTCTGCCGACTTAGATTGAGGAGGTGATATTGGCGTGCTTACGCTGGAGAGATCATCAATCTCGTCCTCTATGATGGGCTTAGCGTCTTTGAGGTGCTCTTGAGCCTCCTTCACCCATTCCTTCACCTTTTCTATTGCCTCTACTTATCGCTTCGGATGCGGGTATTCCCCTACCTTAGCGCTCCCTTTTTCGGCCGTCTTAGGGGCTGAAGTCTCTGCCTCTGCGTCTGACACCTTCTTTCCCGCAAGCAGAGTCGTATCACTCTCGGTTTTTAGTGCGACTTTAGCTTCCGATCTCTTCTTCTTCTGCCTGTGGCTTTTCTTTCCTATCGAGGTTGTGTCAAGATTGCTAGGTCCTGGCAGAGAGATGTCGGCCTGCTTCGTTTGGGCTCTGGTCATGACCCGCCGCAATGGAATGGGTTTGGCCTCCCCATCGAGGTTTTTGACACCAAACATCCCCAATGGAACAGATGGCAAGATGGCTGAGCTAGAGGATGGCTTTCTCTTTGGGCAATCTATGAAAAGATGGGTGAGTCCGCACTCTGCGCACCTTTGGTCAGCCTTGTCTTTGTTTTGCTGCTCTCTTTCAGGGCAGCGTGATGAGATGTGACCGGGGTGTCCACAAGTCCAACAAGTGACTGGATCCTGCGGCTGCCCTCCTAGGCCTCTACCTCGTCCTCGTCCTAACGCCATCACCGGCACGGGTCGATAATCCATGAGGACCGCGTTGCCCTCGTCGTCGTGCGAGACGTAAGGGTATATGTAGGTCTCTTCATCATTCGGCTCCTCCACGTAGTGGACTGGAGCGTCACTCGGTGGATGGGTCACGTAAGGACCAGGTGGTCTAGAAATGCCTGTAGGGTTTATGTCCATTCTAGGAATGGCTGCTTTCATATCGTTAGGCATGGGAAGAGCCAATGGGGCTCCCCTTTTGAAGAATGGCTGTGGCCTGTTTGCTAGGTAAGGCTGGCCGTAGGGTTACGCATATGGAAGTCTTCTTGGTAATCTACAATGCGTGACATCATGGCCAAACCTACCGCAGTTAGCACAAGGTCTTGACCTAGGGTCTTGAGACTCGGCCGACAAGTGGTTTCTGCCACAGTACACACATTAGGCGTGCGGGCACGTTGGTCGTCTCAACATGTCTTGCAAGTTGGCTAACTCCATCCTGACATCAGCCAAGCCTTGGTCTATTTCGGTGGCCTTCCCCTTATCTTGGGGTGATGGGATTGATCGCTCGCTAGAGGTTGACGCTCTCTCAAAACCTCGCGGGTTGGTCTCTTCTATGTTCGAGCCCCTGGAGCTTTGCTCTTTCAGCTGATCATGGACTCTGATGGCTTCCTCGAACACTCTAGCCACCGTGTCTTGCTGCAAGCTTGAATTTCCTGCCAAAGCCTTATATAATTCCTCATCTCGAATTCTGCTGATGAATACAGTCAAAACTGCTCTTTCAATCAGTCGCTCGCCCAGAGGGATTCTCTTAAAGAGACTCCTCACATGGGTCATGTAGTCGCGGCTGTCCTCCTTCTCTTTCTGCTTGATATTCATCAAGCGTACTAGCAGGTTATCGGAGTATCCGGGCTCGGAAAATCTCTTGATGAAGAGATCCTTGAGGTCATTGAAGTTGGCTCGCTCTACCGCATCTAGGCTTGTATACCACGTCCTACCCTTGTCGCCTAGGCAAAGTCCGAATACTTGCGAGCATTGAGTTTGGTCGTTGAGGCCGTTGGCTTCGTAGACTTGCTCAAACTACTCAACAAAGCTGTATGGGTCGTTGTGAGGTTGGTACTTATCGAGTTGCTTGGCAACAATCGGTATCTTGGCATGGCTCTTTGAGCCTTGGTTCGCCCCTAATCTTGCGAGTAGCGACGTTGCTAGTGCGGTGGCACTCTGCTCTGCTGCTGTATTATCGAGCAGCCGCTTCGTGAGAAGCTCGCTCAACATCAAGTCTCCCTCTAATGCTCTCTCATGGTCCGTTCGGTTTTGGCCAGCCAAGTTCAGCACTCGCTGCACCTCATGCAGCTCCATGCTTTGCCTTTGGTTCCTAGCCTGCTGATCCCTATTGTACTCGACTATGCCCTGCAATACCTTGCGGGCTAGCCTTCTCTCCTATTCTAGATCTGCAATGATTGCGTCTATTGTCCTGCCTCGGTGCTCGTACCGGGCGTGCGCGTCGTAACTGCTCATCAGCTATGCTGAATAGCATCTGGGAATACATTCAAATCAAGCTCCTCATTAGACCGATGGTCGGAGCTCTCTTCTGTCATGGTCGAGTTCTCGCGCTCCACTATGCTATCGACTAGGTTGAATAGACTTGACAGATCCTCGTCGTTGGCGCTCCTTGCTTGGTCCTACTCTGCACTTTGATGGTTTGTCTATGTCTTGGTTCTCTCCTGCTGGTGGGTTCCTTGAGTGGTTTTATCTGGGTGAGTTCCTTGACTTATTGAATACAGTCCTCAATTTATGTTCACTCAGTGTGTGTCGTTTCTCGTGCACTTGTGGTCAATCAGGCTTTCAGATTTCTTATGTGTACTTCAAGTGCGAAATTCAATGTGAGTGCGGCAAACAATCTCTATATGCTTACGCCCTCTTGTCTCATCTCGGCTTGATAAGCTTCGTTGCTCAAGTCCTGGCCATTCTAGTGGATTCTAGGGTCTGCGCTGCTTCTTGCTGTTCACTAGGGGGTCGATCACAGGTCCTCTGATTGGATTTCCGTTCTCAACATGTCAGGTCGCTGGGGAGTGCTCCAGCACTGTCCCCCTGTCCCTTGGTTGTGACTCCTACGTCGAGAACTGCCTACAAGGCGTTCGCTATGTTGTCCTGGAGCGGATTGCGCTTCCAGTCGGTCGTGGGGGTAAATTTTTGATGTTTTCTTTTTCTTTTCTGCCTAAGGGTGTGTCCGATTCTGAGAATCAGACGTCCGATTTACCAGTGGTTCGATTTACCAGTGGTTTGATTTACCAGTGGTTTGATTCTCGGAATCGGACGAGGTGGGTCCGAGTTTGAGCAGTCCGATTCTCAGAATCGAACGGGGGTTAAGTGTCCGATTCTCAAAAATTGGACAAGTGGTCCGATCGGACCAGGTGTGTGGTCCGATTGTTGACGTGTCCTAATTCTTGAGTCCGATTTCCTCAATCGGACGATCGGACGAAGCGTACGATCGAAAGGGGTTGCTCCGAGTGTCCGAGTGGTCCGATTCCCAAAATGGACGGGTTGGTTTGATCAGATGGTTGTCAGAACGTTCGATTTTGAGAATTGGACACTAAATCGGGTGTCCGATTCCGCTGACCCGGATGCACTTTCGAGCATGAAATTGTCCAAAATCTTAAGATATTGATTATTATAGGTTACAAGATTCAACATGAATGATGCTGGAGTGATGGGGGAGAGATCTATATACCTGGGGATCGCCGATAGCAACGTCACTCCTTGCACTGATCGATCGAATGGGTCACCCAAGCTCTTCCTCTCTCTCTCTCTCTCTCTCTCACTCTCAGCTGGTTGTATGCAAAATTTTCCTTGCCCTCCAAGAACTTATATCCCTACTAGACATTACCCGGATGTTACCGATCACTCTCCTTGCGATTGCTACACATTCAAATGAGCATTTCCTCCATTTTCCACCTGTTTTTCCCGATTTTCTCCCTATTTTACAACAGCAAACCCTATGCCTCTCGGGTGCAATTTCCTAATGTTAGCCTACTCTAAACGCAACAAAAATAGAAAGCAAAAAACTGAACTAATTTCTCCATGTTTTCCAATTATCAAACAACCAAAATATCCCAAAATACTTACTTGTTTTGAAGATATAAAACACCCAAACTTCCTACCTATCTCAAGCTCCGTTTCGGGGATGAATCCCCTACTTCGATGCTCGATATGAGGCACGCAAGTGCTCAAGCTTGAATCTGTTGGTCCCGGCAACGGAACCAAAATGTGGGAGCTTTCACTCAACCACCAAGACCCATGGACCACTTATTATTTAAGTGTTCCAAGCAAGCTCTAATGGTTATCTCTCACCTAGCCGACGCGCTGTCGATCCTACGCGTGTAGTGAGCTTACCTTGATGCTTGATCGTATACCCTCCTCTCTCTTGCACTCCGGTAGCTCCACGATCCTTGATGCTAGCTCAAGCATCCTCAAGCTTCCTCCATATCCAAGCTCCATCCTCCATAGCCCCGCGAGCGAGAGAAGAGAAGAGAAGAGAAGAGAAGAGGAGATGGTGAAGAGCTTCACCCTCTTGATCCCTCACTCCCACACACTCACTCCCTCACACTCTCACACTCCCTCTCTCAAGAGCACACACAAGCAAGAAGGAGATAAGAAGAGAGGAAGAAGAAGACTCTTTTTGCCACACACCAAAGAATGAGCTTCTCATTCACTTTTTCAATTTATATACAAAGCCCTAAATCCTTTTTGGGGGTCATCCCCTTTTCCCTTTTTTACATGGCTGGCCGTAGCCTAGGCCCTTTTTTCCATTTTCCACTATTCTAATTTATCCTATTCCCAACTAATGCGTACACTTTGCATAGGAGCGAGCCTAGCGCTCTTTTACAAGGATTCGGGAGCGCTTCCACATTTTAATGGTGCGCCTTGTACTCTTTTGTTGTCTCGGGGCGACACTGAGACTTCTTGAGGGTCCTGCCTGAACATTTAAATTTTTCAGGGTCTGGTTACCGGTCAAGGTGCCTTTTTCTGCTTTTATCCTGCGCATTTTTTGCTATTTCCTTTTTTTCATTTTCTGCTCCTCTGTGTTGCGGGAAACACGGTAACACTTTCTCCTTTCTTTCTTTATAAAGATCCATAGGAATAGATTTAGGATTTGTATTGGCTGAAATGGATTTAAGCTTGTTGTCCCCTTGTTTGAAATCAACTCTTGGACTGTTTGCTATCCTAAAATTACTTTGAGGTCTAGAAGCATTAAATGGAGGATAAGTTGGTACCCGTAAGCTCCCATTTGGCACATGGTTGCTGCCATAAGTGTTACCAACTTGCCCCTGCTTAAAAACAGTCCTTGGCTATCCAAAACTAGGCTAAAATGAAGATTATCTTCTATACTTTCTTCCATAGCGCTCCACAAGCTCAATAGCCCTAAAGAGGAAAGTAGGATTTTGTGCCATAACATCAGCTGATAAAGATGAACACCATATTGGGGAATATGGGAATTTCCCATAAGTTTGGGACCCATGGTCAAATCTTTGGATTTGTCGTAACTTGAACACTATAACTCCAAATTGAGTGCTCTATAGCTCAATAGATTCCATTTTTCAAGCTCTTTCCAATGATAGGTCACATCATACGGTTTCGAGAAACTTATGGGCATGTTATCCGGATGCCACCTTTTTAGTATTCAAAAAATGGGAATTGGGAGATTCCCAAACTCATTAATATTGTGTTGATGGCTCTAAACCATACATAAACTTATGAAGCTTAGCCTCATCACTGATGCTTTCCACATACATGGTTAGGTTGAGGAATTGGTTAGTGTACTCTCTTACACTTAGGCCCCTTTGTTCCAAACCATACCATCTTCGTGCTAATTTCTCTTTCTCAAGAGGAGAAACAAATACTTCAGCCATAAGTGCCTTGAAAGCTTCCCAATTCTCTACAAGTATGTTTTCTTTTTTTATATACCTCCACCAGGTATAGGCAAATCACTCCAAATGCAAGGAAGCAAAATGAATCTTCATGTCATCAGTTTTAGGGAATATGTCAAAGTAGGACTCCATCTTAGAGGTCCACTCCTCTAAATTAGATGGTGAAGATGACTAACCATTAAATTTAGCTAGAACAATCTTGTCCTTTAGCTCTCTTTTATGAAATCGTTGTTGTCCCAAAATAGGCTAATCATGATTACCATGTATGGAACCTCCAAATTGCGATGGAAATCTTCCAACATGTGGCTGAGAACTACTATGTAATCTTCCTGTTGGTATAGAACCCCTGGAAATTTGAGTATTCAGCCCAAAAGCTTGAGAATTAGCTCCATTCAAACTGCCCAAATAGTCATCATGCCATTGTGAAGCCTCTCCTACTTCATATTGGCTATTTGGGATGCCTCTTCTTCCAATAATCCCATGTCCATGACCATTTTGGTTAGATGGCTGAAGTGGGACTGAAGGGTCACTGTTTGAACAAGCTTTCTCCTTAGCTTCTTTTGGTCCCATTTGCATTTGCATTTGCATCCATTGAGAGAATTGTGCCATAAGTTGAGCATTAGATTCCACTAACTTATCAATAGAAGCCTTTGTTTGAGTCGTTGAATCCACCAACTTCTCAATGGAAGACTTCGTTTGATCAGTAGACAAGACCATTTGCTCCATTCTTGATAAGATGGCTTCATGTCGTTCCCTATGTCTTTGTTCATGGATGCACAAAGTATTATTAAGTATACTGACTTCCCCTTGTTGTTGAACCTCTTCAAGGCTCTCTTGAGATGTATTATTCAATATGGAATCCCTGATTTGTTGAGCATAATCTTCTTGGACCTTATTTTTACCCTTATGTCTTGCCATAATAGTGTAGTCTTGCAGTACCCCCTGTCAGAAAATGGCTATAACTTTTGCTAGGGAAATCTGATTTCAAATTTTTTTAGTTCAAATCAAAGCTAAGAATGCCATCTTCAAGATGAGCTATAGCATGCTTTAATAGATTTAGGACAGAAAATTCTGTAGCTAGATTTCTGAGTCTAAACTATCTAGGCCTACACCCTGTCTAAACCTGTAAGTGCCCTGTTTTGACCCTGTAATGCAAGATAGTAACCCCAAATGGTTACCAAACCCTGTAAAAGGCTATATAGGACCTATGGGTACCCTGTAGTACCTGTACCTATACTTCAGTAGTGAAGGGTGTACCTGTAACTGTCAAGATTGTGGGAGAGAAGGAAGGAGTCTCACTTGTAGCTTTCTTGCTTGCACAATGGGGGAATACACACAAGGGTGGAGGCTGAAAACAATTTTCCTCTTCTTAGTTTTTGTGTAAGCCAAAAGAACTCTCTTACAAAGAAATAGAAGAACCCTATATATGGGTCTCAAACCAAACTCAACTAACTAAGGTGGCATACAAACTGAGCCACGAACTAGAGTAGATAAGGATAGCTGTCATGTAGCTATTATTCATGGGCGGTGTACCAACCGCATTTGCAACTGACACGTCGGCGACATAAATACACAACGGTCACCCTGGCATATCACGAGTGGAGCTCGATATCTCAACACTCCCCCTCGAGCTCAATCCCGATTCCTGCACACCAAGCAGGTCTCTGAACTTGCGCAACTTCTCTGCGCCCAATGCCTTCGTGAATATGTGAGCTACCTGATCCTCTGTGCTGACATAAACTAGATCAATAAGACCTAGTAAAACCCTCTCCCGCACATAGTGATAATGCACCTCAATGTGCTTTGTTCTAGCATGATAGACTGGGTTATTTGCCAAGTGTATACTACTCATGTTGTCACAATAAATGACAACTGGCCCATCTGTAGGCTGATGCATATCATAAAGTAGCTTATGCAACCAAGCTACCTCACATGCAGCCATTGCTGCACCCCTGTACTCAGCCTCTGTGCTCAACAAGGCAATTGTAGGCTGTTTCTTGCTACTCCAAGTGACTGCAGCACTCCCAAAAGAGAACACATATTGACTGGTAGATCGTCTATCAGAAATACTACCAGCCCAATCAGCATCAGTGTATCCATGCAGTTGTATCTGAACCCCAATCTCATAAAATCCATACTGCAATGTGGACTTCACATACCTGAGTATGCGTCTAGCCGCATCCAAATGCGGTTTCCTTGGAGCCTGCATAAATTGACTTACCAGTCCAACAGTATAGCTCAAATTTGGCATGGTAATAGTCATATAAATCAAGCTTCCTACTATGCGTCTGTACATAGTAGGGTCTTCCAGAAGCTCACCTGCATCTGCGCTCAGCTTCACATTCTGCTCCAAAGGAACTGAAATAGGCTTACAGCCTATCATCCCATATTTGGACAGCATGTCCAATCCATACTGCCTCTGCAAGAGCTGTATCCCACTTGGTGATCTAATCACCTCAATGCCCAAGAAATAACGTAGCTCTCCCAAATCCTTCATCTCAAACTTCTGCTTCAATAGCATTTTCACATGAAGGATATCTTCATCACTGTCACCTGTCATAATCAAATCATCAACATAAATGACAAGCAGCATAATACCTTTCTTTGTTTTTCTCACATAAAGTGAGAAGTCTGCCTTGGAAATCTGAAAGCCAATAGTGATAAGATATTGTCCTATCTTGTTAGACCATGCTCTAGGTGCTTGCTTCAAGCCATACAATGCTTTCTTCAACCTGCAAACAAACTCAGGATGAATAGCATGCACATAACCTGGTGGCTGCTCCATATATACCTCTTCTTGCAAATCACCATGCAAGAAGGCATTCTTTACATCCATCTGATGTAAAGACCATTCCTTTGATGCAGCCATAGCAATGACTGCTCTGACTGTTGCCATCCTTGCAACCGGACTGAATGTTTCTTCATAATCAATGCCATATGTTTGTGCATACCCCTTGACTACTAATCTTGCCTTGTATCTGTTCACAGAACCATCTGCATTGTGCTTCACCTTATAAACCCACTTACAGCCAATTGCATTCTTTCCTTTAGGCAAAGGTACCAATTCCCATGTAGCATTTGCTTCCAAGGCATCCATTTCTTCATCCATGGCTTTCTCCCATTTTTCTTTTCCCATGGCTTGCTCAAAAGAAGTGGGTTCTGGTTCCTGTATCACTTTGACCATATATGCATAGTGAATGGCTGTAAATCCATCATATTTCAGCCTATCCACAGGATACCTAGCTCTCGTAGACCTGTGCAAAGTAGGTTCACTCCCAGGTGCTCTCAAAACATCCCTGGTCTTCGTTACTCCAGGTGTAACAATAGAAGGAATACCCAACTCATCATCAATGCTCTGTTCTGAGCCACTGGATTCACCATCCACATAAGAGTGACCTGCATTCACATCAAACATGGGCTGATCAACCTTCTCTTTTCCTTTTCATGATACCTGCATACCACTATCTGCATTGCTTTGAGAAGATTCTCCTGATCTCAATCTGCCTGTCCATGGCGAAGAATGTGAACCAGTGCTAGAGGACGCTCCAGGTCCACTAATATTTTGTGACTGCTGCTGTGAATTCTGTGCAGCATTACCATTTTGTGCATCTACATCATCAATCATATTTACTGGTTTATACCAGCTACTCATCTCATCAAAAACAACATCTCTGCTCACTGTAAACTTACGAGTAGAAGGGTTATAGCATCTATACCATTTTTGCTGCAGAGAGTAACCAATAAAGATGCATTTCTCAGCTTTTGGATCCAACTTGGATCTCAACTCATCTGGCACATGTACATAGGCAATGCAACCAAAAAATTTTAAATGAGAAATATCTGGTTTCCTACCACTATACCTCTCCTCTGGAGTCATCCCATGTATTGTTGCAGTGGGAGTCCTGTTCATTATGTAGACTGTTGTAGCAACTGCCTCAGCCCAATAAAAATCTGGCAGGTCTTTTTCATTGAGCATGGCACAAGATACCTCTCCAATATTCTTGTTTTTCCTTTCTGCAATTCCATTTTGTTGTGGGGTATGACTGCATGAATATTGCTGCTTTATGCCATGCTCCTGCAAGATCTCATTTGAGAGGTACTCTCCCCCTCCATCTGACCTTAGGCATTTTATTTGCAGGCCTGTTTCTTTTTCAACCATAGCTTTAAGAGTTTTGAAATGCCCAAAAACTTCACTTTTCTTTTTCATAAAATACACCCAAACTTTTCTGCTATAGTCATCAATAAAAGTGACAAAATAATGACAGCCTCCAGGAGATGCAGCTTTAGTAGTCCACACATCAGAGTGGATTAATTCCAACGGCTTCTCACTCTCTTGAACATGTCTAGGAAATGGTTTCCTTGCCTGTTTTCCAAATTGGCAGGCTTCACATACCTTATGCATTTCTGCAACCTTGAATTTAGGCAATCCTGCAACAATATTTTGGGCCTGCATTGATTTAAGTTGCTGTACATTAACATGACCAATGCGTTTATGCCATATATCAATATCTGCAACTACAGGGGTCCCATGTGCAAACATTGCTGCACTCAATTCAAGCATGTCTGCATCCAACGTAAACATTCTGCCCTTCTTCTTTCCTTTTGCTATCAAGCGACCTTTATTTTTCATATCCTCAACAAAGCATCCATGAGGATTAAATCTGACCTGCAAGCCTTGCTCAACCATTTGACCAACAGAAACCAGATTCTTGGTGATATTCGGGACATGAAATACATCGGACAGGTATTTCTTTTTCCCATCCTGCATAGACAAAGGAATTTTTCCAATCTTCACAATAGGATGTACAGTATCATCACCAGTCTCCACAAATCCTGGTTTTTCCATTTTCCTTGCATCCTCCATCCATTCTGCATGACCTATCATGTGGTTTGATGCACCTGAGTCAACATACCACACATCGTTGCTGTCTTCTGCACTTGTCACAGAATTGTTCATGTGCTGCACCATAAACAAATGCTCATTTCTGTCATCACCCTGTCTACTAGAAGATGCATAATTCCCTTGTTGTAGTTTTCCATTCATGATGTCATTCTTCTTTTTATAGCAGTCTTTAGCCATATGACCCATTTTACCACAGTAGTAGCATTCAACATTACTGTTTGCATTTTGGCCTCTTTGCCATCCACCACGACCTCTTTGGCTCCCCCTGCCTCTAGAGTTACCACGTCCTCCTCCATAGGACAGGTTTTCTTGAGTTTGCTGCATATTCTGATTTCTACCATGGCCTCCAAATCGGCCTCCTCTACCTCTGCCTCTACCTCTTCTAGCATTTGAGTAGAAGACAGTTTCTTTTGAAGTTCCTCTTGAAGAAGATGCACCACCATTTCTCTGCTCCTCAGAAATTAGAAGAGCAATCAACTCCTCAAAATCAGGAAATCTTTCACAGACGGAAATGGATGTTCGGAACTGTGCATAATCCTTTCCTAGACCATTCAAGTTCACAGAAACTAAATCATCATCTTCCATTAGCGACCCAATGGAAGCAAGTGCATCTGCAATCTTCTTCACCTTCATGTGGTAGTCATTGATGCTCATACTTTCTCTTTGCACATTATGCAACTCTTGCTTGAGCTGCATTTTTCTGGCTTGCGTATTTGTGCTATACATTTTTGACAAAGTATCCAATGCCTCCTTTGGCATACTTGCATCCTAAATATGCACAATCATAGAGTCTGAAATACTGATAGACAGCCAATACATAACTTTCCTGGCTCTCTCATGCCATGCTTTAAATGCTTGCATTTGCTGTTGATTGGGAACATCAGGAAGAACTGGTTCTTCTTCATTTCCTGCAACAAATTCCCAATATCCTTTTCCCATAAGGAAATTCGTCATTCTAAACTTCCATGCTTGGAAGTTGTTCTTGTCAAGATTTTCAGTTACAATCTGTGAAAGAGAATCAGACGCCATTACAGAACACTACAAAAAATTCTGTCACTGCAAAAAACACAGCTTCACCCTCACAAGGGCAAATCTGCAAAACTAGCAAAAGTGGTATTTAACCACACAGTCGCTTCCTAGTGACGATTTTGCATAAACAGGAACCAAGGATGATTCTGTAACTCCCAATGTCTCTGCACACAAGCATACGATGCAATTTCTGTGGTAACTTTTCACCGACCTGTAGAACAATGGTCGCACAGCATAAAACAGGGCCTTCTCCTAAGTGCGTGCAGAAAACTTCCGCCTCCAAAACAGGCCCCGAAATGGCCTCAAATAAAAAAAACAGGGTCGCCAAGGGCTAAAGCCATCTCCCACAGCATATACTACCCTCTTGCTTCACCGCGAAGGGCGTCTCAACCTGAGACAATGCACTCTTGCAGTTTCCGGCTGTGCTGCTTGTAGAGATCTGCTCCCAAAACAGAAAATGAAAGCAACACTGCTCCTCTTACCAGAACACCGCGAGCTTGGATTGCTTTCTTGAGCTCCTTACCACGAACAAGGCTCTAATGCCATGTCAAGATTATGGGAGAGAAGGAAGGAGTCTCACTTGTAGCTTTCTTGCTTGCACAATGGGGGAATACACACAAGGGTGAAGGCTGAAAACAGTTTTCCTCTTCTTAGTTTTTGTGTAAGCCAAAAGAACTCTCTTACAAAGAAATAGAAGAACCCTATATATGGGTCTCAAACCAAACTCAACTAACTAAGGTGGCATACAAACTGAGCCACGAACTAGAGTAGATAAGGATAGCTGTCATGTAGCTATTATTCATGGGCGGTGTACCAACCGCATCTACAACTGACACGTCGGTGACATAAATGCACAACGGTCACCTTGGCATATCATGAGTGGAGCTCGATATCTCAACAGTGGTTCCTATAAATACCCTGTAAATTCCATGTTTTACCCTATTTTGGACTTGTAGGTACTTGAGCCTTTGGGAATCTTCAATCTTCAATTCTCCACTCGTTGTACCTATGTGAGGGATAAAACGGCATGACAGGCTCCCTACACGGGCTCTGAATCACCCGGGTCGGTTGGTTGCACCCCTTCGGGATCTTCGATAGTGAGGGAGGGTCACCTCTCTTTTGTCCCACTATCTCCCCCGGCATCCACCTTTTTCCTCGGTGGATATATCAACATGACAGTAGCTAGCAATCTAATCAATCAGCATGATATACATTTCTGAAATATTCATTCAGCCTTTCATGAGATGCAATTGAATGGAATCTTGAAAGTTTGGATAGGAGAAGGGTCTTACCAATGCAATTCAGTGACTCACTGATTGCTAGTACTTACCCTTTTACAATATTTCAATTTGGGGTAAAAGAAATTCAGCCAATAAATGGATTAGAGTAAACAAGTTCATCAATCAATAGATTCAATCAATGGGATTCAATTGTTATGCTGGAAATTTCAGACTGAAGCCTCTAATTCACTGATTGGAACTAGTATGCTGAGAGTAGATTTTTGAGCCCAAGATGTGCCTAAAATTTGCCAAAAAATTTGGAATTTAGGGGAAAAATATTTAACATCGAAGGTGGCGGCTCCAGCTAGGACGATTTTAAGCACCAAGTGAAATACGACTCTTAGAAGGCGCCCGAGCGACACTTGTGGATTTTTGATAATTTTTCAGACTGCTGTGCGGATTTTTAGGAGTTTCCAGTCAATGCAAGATGCTAAGCCGGATGCCCAGGATTTTTTAGAGCTCGAATCGGAGCCAGGACGGGGAAATGGCCACAAAATTGGCAAGATATGAAGAGGTGGACATTTGAGAGGCCAAAAGGGGTGCTTTTGGAGCTTTGCCCCCCTCCCTACCCCCCCCCCCCCCCCCCCCCCCAAAAAAAAATTTATGCATCCCTTATCAAAAAACGTGGAGAGAGAAGATGGGAGGATGAAAACGTGAAGAAGGCGCCATCATCTTCACGCCGAAATTTGCACCTCCATGAATGGATCTTGGATTGGCAGGTTACAAACAACCTATCCAACTGATGTTACCCCTGATCTTCTCCCTCTTGATAGATCTTATCGCCTGTCTTCACCGGTGAAATAGCTGTGGAAATGAAGAGAACCAAATCTAGTCTTTCTCTCTCCTCCCTCTCTCTCCCCTAAGGGGCTGTTCTTGTGTGCAAGAGGAAAATGAAGAACGGTGAAGGAAAGCTTGTCCGGTTGGAACCGGATTGCTTTTGGGTCGATGTAGACATGAAGATTGTTGATTGTGAAGATGCTGGACATTGAATGAGGGCTGACCCGTAGTCCCGTAACAAAATCGAGATCCTGAGCCATGAAGCCTAAGCGATAATGAAAAAATGAGTTTTTATGCTATTTGATTGATGAAACATTGTTCCCATGGGCTGATTATGCATTATGATGTTTTTTTCTATGATCAGAAAATCAGAAAATCATAAGTGATATGGCTGAAATTAAGGTTATAAAACTCGAAAAACACGTGTTTAAGGGGTGAAAATGGGTTTTTTTGCAAAATAAATGGGAAATATGAGACATAGCACCTACAAAACCATGAAATTTTGCTGTCAAGGAACCTAAGGGCCATAGCTCACAATCAATTTTAATTTCTAGTCATTTTTTATTGAAGAAAATAGAGGAAAAATACCAAAAAATGGTGAAAAATGGGTTTTAAATGAGAGAAAATTAGGAAACGATAAAAGGAAAATCCAAAAAATTACATGTGTGTTTGTGCAACGTATAATGAAGGTAAAGCACGAGGTTGGCCTTGGTTTACCCTCGTTTTTATATTTCCGTTCATGTTTATCACTTTCTTTGTGAGAAAATACACATAAAATGACTCTTTCACCTATCAACGAATGCAAAACATTAAACAGTAGGGTGAGAGGGGAGGTTGAGCGTCAAAGTATAATCTTAAATCTGTTTTATGTGTTGCATCATGCCTATAGGACGTTGTTTTAAAATAAAAAGGGAAAGGCAGCATGAGCGTAAGGCTCAATGTCTTTTCTCATTACATAAACGTTAGCATGGGAATCATGAAAAGAATTGTTTCGCACAATGCACAATGCTGATTTTCTTCTATTTGTGCACTAAACCATGTTAGAAATCAAGCTCCACCCATCAATTTGTCTTGGTGTGTAACCGACATCTGTGACAGCTACTGTGCATAGCTGTCTCCATGTGACTACATTAAATAAGTCAGGTTAGTAGTTAGTCAGTGACTTGACTAGAGTTAGTCAGTCTAGTCAGTCTAGTTTACTTTACAGTGTATTGTGTGGTTTAATGTTATTGTGTGAAAGATGAAGAAAAGACAATGAGAGCCCGAAGGCTCATGGATATGGTGTTTTCCCTGTCTCTCTCTCTCATCTTTGAACATGGTATCAGAGCCCCCACAAGACTGGGCTCTGTGGAGTAGAGCATTGCAGAAGATGACTTCAAGACTGACCTGAAGGGCTGGAAAAAGAAGAGGATTGACTGTCATTTTCACCATTTGGTCACACAGAGGTATGCATTGTTGAAGGAGACTAGCCATTGATCAAGATGTTGTTGGTGACCCTGCTGGAGCATTTGAAAGGCCCTATTGAGCCTATGCAAGCCTTGTATAGGCTTAGATCAGCCATCGTGTATAGCAGCAACCCCTGCTGATTCTGCTTGAACTGCGTCTGTAGGGCTGAATGGACTGCAACCTGTGGAAACTCAAATGGGGCACTTGAACAAGACCCATAAGGCATGAATGCTCACTCTTGAAGGCACTTGAAGAGTACAAGAAGAAAATGCTTGTGTGGGAGCTCTATTATGAGCTAGAGTAATTAGACATAGACCTGTAATCAGTTTTGAACTGCTGTGGAAATGAATGGACAGCATGCATTCAGTCATTATTGACATACAGGAGCTTTGTGCTACACTCAGAAGGCATCTTTAAAGCACAAGAATGTGTCAAAGCATGTATACATTGGATCTAATGTCTTGGATCTGAGATTTATTGCTCAGAACACTCAGATTTGAAAGCCATTGACAGGCTGGAAACTGTCATACACAGTGAATAGCAAGCATTGTATCTTGCTGAAGCAATACATGTCACTTTGGAGATTCTATCACCTATATGAACTGACATATGCATGCTGAATGTATGGAGGATTGTGAAAGCATTGGATGCTGCTAAATACTCAAATCTGGACATGAAATAATTGTCTTGACAGTGCTTGGGTTGGTTATGAACAGTCATGTATTCCTTGACAGTGATTAATGAAGACAGGTTGTCTATGCCTACCCAAATGCTCATGTATTGAACCTATCACTTCAAAGTGAATGTATGACATGATTTGAAGACTTTTTGGAGCTGCTTAAACCTTGTTATGCTAATTTTTGGTTGACTGCAACCTGGAACCAAATTAGTTGACACTTTTACTTGCTGGTTATGCACTGTTTTGTGCTTCTATGCCTATGTATGGCTTGACACATGTACTACCAGCTATCTGGGAAGTTCTGGGACATGTATGACATGTATGCATGTTGTTTTTGGACTTGAAATTGTTGCTGGTTATACACAGTCTACAGTTTTTAGACTGCATCTTTGGTTCTTGGCAGTGAGGTTGCAGGAGTTTAAACTGAAGCAAATACATAGCATATGTATTGACTGTTTTACCTATGGGTTAGACCATTTGTTTTGGGACTTTTTTGGGTTATCAGTGGGCTGAAATACCCTGGTTTTTTATTGCAATTAGTTGCAGAAAACTGTCATAAATTATTGTGGACTGAACTTGGTCAGTCATACTTATTGGTTTGCAAGAAGTTAAACATTTGACAGACAGTCTATTGCATCATGGCTAATGCACATGGGACTGATAATATCACTCAGATAGTTGGAGAGAAGTTAGACAACAAGAACTTTGCATTATGGAAATTCAGAATGATGAACTTTCTAGTTGGCAGGGGTTATTAGGATCTATGTATAGGAGATGAGGCTGCTCCTGAGTTGCCTGCAACGAATCCAACTAATGAATAAAAAAGAGCTCATAGGCTATGGAATGAGAGAGCATGCAAGGTGCTGCATTGGTTTTCTCTATGTATATCTGATGCTATGGTAATTCAAATCACTGGATGTGAGACTCCGAAGGATGCTTGGGACATACTGATGAAAAATTATGGAATCATGACACATGCACGAAAGATCCAGTTGAAACAACAGTTCAACAACATGTCTAGGAATGGCAGGAGCATCCAGGTGTATACCACGGAGATTAAGACCATAGCTGATCAACTTGCTACCATTGGCTCAAGTGTATTAGAAGATGATATGATTGTTGTTGCCTTGAATGGATTAGGGAAAGAGTACAAAGCTCTTGACACATCCATTTCTGTTAGAGAAGAGCCCCCTACCTGGGAAGAGCTAGTTGCCTTGTTGCTGCATGAGGAGGTCAAACTTGGTTTGAATACAGGTTCCAGTGTATCTCAGAGTAGAGACACTGTGTTATACTCTAGCCAGCGTGGTAGAGGATTTAGAGGTCGTGGTTAATTTCGAGGTTGTGGTGACACTCGTAATGCTTATGGATAGCAACAGCAGCAGGGTAATTGGCATGGTGCAAATACACAAGGCCAGCGTGATCTGGCGGGTTTAGAGGAAGGGGGAGATCAACCCAAGGTAGAGGTGGTGGATCTGGTTCATGGCAGTCATCTAATCAGTCCAACAGTGACAAGGATTGCCATTATTGTGGCAGGTATGGGCACATTGCAAAGGATTGCTACAAGAAGCAGGGAGATATGAAGGCAAAGGGCAGACAGCATGGGCACTATGCATCTTCTAGTGGTGCTCATGATGAGCAAGATGATAGACTCTTTGCCATGCAGCATGTATCCAAAACTACATTGAGACATAATAGAGATGATAGATGGTACATTGACTCTGGAGCATCAAACCATATGACACCGCATGGAGAGTGGTTTGATGAGATGGTTGCAGGTACACATGGTCATGTATGTACTGGGGATGACACCCAACATGACATAAAGCATAAAGGGATTGTTTCTCTCATGATGCCTGATGGCAGGAAGAAAGACCTGCATGATGTATTACATATACCAACCATAACAAAGAATCTTTTGTCTATGGGTCAAATGGCAGAATAGAATCTGCAAGTGAGATTTAACAAAGATGGATGTTTCATTGAGGAGTATGGAAATGGCTGCAAGTTAATTTCCAAGGGCAGAAGGGATGGCAAGATGTTTACTTTGGATGCGACCATTCCGGGACTTAAGGCAACCATGTTTGCTCATGATTAGAGTGCCATTCGGGATGTAGAGATCTGGCACAAGCGGATTGGACATGTCAATGTACAAAAGCTGAAATCTATGAAGCAGAAGGAATCAGTACTTGGATTACCTAAATTCAAGTATAATGACTTTGGTCATGTATGCCCTGCATGTCAGTTTGGGAAGCAAACACGGTTTCTATTCATGAGACATGTAAAAAACAGCACTAGGCCTTCGCAGTTGGTGCACTCTGATGTCTGGGGTCCTTCACATAATGCTTCGTTTGGAGGTGCATGGTATTATGTCTCATTTATTGATGATTTCAGCCACGTACACTTGGCTTTATGTTTTGAAGCATAAAGATGATGTGTTTGATGCATTCAAAGATTTCAAGAAGCATGCAGAAAATGAGTTGGGCTGCTACATATCATGTTTGAGATTAGATGGAGGAGGTGAATGTCTCTAATTACTTTGACAGGTATCTTGCTAAATATGGGATTAGAAGAAAGCTCACATGTAGCTATACACCGCAGCAAAACGGTGTTGTAGAGAGGAAAAACAAGGTCCTGATGGAATCAGCTAGAGCTATGCTGAATGAGAAATGTTTGCCAAATGGTTATTGGGTTGAAGCAGTGATGACTGCTGTCTATGTGCTGAATCGAACCCCTACAGCAGGGATTCATGATGTCACTCCATATGAGAGGCTGTATGGTCATAAACCTGATATTTTGCAATTGAAGGTATTTGGCAGCGTTGCATATGTGCACATACCATATGAAAAGAGGAAGAAATTGGATCCTAAGGCAGTGAAGAGTGTGTTTGTGGGATATGCACATGAACGGAAAGCTTATAAGTGTTATGTACCTTCTACGCATGAGACACTCATAAGCAGAGATGTGGTATTTGATGAGTTAGCATCTTGGTATGGGAATCCTGTTGTAGTACCTACTGATGGCTCACCCAGTATGAGTCGTGCTGAAAATACTCCCGCAGAGAGTACTTCCATGAGTGGTCAAACATGTGAGGTATCATCTACAATGAGTCCTTAGACAGGATGATTGCGTAGTCACACTATTGCATCCACTGACACGGATATGTCAGTGAGGGGGAGAACAGATAAGGGAAAAGAAAAGGCTTTTGAATGTGTAATAGGTCCACTCACTACATGTTATGAGTCATCTAGCAGTGACAGCTTAGACAGTGAATTAGGGATTCCATCTGTTATGACGCCAGGTGCTAGGCAGAGTTGTTATGTGCCACCTCATGAGAGGCAAGCTCATAGTGAGCCACAGCTCAGGAGATCAGAGAGGGTCAGACGACCTGTTGATAGATACACTTACACTGGATATTTAGCCCATCATTATGCTTATATGACGAAAGTAACAGGTTTTAGATAACCAAGTAAGTTTGATGAGGCAGTTGCAGATGAGGATTGGCGTGCTGCTATGGATGAGGAATATTCAGCTTTGGCGGAAAATGGCACATGGGATTTGGTACAATTGCTTGAGGGAAAAACACCTATTGGCTACAAGTGGGTGTATAAGGTAAAATGTAAATCAGATGGATCATTGGAAAGATACAAGGCCAGGCTGGTTGCAAAAGGGTATGCGCAGTAGTATGGTCTTGATTATGAGGAGACTTTCAGCCATGTAGCAAAGATGGCTACAGCTAGAACTGTGATTGCTTTGGTAGTA
This sequence comes from Lygodium microphyllum, assembly GCF_053477565.2. Lineage (NCBI taxonomy): Eukaryota > Viridiplantae > Streptophyta > Polypodiopsida > Schizaeales > Lygodiaceae > Lygodium > Lygodium microphyllum. The sequence goes on from NC_141163.1 coordinate 17,935,114, forward strand.
GCTAGAGGCTGGAAATTATGGCAGATGGATGTAAAGAATGCATTTCTGAATGGAGAGTTACAGGAAGAAGTTTACATGGAACAGCCTGAAGGCTATGTGCATCCAGAATTTCCAGCACATGTATGCCAGCTGAAAAAGGCATTATATGGGCTGAAACACGCACCCAGAGCATGGAATGCTCACATCAGCAGTTATTTGTAGCAACATGGTTTCCGATTGGGTGATGCTGATCATAGTTTGTTTGTGAAGAAGACAGATTGTGGCTATGTATACCTAGTTGTCTATGTTGATGACTTGATCATTACAGGAGATGATGAAAGCGGGATTGCTAAAGTAAAGACATGTTTACAGGCTGAGTTCAAGGTCAAGGATCTAGGAGAGCTGAAATATTTTTTGGGGATTGAGGTTGTCTCTACACCTCAAGGCATATGGCTGCTACAGAGGCAGTATACTCAGGACATGTTACAGAAATATGGTATGGTTGATTGCAAGCCTATGGATACGCCTTTAGAGTAGAATGTCAAGCTGCACATTGATGTTGGAACAGAGATTGAGAATGTTACCATGTATAGACAGATGGTAGGCAGCTTGATCTATCTCACGATCACTAGACCTAACTTGAGTTATGCTATGGGGCTGATCAGTTAGTTCATGCAGAAGCCTCGCAAACCACACTTGGATGCAGTGAGGAGAATTCTGAGATATGTAAAGAGTACCACAGATCATGGGTTGTTTTATGCATATGGGAAACCCCTTGACTTGATGGGGTATATTGATGCTGACTGGGCTGGTTGCACTTATGACAGGAGGTCAACCAGCGGCTATGCATTTGGATTGGGTAGTAGCATGATTAGTTGGCAGAGTAAGAAATAGCCTACAGTTGCACTGTCCAGCGGCTATGCATTTGGATTGGGTAGTAGCATGATTAGTTGGCAGAGTAAGAAACAGCCTACAGTTGCACTGTCCAGTATGGAAGCAGAGTATCGTGGTGCGGCCTTAGCGGCCTGTGAAGCTATGTGGTTACAGAAGTTGCTGAATGACTTGGGAATACACTTGGACAGCAAAGTAAGGCTGTACTGTGACAATTTAAGCAGTGTCATGTTAGCAAGCAATCATGTTTATTATGCAAGATCGAAACACATTGAGGTTCACTACCATTTCATCAGGGAAATGGTTTTAGCATATCAGATTGACTTGGAGCATGTGAGGACTGAAGACCAAGTAACAGACATCTTTACCAAATCACTTGGTAAAGATAAGTTCATTCACTTTAGACAGCTACTTGGAGTGATGCAGATGGTTTGAGTTTTTGGTTTGAGCTTGAGGGGGAGTGTTAGAAATCAAGCTCCACCCCCATCAGTTTGTCTTGGTGTGTAACCGACATCTGTGACAGCTACTGTGTACAATTGTCTCCATGTGACTACATTAAATAAGTCGGGTTAGTAGTTAGACTAGAGTTAGTCAGTCTAGTCAGTCTAGTTTACTTTACATTGTATTGTGTGGTTTAGTGTTATTGTGTGAAAGATGAAGAAAAGACAATGAGAGCCTGAAGGCTTATGGATATGGTGCTTTCCCTGTCTCTCTCTCTCATCTTTGAACAAACCATTCACATTATGCACTATGCATAGTTCATGGTATCAACAGAAAAGTTCCTGGACTGCATAGCAATTGTTTTCTTAGGAATTGGACCCATGATTGAGAGTGTGAGGTTATCCCTTGTCGTAGGATAGAGGGGCGGTTTCCTAAGGGACTGTTAAGTAAGGACACATGGTATATCTCCTGGAAATACGAGAACTATATAAGAGAGAGGAGTTTGTGTTCGAATGTTTTGTATATTTTAGCAGCGCATCAAGGGGCTAATCCCTGCGATGTAGGAGAGCTACAGTGGGACCGCGGTGTTTCTACCGAGAGGTTGCCTCCATGTATGTGATCGTGGTATTTATTGCCAAAGTGTATGGGTTCTCTCTGTGAGGAGCTTTTAGGAAGGGAAACTTTGGACTACAAAATGATTAAACTATAAATGCATAGATTAGGCTTTAGGGCAGTTTGTCCTTTAGCATTAGATTGATGCTCCTGGTCTGCGAGGCCGTGAGGGTGTGTTTGTTTGTTATGAGCATGAGGTCTGGCTAGTGCCATAGCCAGTGCCGGCCCATTTCAGGTCCCATCATATGCATAAAGCAAGCATTGCATTCATGAATGGATTGATTCAAGCAAAGATTGGCTAAAATTTGATGGATATTATTCAATTAATCTCTCAATCAAATGGATTAAGCTCAACAATTGGATTAATGAGAGAGATTAAGAATTGAAGAATAGTACCTTTGACATGGTTGATGATGACTTGATCAATCTTCATATGCTTGAAAAAGCCTTCGGTTGTCCAATGTTGATAAAATAATCCCCATGGCTTGTGTATTCAGTACTTAAGAACAATCTTGAAGCTTGAAATGCTTGAAATTGAGGCATTAAACCTGTTTCCCCCAAATTTTTGCTCCATGGAAGATCTTGAGCTTCAATCTTTGACCATTTCGTGCTTAATCCTTGCAATTTGTTAAAGAATCCTTGCTAAGATGATCCCACGGGCTAAAAGGATGAAGAATCTTCAAGAAATTGTTGAAAAATGAAAGCTCGGGCTGAAGCTTTCATGGCTGCCATGGACTGTTCACCTAAGGTTTAGGAAGAGGTTGAAGAACCTTGAATGGGATGAATCTTTCCATTTAACTGATGATTTATACTTGCCAAGGATCAGGGAGAGTGCCAAGGGCTAAAGAGGAAGCATCCACAGTAGAGAGCAGGCTGGAATCAGCTCAAAAATTGCTGCACAATTTTCGGGGCTGTTCCTGGCTCCATAGCTGAGCCAAACTGAAGCAATCTTGTGCTCATTCTGAAGATAATGAAGTGAGGGATCTATTCCAGGAGGTTCTTGGCCAAGAAGATCTGAGGTTTGAGAGATATGAGCAAATCTTAATCTTGAACTTTCATGAAACCTGCAGGAAACTCCAAGAAAGGGGAAAGAGAACTCCCTCTTTTCAAAGTCACCACAGTTTGTTCCCAAACTAAGCCAGGTTAACTCTTCTTTACCCTAATTACCTCCAATTTTTCATGAAATTTGAGGACGACCTGTCATTTAAGCCATCCTCTGCCATATCTGACCTTGGATATCTCTAGATGTAGTCTCTTACTAACTGTAGATGATCTGCAGCACTCCACTAGTCACTGTCTTGTACAATTTTTGTTTGAAATTGATTTTGATAGAGGAAAATAGGATTGAAAATAGAAGAAAAGAATGGATCAAAGACCAATGCTCAAATACCACTTGTTAGAGAGAGAACTAGGGAGATAGGAAGAGGAGAGAGAAGACTACAGAAGAGAGAGAAATACTATAGGAAGAGAGAGAAGAAGAGTGATGAGGAGAGAGAAAGACTAGATTTAGAGAGAGAAAGACAAGAAAGAGGGAGAAGCCATAGAAGCTGTGAGCAAGATGGGAGAGAAAGACTGTAATTGTATTAATGTGTCCAAAAAGATATGAAAAATTACATGTCCTCTCCTTTTATACCAATGTCAGTGTGACATGGCATAATATCAATATTATTTACACTAAATCCTTATTCCCAGCTTCTTACACCCAATTACTATTCCAGTTAGTCCACCTTCGGTACAAGCCCCTAGAGTAAACTTGGTCATCATGATGGTACAACTCATTGCAAATACCTATAGGAATGCTAGATTTGTCAGCCCTAGGTTTCCCTCTACCCATTTTTAATGGGTTAGTGCAGGAAGATGTGGAGCTCCACATCAATGGGTTTCAAAAGTTAATGTTCCATTGCCCAATTCAAGAGGAAGCACATCTCATGATGTTTTTCAACATGACTCTAAAAGTAAGAGTTGTGGTGTGGTATCATCGCTTGGAAACTAGGACATAACCATGATTTATGGGACCTAAAATGGGCCGGCACTGGCTATGGCACTAGCCGGACCTCATACATACAACAGATAATCCCATCACATGGCCTCGCGGGCCAGGAGTGTCTAAAACTCACTTTGCACTAAATGCTTATGACGATTTTGCATTTGTATCCAATATGTAGACCAACGTTCATCTTCCCTTCTCCTTAGAGGGAGATCCCATAACATATAGGCATAATGCCTCGTAATACACACATAGGGAAGCACCTCTCAGCTGATTGCCATGACTCCACAGCGACTCTCCTACACCTCGGGGATTGGCCCCAAGACGCGTCCCTAACACATATGACATTCACACAAACTCCACTCTTTCATAATTCAGCGTTCCAGGAGATTTTGATTTGCCTCACAAAACTTTCCCCAACGGAAGCACCCGTCTAACCGACGACTTAGGTTTCCTGTCCTCTCAGCGTTGGTCAAAGTTTATCAATCAATTGCAATGCATTCCACGAGATACCACGTGGCATACTTGATGCAAGGTGTATGACGATTGTGCACAACCATTTTATGATTTAAAAAAACCAGCCATGTGAGCTACGAAAAATAGCCCTTTCATGAATTTTAACTAAGCGTTACATGCTACGTTGCTTTAGGGACTAGCACCAGAACTTCCATGCTACTAGTCGCTTATATTTAATTATGAAACGATCCCTAAATGCTATCCACAAAGAGGAAAATTAGATTTTTTATCTTTTCAACAATTAGATCGTCGCACAAACTTCCTCCCCCCTCACCGTTTAGGTGTTGCTGCGGTGCATAGGTGTAAATGGTTGTTTTGTATTATTTTTGTATGTAAAAAATAATAAACATGTACTATAACACAAAGGACAAGGCCAAACTGAGGTTTGATCTCATGCTTTAACCTCGCCAAACATTCACACACATAAATCTTATTTTTTCATATTTTTTGAGCATGAAAATCCCAATTTTCTTCATTTTTTACTATTTTTTCCTATTTATTATTCATGAAAAATAAGTATTTTCTGATTTATTTGTGTTGGATTATTATTTTTACTGAAACTTAACATTTTCTCTGAGTTTATTCCATTTCCATTCCTTTTTCCCAACTCAAAATCAGAAAAAACCACTAATTTCCATTAAAAATAACATTTTGCGGGTATTAAAGAATTAATAACAGCTCTAAATCATTACGGGTTCTTCATTTTTGTAGTTACAGCCCTCAAACATGATGCAAACAAGGTTCAAACAAAAATTTATCGCATATGAACAACATTTGGACCATGAAACAACAAAAACAAGCAAATTTCTTTGTAAAATTGGAGCTTGCTGCGTCACGTGTCTTGCGTGTTGCGGGTTTTCTAATGATTATTCAAAGTAGCCCACAGATCGACCAGCAACCATTCTTCAATGCTGAACCTTTTTCCTCAGCCTCCTCTTCATCTTGAAGCAATCCGATCACAGCCGGACAAGCATCCTTCAGCCCCTCTTCTTCTTGATTTCTTGCATGCAAACCACCACTTAGAGGAGAGAGATGGAGGAGAGAGAAATACTAGATATGCATCTCAATCGAGGAGCAGATTGGAGAAATGGAGAGCGAAGATAGGAAGAAGAACAGGCCCAAGATCAATTGGGGGGGTTGTTCTCTGGCCCCATAACCCATTCCCCCTCCATTTTGTGGCATGGCGCCTCCATTCTTGCCTGCGTGAGAAATAAACGCAAATCCCCCCCCCCCCCCCCCCCCCCCCCCCCCCCCCCACATGTTTTTTTATTTTTGGGGCTCTCCAAAGGGAGCCCCAAAGGGTCACACCCTTTGGGCTCTCCTAAAGTCTTTTCCCACTTGCCATTTTGGCCTTTGGCCTTCCGGGCACTCCCTTTTCCACGTCCGGTACCCGAATCGTGGTCTGAAAAATCTTGGTGTCCGTCTTGAAGTCTTCCATTGCCGGGCATCTCCTAGGGTCTCGTCTGTCATGCAAAAAAATTATGAAAACTCTCAGACCGCCATCTAGTGGCTCTTTTAAGCACTTTCCGAGCATTGCCACTTAAAATCGTACTGATTGCCATCGCGCCGCCTTCAACGAAATCTATTTTTCCTTTGATATTCGTAATTTTTGGCTATTTTTAAGCACTTCTCGGCATCAAAAATCATCTGTCATTGGCAACCACGGGATAGGGTGACTCAGCTTGTTGAATCCCACAAACAGATATGCACATAAACAACAAAAAGGAGCATCAAGCTGATACAAAAAATACACAACACAACACATCATAGCTCATACCCTACCCCGTGACAAAACCAATGCATGAGATCCACGAGGCATAGGCCCAACATAATCTGATAGAAGGCCCGAAGCTAGTCACTAACTGACTGCTCCAACACAACCAAACTAAAAAGAACTATCAAAGAGGTCGCCCTAAGTGGTGGTCTGACCTACCTTCCTGACTAAGGACAACTCAACAAGGAGCTCCTACTAGGCGAGGACGCCTATAGCCTGATCAAGAAATATTTTCTTTTAGCACAGTTTTTCTTCTTTTAGGCTTTTATTTTTCCATATTCGGGCGTGTAAAAAGAAGGGAGCTGAGCGTAGTGACCCAAGGAGAATAGGGCATTGGCCCCAAGTCCTGTCTCGGTACCCAAGAACCTACCAAGCCCTCACAAGGCGACACTTAATCCTTTTCTAATGCTCACTTTTATTTTCACTCCAACCTTCTTTTATTTTCTTTATTTTATGGCAAGATGTCACCACAAGGAAGACAAGGCATCGGCCCCGGTCTAACTCGTCCCCAGGAACCTACCAGGCCTTCGCAAGGCAATAAACAACAGCTCAATGATTTTTTTTTCTTTCCTTTTTCTATTTTTATAGGGGTTAAAACCCCTTTTTACACACCTCCTATATTCATATATTGTCTTTCAGATCTTTAAGGTTTTGTCTCTTTCCATCATTATCTTAGTAGGCTTCTCTAACTGCCTCACAACCAGTAGGAACTCCTAGAACAGCCGCCTAGTAGGTCAGCAGAACAGGGTCACTAGAACTCCCATCTAAAACAGGTCTTTCAATGCTTGGCAATGTCTTTACAGAAGCCAACAACTACTCAAACCTCCCCCAGATATACAAAACCTAAACCTAGGACTTTATGCCTCAAGTGCCGGTCCCCAACAAACAAAAGAAAACCCTCACCCGCACATATATCATTAATTGCTTAAGGGAAAAACTTAAAAAGGGGACGAAACCACCTGTAATGGTCACAAGAAGCTCCTTTTTGCAGCAATGCCTCCCTCCAACGACTTCGTCATCCTGTATGATGCAATCACTAAAACAACAAAGCATTAAACGTACCTGCACCAAACAAAGATAGGGCCCTCTTGGCCTAAAGAAATAGCATTTTTCATTGCAAACTAGCTGGCCCTCTTGGCCTAAAGAGATAGATTATTGAAACCTGAAAACAACTGGCCCTCTTGGCCTAAAGAAATCAGATATTAACTTCTTAAAGCAACTGGCCCTCTTGGCCTAACGGAATCAAACAAAATAGCTCATAGAGATCCCTCCTTGGAAGAAGACAGATATACACAAATACACTCCACTCCAAGGAGAAAAATAGGGCTCGCAACCCTAAACTAAATGCATCAAATTATGGCCCATACCTCTTGCATATATAGCAAGAGGCGTACAAATACATGTCTTCTGATCAACCTATGGGTCCAGGATAACAACAGTAGATGGGTCTCGGCTACTCTTTGCATCACCCATATCAACCATCACTTGCCATATAATGCTTGGTTTGATAACATTCCCCACAAGTGACCAGGTCCTATCTCCTTATCAATAGCAACATCCGGACTAGGACCACAGTTGAAAAAGAGGTCCTCTTCATAAGCAAAATTAGCTAAGGAATCCGCAAACTGATTCCGATAACGTGGAATGAACTGAAGAGATATGGTCTCAAATTCATCTAGTAGGGTTATAGCAGTTCGATGATACATATGAAGGAGAGGATTCCGGACTGTGTATGTCCCATTGAGTTGATTTAAGATCAGCTGGGAATCCCCTTTTATTAACAATCGCCTAATGCCACCTTTCTTGGCAATATTCAATCCCATAATCAAGGCTTTATACTCCGCCATGTTGTTAGTGAATCCTACCCCGAGGTAAGCAGCTAATTTCATTGTAACTCTATGTCGGGGATCTCGGATAACTACTCCAACATTTCTATTAGGGCCCCTGGGGACGTTGCATCAAAGTATAATGTATATGTTCATAATGGGTTTACACAACTAGCCATCAAGAACTCCCCTATTCGTAATTATGATAGTCAAAGTTTAACATATTTAGAGGATGAACTAATGGCTCCATCGCACCTTCTTCATTAAACTCAACAGGGATGCTTGTCAAGATTTGTAAGCAGTGATGGCAGAAAACTTTAATTTCCCACACAAAGGTACCGTCTTCTTGCTCAATCACTTTATATCCCTTGCTCCACCAGATAAGCCTCCCCCGATGATATCTTTGCTCAAGTTATGGGTGCTCCAAAAAAGGGATTAACCGCCCCATCAACCAATTTAAGCTCTCCTGTAGATCTCAAATCAACCCCAGCATGGACCTACAATGCATTTAGCGTGCTAGTATATTTAGAAATAATAAGGTTTAATCTTATTAAGATTAACCTGATTCTTAAAGTCCACCCCTTGTAGATCAGCTAATAGAAATGTGGACTTATTTTTACCTATACAAACTATCTTGTAAGGGCCATCCCATCAAGGTTCCAACTTTCCTGGAAATAGCTCCCTACGCGCACCGTAATATAAAACTAACTGCCCCTTTTTAAAAGTATATTTCTTCGCTTTCAAATCATGCAACTGTTTCATCGGACGTTTAGCTACCTCCTAATGCAACAAACTCTACAATTTGAGCTCGTCCAAGTGGGCTATAGTCGTAAACTGCTCAAATAGGGCATCTTCATCACCCAGAGAATGATTGATTGCGAATCTAATGGTCGACATCTCAATTTCTAAGGGCAATACACACTCCTCCCCGTAAACTAATTTAAATAGGGTTGTGTAGCCAGTGGCTCATTTAAATGTCATATTATACGCCCAAACTGCCACATATAATTTTGTATCCCAGTCCCGCTTCTTTTTGGAGACTATCTTGGATAGGATACCCATAAGCTGCTTATTGGTACTTTCGACTTGTCCATTTGCTTGCGGATTATAGGGGGTCATCTTGTTATGCGTAATTTTCCATGTTTGAGTCAAGGCTTTCAATCACTTTATTTAAAAAGTGAGTTCCACGGTCGGATACTATTTCCTTTGGCGGACCAAAACGGCAGATAATTTGTTCAAGTAGGAAACTGGTAGTCTCTTTTGCATTGTCCTGCCTTGTTGCCCGTGTTTCTGACCACTTTGTAAAGTAATCAGTTGCTACTATAATAAACCTCTTCTGAGTAGTAGATGATGGGTGACAGGACCCACAAAGTTGATGCCCCACTTCTCAAATGGAAAAATAGCCATGATAGGCTTAAGTGGACACTTCCTATTCTCTCGACTATCATGTTTTTGACATGTATCACATCTCTTGACGTACTCAAAGGAATCTTGGAAGATGGATGGCCACCAATATCCAGCTCTTAAAGCTTTCTGTGCTGTTAACCACCCAACAAAGTGCCCTCCACAAGCGGAGTCATGGCACTCTTCCAAAATAAAGGGAGCCTTGTCAGGCATCACACATTGGCGATAGATATCATCAACACCCTGCCAATATAATGTGCTTGGTTCAACCCAAATGCCATCATATGGTACCAAAGGTACCGAAGACTGTAATAAACGTCGTTTTTAGCTTGTCTTGCTTAGCAATCGCCATTTGGTTATACCCTGCAAAGTAGTCCATGAACGAATATATTTCCCTACCCGCTAGTTGATCCAAATTTTGGTCAATAAATGGAAACGGGTAGTAATCTTTAACAGTCTGCTTATTCAGCTCTCTAAAATCTATACAAAGATGGATTTGATTATTATTCTTCTTCATGATCACAACTGGTGAGCACCATTCAGTATGCTGAATAGGGAAGATCAAACCCACTTTCCGCAACTTCTGTAGTTCCTCGTACAACCCATCCCTTAATTCTAAAGGCATACGCCTTACTTTGTGACGTACAAGGTGGGTACCTTCCTTTACAGGAATAGTATGCATAGCTAGACTGGGATTAATACCCCGAAGTTCATCATAGCTCCAAGCAAAAATGTCACGAAACTCTTAAATTAAGGACACATAATCCTCTCTTTCTTCCGAACTGATTATGGAACCTAATTTAATTGACAGCGAATCATTTAGTGTATCAAGATCCAGCTCAATAATGTCTATGTCTCTTATTCGATCATGAGGCTCTATCGGCTCATTCAAGGTTATCTGCTGATAAATATCCTCTATAATGGACCTTTCCTTACATCCATCACTCGATGACATCTCATTACCAGATGGATCATCTACTGTGTCTAGTCCAGTGGAGGATAGTGGAGCTCTCTCACTCTGAGGAGACTTAGGGTAAGCATCCACTATTACACTATGGGCACCTCGACCTAGAATCACTCGACGAGCTGGTATATCGACTTGACAGTCTGTTCGTAAGATCCACGGCCTACCTAGCAAAACTCGATAGCTAGAATGTCCTGCAAACCTTATCACCCTAAAGTCCAGATAGCATTCCACACTCGGCAACTGTAAAGTGGACCTTAGTAATGCAACCTTCTCGTTGTCTTAGACTATTATCAGCCATCCTAAGAAGTGTGGAGCCATCTTTTTGGATATCTAGACCTAACCTCTCCATCAAGTCAGAACTTATGATATTGACGGAGGATCCAATGTCCACGATATCTTGCTCTACTAATATTCCATCCACATATGCTGGAACCCTAGGGCAATGCTTTTCAGCATGATCAAACCAATCTTCCCCCACTCTAGCTATGCCCAAAGGTTCTACTATATACCCTATACGCAGTATTTTCTTGAATTCCTTGTGTACTCCTACAGAAAGTTTAATCAATTGTAGGAGATTCACGTCTGGTTTGACTTCGCAAAGGGAACTTGATAGATCAAAGTCACGGTAGTTAGCCAAAGTTCTCTTCTCGCGCCAAACCATTCTCTCCTTTGGTCTTTCAATCGGCTTTGGTGCCTCTTTTCTAGCCTTTACTTTCTTTCTTGGCAATCCTTTATCCTCCTCGGGATCAACTTTACTACCAATAGGTTTTAACAGTCCACCTTCCATATCAAGATTCAGGACTCGCTTTTCCCTAGCATCTTGCTTAGGGCTTCCCTCGACAGGTTTTACAATTCCTTTGTCACCCTCTTTAATCTTTTAACCTCTTGTTATGGCTCGTAGATTAGAAGTTTCAGCATCATTGACGCGTACAGCCTCAATAAGGCTGACTCCACTGCCATGAGGTAACTCCTCTACAATAGCCTTTCCTCTTTGCATAGTATTTGCCTTGGCCCCTCGTCTTGCTAGAGATTACTCCCTTGTGCGTGATGGTTAACTGGACCTGGTTGTTTACTCCCTTGTTGGAGAGAATTGATCTTACTCCAACAGGTAGCAGCTAAGTGGCCAGACTTCCTGCAAATATCACATTTGACATTCTGGCAATTCCTAGGGAAATGTTGGCCCCCACACCACTTACAACTAAATCTTGAGGGGCATCCTCTTCAGGGCATTGACTCCCTATCAAATTATGCTGCTTCTTAAGGAAATTGACATCCACAGTTATTTGTCGATACTGTTCAGAGATCATATCAGTATAGTGCTTCATCATGTCCTTAACTTCACCAAGGACATTAGAAGCACTTGATTCATAGCCGCGATCGTCAGTCTGTCGTCCCATGGGCCTACCACTTGATTAGGAATTGGCCGCTGACCAACGGGGACAACATTAAGATTCATTGTTTGGTTTCCACCAATATTTAGCGAGGCCGCTTGACCAGCCATAGGCATATTCATGTTAGGAGGAGCTGGTAGCATAGGCAAATTCGACATAATACTCCCTCTGCCACTCGTATTTAACATGGGGTCCCCTTGACTCCCATTGGTCAAGGCCAAATTATTACCATTCCAATTTATCCTTGCTGCATAAGCCGCTTGCCAGCGCGACTCTACTCTTTCTACTTAGGTAATGGCAGTGTCAATATCGGCCAAAGCAACACTACTTAGCTACACCTAGATATTAAAATCCAATCCATATAGGAAATATTGCAACTGTGCAGCCGTTGGAATGGGAATATAAGTGTTAAGTTTGCAAAGAACTTGCTTTAGTTTCTTGGCATATGCTTGGACATTCTCATTTGGCTCTTGGCATGTTACATTCAGAACATGCAACCAATATTGTCCACCCTTCTCAGGGGCAAAGCCTCTACGAAAAGCCATAAAGAATTGGACACTGCTAGTTATGGTTCCAGCTTCTAGACCGTGATACCACACTGCCACTCTTCCTTTTAACGTCATGTGGAAGAACATCATTAGGTGTCCTTCGTGTTGGATTCGATAATTGAACATGAGCATTTGAAACTCCTTAATGTGGAGTTATCCATATTCTTCTACTAACCCATGGAAAATGGGCAACAGTGCTCCTAATGCCGGTAAATCCGGTGTACCTACTGGAATTGTGATAGGTTGTGCCATGGCTACAACCGGATTGACAACAAGAGTTTCTGTAGGCAACACTACACCCCCACTTATTGTGGTTGATTAACTGGAAATAGGGAAGTATCAAGACTTCCACTTGCACTCAAAGAGCTACTTGTAACACCTAGGTTACTAGAACCACTGCCACTTATGCATAACGGGCTGCTCCTTTGAGGAAAATAGAGTCTTACAATCTCCAACTGCTGTCTAGCCCTCTCAGCACATTCTGCTTTTTGTATTTCGGCTTGACGGTCCTTGTCAGAGGACATAAATCAACTATTTGGTCCCTAAAAACCCTAGATTTGAGAACCACCACTTGTTGGAGGCTCTCGGCAGAGGCACCACTAATGGGACCTAAACTGGGCCAGCACTGGCTATGGCACTAGCCAAACCTCATGCATACGACAGACAACCCCACCACACAGCCTCGTGGGCTAGGAGCATCTAAAACTCACTTTGCACTACTGCTTATGACGATTTTGCATTTGTATCCAATATGTAGTCCAACGTTCACCTTCCCTTCCCCTTAGAGGGAGATCCCATAACATATAGGCATAATGCCTCGTAATACACATATAGGGAAGCACCTCTTTGCTGATTGCCGTGGCTCCACTGCGGCTCTCCTACACCTCGGGGATTCGTCCCAAGACTCGTCACTAATACATATGACATTTGCACAAACTCCACTCTTTCATAATTAAGCGTTCCAGGAGATTTTGATTTGCCTCACAAAACTTTCCCCAATGGAAGCACCCATCTAATCGACAACTTAGGTTTCCTATCCTCTCAGCGTTGGTCAAAGTTTATCAATCAATTGCAATGCATTCCAGGAGATACCACGTGGCATGCTTGATGCAAGGTGTATGACGATTGTGCACAACCATTTTATGATTAAAAAAAACCAGCTATGTGAGGTGCGAAAAACAACCCTTTCATGAATTTTAACTAAGCATTACATGCTACGCTGCTTTAAGGACTAGCACCGGAACTTCTGTGCTACTAGTTGCCTATATTTAATTATGGAATGACCCCTAAATGCTATGCGCAAAGAGGAAAATCAAAATTTGTATCTTTTCAGCAATTAGATTGTCGCACAAACTTCCTACTCCCCCCTCACCGTTTAGGTGTTGCTGCGGTGCATAGGTGTAAATGGTTGTTCTGTATCATTTTTGTATGAAAAAACAATAAACACGTACTATAACACAAAGGACGAGGCCAAACTGAGGCTTGAACAAACATTCACGCACACAAATCTTATTTTTCCATATTTTTTGAGCGTGAAAATCCCAAATTTCTTTATTTTTTACTATTTTTAATTAATGAAAAACAGGTATTTTCTGATTTATTTGTGTTGGCTTATTATTTTGACTGAAACTTAATATTTTCTCTGAGTTTATCCCATTTCCATTCCTTTTTCCCAACTCAAAATCGGAAAAAACCACTAATTTTCATTAAAAATGACATTTTGTGGGTTTTAAAGAATTAATAACGGATCTAAATCATTACAAGTTCTACATTTTTGTAGTTAGAGCCCTCAAACATGATGCAAACAAGGTTCAAACAAAAATTCATCGCATATGAACAACATTTGGACCATGAAACAACAAAAACAAGCAAATTTCTTTGTAGAATTGGAGCATACCGCGTGTCTTGCATGTTGCGGGTTTTTTAATGATTATTCCGGGCAGCCCACAAACCGATTAGCAACCATTCTTCAATGCTGAACCTCTTTCCTCAGCCTCCTCTTCATCTTGAAGCAATCTAATCACAACCGGACAAGCATCCTTCAGCCCCTCTTCTTCTTGATTTCTTGCATGCAAACCACCACTTAGAGGAGAGAGATGGAGGAGAGAGAAAGACTAGATCTGCATCTCCACAACCGGGCAGCCATTGGAGGAGCGGATTGGAGAGATGGAGAGCGAAGATAGAAAGAAGAACAGGACCAAGATCAGTTGGGGGGGTTGTTCTCTGGCCCCATAACCCATTCCCCCTCCATTTTGTGGCATGGCACCTCCATTCTTCCCTGCGTGAGAAAAAACCCCCCCGCCCCTCCCCCCCCCCCCCCCCCCCCTCCCATGGTTTTTGGATTTTTGGGGCTCCCCTTAAAGGGTCACACCCTTTGGGCTCTCCTAAAGTCTTTTCCCACTTTCCATTTTGGCCTCCTTTGGCCTTCCGGGCACTCTCTTTTCCACGTCCAATACCCAAATCGTGGTCTGAAAATTCCTGGGCGTCCATCTTGAAGTCTTCCACTGTAGGGCATCTCCCAGGGTCTCGTTTGTCATGCCAAAAATTTATGAAAATTCTCTGACCGCCGTCTAGTGGCTCTTTTAAGCACTTTTTGGGCATTGCCGCTTAAAATCGTACTGATTGCCATCGCCGCCTTCGACAAAGTCTATTTTTCCCCTGATATTTGTAATTTTTGACTATTTTTAAGCACTTCTCGTCATCAAAAATCATCTATCAATGATCAACTTATTCTTTATGGCCTTTTGAAGAGAGTTTTCCCCACAGAGAGGTGGTCAATACTAGCTATGTGTTTTGAATGTGACACATCAAGAGCCTCATGAGAATGCTTGAGTGTGCACAAAGAAATTGGAAGAGATGTTTTGAAAATTGCAAGCCTTTAATCCTATTCCACTTGCTGCCTAATTGCAATACTTTTTACATGTATTAGATATCAATATCCAAGTGCAATTGACTAGTGTTGCTCTTGGTGATATAGACATTGCTATTACACAAGCAAAGGAGATAGAGTCATGGTTACAAGCGGCCTACACATCTAGGGTAAAGCTAAATTCAAGTCTAGGACCTAGAAATAATTTGGCATTTATAAGCGGAAGTCAAGGTGTGACTAGTATATCTATAACGACCAATTCTAATCAAAGAGGAAGCATAATGCAGAATGTGTCCATGCTACTAGCTTCTCTTAATGTTGCTATACTAGTGGCTAGCCGAATGGTCCCACTAGATAATAGAAGCCAAATGATGATTCCTAATGTTATGCCAACTAATCAGTAGGGCTAATCCCTAATTAGGTGATTTGGCCAACTGAACGGCAAGTGGATGATCACAGTTATGAGTATAGTGCATCAAATGTTCTTGAAAAAATCTAGAACATGATGTAGCAATATATCGATATGACAACATAACAATATAGGAAAATATCTATAAATGTTAATCTCCTAAAGAAGTAGTAAAACTTGAAAGAAATTTGATATCCTAAAGATGGTGCTCCATCAAGATTTAGCTATAACTGGTGTGGTGATCAACACTTTCCAAGAAATAGTCATAATGTCAAATGTGACATGTGTGAGAAGTTTGACCATCTAGTTAGTACTTACTAGAGTAAGATCAACTCTCTTTAGCGAAGGTGTAAGTAGTGAGGTCCAATTTATCATCAAGCACAAGATAATAACCTTCATTATTAGGATGAGGGACCAAAGCAAATATTGCAAAGAGGAAAAGCTATCATAGAATAGCTACCTAATGGTAGTGGTATCAGTCTTATCAAAGCTGTGCATGTCAACACCACTGAGGCTTCCAATTTGCGAACCATTAGAAGAGGACATAATGTTAAGGAAGGCAATAGGGATAATGTAAAACTTGTTGAGGCAAACCCTAAACAAGATGATAAGGGGATGCAAGTTCTTAACCCTAATGTGGAAGTCAATCCTCTAAAAGCTATTGATAGCAAAGCTTATTCCAATAAGAAGTTGCCAAAGAAGAAGGAAAAATCCAAGAAAGAGGCACCTCAATGTGTTTAGTGACTAAGAAAAAGAATGGTTTGGAGGGAGAAGAGAACCATTGTTAATTATCAGTAATTATCATGAATTTGACTTAGGCAATTCTCTTTGTGAGGTAAAGTTTGATGTGAATCTCCTACACCTAATCAAGTTATTTCTAGGAGTGCATCAAGAGTTTAAGGAAATCCTTTGCATTGGGTACATTGTCAAACCTTGGAATAGCCCATGTAGGAGGTGACTAGTTTGAACATGTTGAAAAGCATTGTCCAATATTTGTGGAGCATGCCATTGTGGATATGGGATCCTCTCTCAACACTATCAGTTCAAAATTGATGGCAAGACTATGTTTAGAAATCCAAAAGGATGCCTCCACAATTCTTTGAATGACTAATGATAGTTTAAGGAAATCAAAAGGTTGTATTATCAAAGCCCACATGACTATTGCTAATGTTGTGGAATGCATTCTAGACTTTAGGGTAATTAGGTTTATAGAGCAACTAAGCTATCAAGTATTATTAGGAAGGCCATGAATCTTGCAAATCGATTGTCAAGTTGATATACCCACACTGATCATTTGATTTTTGACAGAGGTGCCATATGTGTAATAGTGGATGCATATCCTAAATCTCCTCAAAGTGAGAGACTACCCTTATCTTTGACAGAATTAGATGCATTAAAGAATCATTCTAGTAGTGAGACTTCATCAAGCAATGAATCAAGAGAGAGATCCCACTACAAAAGATGTCTACTAGGTAACTCTGAATGAGAGCCTATAGAAGCTCAAGTCAAAATTAGGGATGTAGATGTGATTGAGCTGGATCTCATTATGTTAAATGATCCATGACAAATTAAATTAGAATGTATGCTTAGTTCAAAAGAGAGGAAGGACTACATATTCTTGATCCAAGAATTTCATGATATTTTTGCCTAGAGCTGAGGGGTATCCCTCCTAATCTAGCTATGCATATTATTCCTTGTTGAGATTCAAGCTCATTAGTCTTCAATCAGTTGTTTACCTTAGTGAATAAGGTTAAGTCACACTGACTTGGTTAGATCTAGGTCATTTTGATCTTTAGTGTGTATTGTACATAGTTGACTTTTGAGACTGTGTGTTGATGGAATGGAATGAACTGAGGGGAGCATGTCTGCTACCCTTTGAGCCTGTGCCTTATGTCTATCTCTCTTTCTCATTTTGTAATATGGTATCAGAGCAGGTAGTAGAAGCCCCGACATAATTGGTAGTGGCCATAGCTTGAAGCGCCAGGTAACAGGGATGTAGAGCCAAGTTGGGCCATGGCAGACACCATTTTTTTTGTCTTTTGTCTGATGGAGAGATGCGCTAATGAATGCAAATTGATTACAAGCAGGGGCAACACATAAGCTATTTTTGGGAGAATGTAAGCGTATTGCCAAGCCAAGGCTGCTTCGACTTGATGGGAAAATCCAAGGAAAGCCTTTGGTCATCTTCTTGTCTTCCAGAGCCATAAAGCGTACTGCAAACGCCTCACGAGAGGAGAAGGCGTAAGGCGCTAAGACCACAAGCCTTCATCCATGATGAAAATGCACCGTTTAAAGCACGTATGTTTTTAATAGAAGAAGCAAGCACATCATCCATTGAAGCATAAGAAAGAAGAAGTAGATAGAGCAGAAGAAAGACAAAGATAGAAGAGATACAATATCGCAAGCCTTCATCCAGGCTTCCAAGAAAATGCACTGGTAGAAGATGAATCTGCCAAGCTCATGCTGAGGCCTACACTACTTGTCCCCATACAACAATTAGAAATGCTCACGTGCAGTTGCAGATCAAAGTTTGCAAACATAATTCACAATAGAGGGCGCCACTCCTATGATACTTGGAGCTATTGTTTGTATCAAAGCATGAGCAGATTTGCTGTCGGGCTTGCTTAATGCATCAGTAGCATCTCTTGCAAGAGAACCACAAAGAGATTTTTTACTACTTCAAGGAGTGTAGTTCGCATTTTCTGTTCATCAATTTGCTGGAGGACATGCTTGTATTATGCTGCAAAAAGTGGGCATCTTGATTGTGTTTTGAGAGTTCTAGATGCTGTCCAATCTCCTACAGTAGCAGGAACTTGGTTTTTTGCTCAATTTGTGAATGTTTGTGATGGGGGTGGTGCTACTCCTTTACATCTGACTGCCCGATCCATCCGCTCAAGTAGTAGTCTATCTGCTTCTAAATAAGGGAGCACTTGTATGTGCGGATCAAATGCAAAGAAATTCACAAGGCCACACTCTGTTCTTCATAGCCTTGAAGTACAACAATACAGCTTGTGTAGCACTTTTTGAATCCGCTTTCTGCTGAGCTCTTGGTCTCTGGCCGTCTCCATGGAATTTTATGAGTGACCTTGGTACAAAAGCCAAACAGTTACTAGAGGCTTCTTTGGTGTAGGCCAATGATGCATGGGGAAAGAAAATATTTTCAGCTCAAGGTGACTTTGGTGCAGTCGATACTTTTGAAGAGTTGGATGGATCAGCTATTCAAGCAGAGAATGATGAAGAGGAGATAGATTTATGATGTATTTGTTTTGAGCATGCTTGCATGATTGAAGTTTAGGATTGTGGACATCAAATGTGTGCTTGCTGCACACTTGCTCTCTGTTGTCATAACAAACCCAGTCTGCCATAGTAGGTAATATCTGCAGGTGCACTGGTAACAAACCCAGTGTTGATGCATGAAAAAGCTTGGCTGGAAACAATTTCTGCAGGCCATGTTTACCTTGTACAACAGGTCTCTCAGAAGTCAATTGAAGGAATACTGAGTATCTATTTCTTGCATGTATTGGATCTTATGCAGATTGGAATGCAAAGCTGTTGATGCATTGTAACTACAGTTGATGAGAATAGAAGCACATGTGCTGGTTGAGAATGAAATAGTGGTTATTGCTGCAATTTTACAGTAAAAATTGATTGCATTACAGGGTGTTGAAGTATATTTCATGTTGGCATTTTGAGAAATTGATTGGTTTTGTAAAGCTGAAACTTTGGAATGGAAAACACATGAGAGAAGGACACTATCACTCAGATTGTTGGTGAGAAACTGGACTACAACAATTTTGTTCTATGGAAATTTAGGATGTCTAATTTCTTAATTGGAAGAGGCTATTGGGGCCTAGTTACAGGTCTTGAAGATGAGCCCAAGCTACTAGAGGATAAACCTCCAACACATGATCAGTTAAAGGCATGCAAGACTTGGTTGGAAAAAGCCAGCAAGGTCTTGCATTGGTTATCATTATGTGTGTTAGACACAAAGGCTATGCAAATTGCAAACTTTATTTCCCCAAAAGCTGCTTGGGACTTATTGATGAAGAATTATGGGCATGTCACTCATGCGAGAAAGACACAACTGAAGCAAAAATTCAGTCACATATCCAAGAATGGAAGGTCTATTGAAGACTGTGTCAGTGAGATCAGATCCGTTGTAGAACAACTAGGCTCAATTGGAGCTGAAGTTGACGATGATGATTTCATGGCTACTACCCTCCATGGACTTGGATAGGAATATAAGCAGTTTGATACTTCCATTTCAGTGCGTCAGGAGCAACCTGAGTTTGATGAGCTTGTGGCACTTCTATTGCATGAAGAAGTGAAAGTTGGACTCAATACAAGTTCTAGTGGGTCTAAAAACAACAAGGACAGTGTCTTCTACTCTAATCAAAGGGGTAGAAGTGGAAGAGGAAGATCAAACTTTAGAGGAAGAGGTGTTGGAAATGCATATGCAGCCTGTGGACAACAAGCTACTAGATGGCAAAATAGGTAGCCTCGAGCAAATAGAGGTGCCTCAAATGCTCATGGAAGAGGAAGTTATTCACCTAGAGGAAGAGGCACTTGTGGCAACAACCTCAAATGAGTCATGGATAGCAATCAAATGCAAATAAGGATTGCCATTATTGTGGCAAATATGGGCATGTAGCTAAGGATTGCTACAAGAAGTAGAATGATCAGAGAGCAAGAGGGAAGCAACATGGTAATTATGCTTCTTCTAGTGGTATGCAGGAGGATGACAAGTTGTTTGCAATGCAACATGTGACGAAAGGGTTGCCTACATAAGGAAAAGTAGACAATGTATGGTATATAGACTCATGGGCATCTAATCACATGACTCCTCATGGAGAGTGGCTTGACACATTGGTATAAGGTGCTAATGGATATGTTTGCACAGGGGATGATATGTTGCATGACATTATGCATACAGGTATTGTTCCCTTGATGATGCATGGTGACAGGAAAAAGAGTCTCTATGATGTATTACATGTACCCTCCATAACAAAAAACTTGCTTTCTGTGGGACAAATGGCTTAATATAATCTACAAGTTAGATTCAATAGAGATGGATGCTACATTGAAGAGTATGATCAAGGATGCAAACTCATTGCTAAAGGCAAAAGAAATGGAAATATTTTTACATTGGATATGAAAATTGCAGCATTGAATGCTGCTATGTACTCACATGACAATGCTGTAATAAGTGATATTGAGATATGGCATAAAAGGATCGGTCATGTAAATGTTCAAAAGTTGAAGAATATGCATCATAAGCAAGTTGTACTTGAACTTCCTAAGTTCAAGCATGCGGAATTGGGACATGTATGTCAGTCTTGTCCATTTGGGAAGCAATCAAGGCTTCCATTTATGAGACATGTAAGCACTACTACTAGACCATTATAGCTTGTACATTCTGATGTATGGGGACCCTCATAGAATGCATCTCTTGGGGGATCACGTTACTATGTGTCATTCATAGATGACTATAATAGGTACATATGGTTGTATGTGCTGAAGCATAAGAGTGATGTCATGGATGCTTTTCAGGATTTTACGAGACATGTGGAGAAAGAATTGGCTTGCTACATCTCATGCTTGAGATCTGATAGCGGAGAAGAATATGTTTCTAAAGACTTTGATCACTTCTTGGTAGCTCATGGGATTAAAAGGCAATTGACATGCAAGTACACACCACAACAGAATCCTGTGGCAGAAAGGAGAAACAGGGTGATCATGGAATCGGCAATAGCCATGTTGAATGAGAAGAGCCTACCAAATGCATATTGGGCAGAGGGTGTAATGACTACAGTGTATGTCATGAATTGTACACCAACAGTAGGTATACATGAGGTAACTCCTCATGAGAGGCTTTATGGGATAAAGCCAGACATTAGCCATCTTAAGGTTTTTGGATGCTTGGCTCTAGATGAAAAGAGAAGGAAGATTGATCCAAAGGCAGAAAAGGCCATCTTTATTGAGTATGCACAAGATAGAAAAGCGTACAAACACTACAATCCTTCTACTAATGAGACATTGGTCTCAAGAGATGTGATATTTGATGAGCTGAAATCATGGCATGAGAAGAAGATCACTTTGATGAATGATGATGATGCATGCAGGTACAAATGAAAGTGCATAAATTTTTGGGCCTTCTAAATATGCTACTTCATCAGTTAGTCCTTGGACAGGTAGATTGAGGACTTCAACATCTTTGTCCACTAACATGGGTATGTCAGTGAAGGGGAGAAATGTGGATAAAGGCAAATGCAAACTTGATGATGTTACAGGGCCACTCACTTGTGGTTATGATTCACCTGGCACTGATAGCTTGGATAGTGAGTTTGGTATTCCATCAGTTGTGACTCCTGGTGTGAGACATAGATACGTACCACCTTTTGAGAGAGGAGAGTCTCATAATTCACCTCAGTTGAGGAGATCAGAAAGAGTCAGGAAGCATGTGGATAGGCTTACATATAGTGGTTATATAGTGAGACACTATGCATATATGGCCAAAGTCATTAGCTTCAAGGAACCCACAAAGTTTTCTGAAGCTATCTTGGATGATCATTGGTGCAAGGCAATGGATGAGGAATATTCACTTGGGATTTGGTTGATTTTCCTGAAGGAAAAATTGCTAGTGGCAAAAGGGTATGCACAACAATATGATTTTGATTATGAGGAAACATTCAGCCTTGTTGCTAAAATGACAACCATGAGGACAGTGATTGCCTTGGCAGCATCTAAACGATGGAGTATGTATCAAATGGATGTGAAGAATTCTTTTCTCAATGGTGATTTGGTTGAGGAAGTATACATGGATCAGCCTGAGGGCTATGTACATCCAGATTTTCCTACACGTGTGTGTAGATTGAAGAAAGCATTATATGGGCTGAAGCAAGCACCTAGAGCTTGGAATGCTAAGATAAGTGCATGCCTACACAAACTTGGTTTCACTATAGGCAAGGTTGATCATAGCCTATTCACAAAGAAGACAAGGGCTGGTTATGTGATATTAGTCATCTATGTGGATGACTTGATCATTACAGGTGATGATGTCATAGGAATTGGAGAGATCAAGGAAATGTTACATGCTGAATTTCAGGTCAAAGATTTGGGTGAACTAAAATATTTCCTTGGGATTGAGGTTGTCTCTATACCTCATGGTACTTGGTTGTTGTAGAAGCAGTATGCACAGGACATGTTAATCAAGTATGGTATGTTGGATTGCAAGTCTTTGAGCACTTCATTGGAGCAAAATGCTAAACTACTTACAGATGTTGGACATAAGATTGAGAATGTCACTATGTATAGACAAATGGTGGGTAGCCTGATTTACCTTACTATTACTAGATCGGATCTTAGCTATTCAGTTGGACTGATTATCCAATTCATGCAAAAGCCTATGAAGCCGCACTTGGATGCAGTGAGGAGGATCTTGAGATATGTGAAGGCTACATCAGATTATGGTCTATTCTATGAGTATGGTAAGTCTTTGGAGCTTATAGGATATACAGATGCTGACTGGGCAGGAAGTACCTATGACAAAAGATCTACTAGTGGGTATGCCTTTTCTCTTGTTAGTAGTATGGTCATCTTGAGCAAAAAGAAGCAACCTACTGTTGCACTCTCTAATACTGAGGTAGAGTATAGAGGTGCTACATTAGCTGCATGTGAGGCAGCATGGCTCATGAAGCTTCTTGATGATTTGGGCATGCAGGAAGTTAGGCCTGCCACACTCTATTGTGACAACATGAGTAGTGTGGTCCTAGCTAGTAATCCTATCTATCATGCTGGGACTAAGCACATTGAGGTGCGCTATCACTTTATCATAGAAAAAGTGATTGCAGGTGACATTGATTTGGTCCATGTGAGGACAGAAGACCAAGTTGCAGATATCTTTACCAAATCATTGGGTAAAGATAAGTTTGTGCACTTTAGAGAGCTATTGGAGTGAAGTACCCCACTTGAGCTTGAGGGGGAGTGTTGAGATTCAAGCTCATTAGTCTTCTGTCAGTTGTTTACCTTAGTGAATAAGGTTAAGTCACACTGACTTAACTATGGTTAGATCTAGGTCATTTTGATCTTTAGTGTGTATTGTAAACAGTTGAATTTTGAGACTGTGTGTTGATGGAATGGAATGAATTGAAGGGAGCATGTTTGCTACCCTTTGAGCATGTGCCTTATGTCCATCTCTCTTTCTCATTTTGTAATATTCCTTTGAAGGGAGATAGCCATCCTATTTGACAAAATGTGAGGTGTAAGCATTTTGAGTTAAGAGAGAGATTGTTTGAGGAGCTACAAAAATTGTGTAAGGCTAGCCTAATATTTTCTATACAACACACAGTGTGGTATTCACCAATAGTTTTATCAGGATAAAGAAAAATAATCAAATTTGACTTTGTGTAGATTTTAGGGAGTTTAATAAATAGACAGTCAAAGATTACCATTTGCTACCATTTATTGATCAAATTCTAGATCAATTACCAGGTAGGGATATCTATTCATTTATTGACTACTTCATAGGTTATAACCAAATGGATATTGGAGAGGAAGACAAATTAAAAACAACATTTGTCACTATATTGGCACCTTTGCATATCATGTTGTAACTTTTGGATTATGCAATGCACCAAGGTCTTTGCAACATACAACTGATAAAACTTTCAGTGATATTTTCCTAAAAGAATTGAAAGTCTTTATTAATGACATGGGTATAGCCACTTGTAACGTGTCCACTAGTATCATCCAGGACACGTCTTAGCAGTCCATTGGAAAGGATGTCTAGAAAGCTCCGCCCGGCACTCCCATGGAATGCTACGGGGTTTGCAATCTAGGGTTTTCCGCGTCTGCCACGTAGTGGAAGTATTCTGGCCGTTCCCCACTTAGGATCGACCAGAATTAGGGTTTTCCTAATTGGTCATTTTCTAACAGCAACTAGCGTCAGACCCAAGCGAACTACTTTATGCAGAAACGCCAGGTTCGAAGCGGATTCATGCTACACTTGGTTCAAGGAGAATGGAAAATGAGAGGGATGCAAAGCTCAACCTCTCTGCCATAAGGCATAGTCCCATTCCGTTCCCCTAAAACAACGTAAATCGATTAAGACATAACTCTAGGTCAACGCTTTTGTTGTTCGTGTCCTTTGATGATCATCTCGCTGTTCTTCCAGATTTAAGAAAAGTTCTCGGCAAACCTAGACCACCCAACCGCAGGATGGACCCATGGCCCATCCTCCGCACTTTCCTCGATTTGTTTTAGTTAGGTAATTATCTAACACGTTAGTTGGACATGTAACAATCAACTTCTTTAATTAAACCATTAAACACTAGTTCCTTCATGTAATCTTATCACGTGACATAGAAAAACAATATCAAACAAGTTCTTTATTAACATATCATCATATTTGTCTTTGAAATAACAAGGAGTTTCGCTCGTAGACTTATCCATAATTCGCCCGAAGGCTATCCAGTAATCCACAGGGATCACTATTCCAAGTTTCCGCCCGTAGACTAGTATGCGAGCCTCAAGATCCAATCCTGAGTCACGTTAGCCTCTTGTGCAAGACCCGAAAGGTGAGGGATTTACGGCCAGAGCCCCCCCTGGCACCCAAGCGTCCTCCTGCTCCAAGTAGAGCTCAACGGAGAGACCCCTTGCAGCGGGTTCGGTCCATGTTCCCGGCGCGGTCAACAACCCCCTTGGTTAGGGTCAGGCAGGCAATCGGGGGTAACTGAAGCTGCCTCTCCCTTTAGGCCTTCACCCTGAAGTATAGATATTCATTTAATTTGTAATTCATAAATCAAACAGTGCTCTAAAATCTCTAGCAAGCACAAACATTTCCATTAATCGATCTTGTTGTTGGCAAACTGCTAAGGAAGGAATCTTTCCTTTTGAATACATCTAGCACTCGATCTGGAGTACCTTGCAACTTGGCAAGATCCTTTATATTCTGGGTTAGGGCGTACCCTATTGACCCAACTTGGTCAACCCTAAAGTTCATTGGATACTTTAGTTTCCAGTTTTTAACATTCCTTATTTAGAAGGATATCAAAGAATACATCCTTTTGCAAGATAACTTGCGTAAAGATCCACCATCCTTTTTGAGGGTATTCAACCTTTCTTCTTGTGAATCAATCACAAGACCATATGACTTCGTACAAGTCCTACATCATACTTTGCGATAATGGAGTTACAAAACAATCCGTTTCAGTTTCTTTAAACTGATGTTTGTCAGTCCTAGGGTTTCTTAGCTTTTATTATTTCCTTTAAAAACCTTAGGGACAAACCCTAGTTCTTTTACATTTACGATTTATTGACCCTACAATCAGGGAAGGTGGGCAAGTATTTAAGGTATAAACGTTTCTTGGATTTTAAATCATTCCCAATGCATATTTCGTAGCATAGGTAATTCTAAGTTTATATTAACTTGGTTAACTTTTAGAAGGTAATATCGAGATCACCTCGGCACGATTTGTTATCTATGTGACAATTGATTTTTCAGTCCTAAACTTTATTGCTTTGAGGTTAGGTAAATTCAATTAATCTTCCTTTTTCCATGCGAACAAAACTCATGCCAAATAAACAATATTTTTCTTGCTAAGATATGCAGTTAACAATGATAACTTCCTAGAGTTTAAGCAACGTAAGAAACCTTTCATGAATTTTCACCTTCTATGAGGATTCGTTGTAAAAAGAATAGGGGTTAATGGTGCAAGATGCAGTTTTTATGCCTTCACGATTTAACCAAAATATACTACTATAGTGGGTAGATAATCTTGCTCGTAATTCGTTTCAATGCATAATGCTATTTGAAGGAAAACTATGTTTTATACATTATCCATTTTGCATGTTCAACTAAACTAAATTCCTTCATCTTAAATAACTAGGACAAAATATATCTTATCCCTAACAATTCATCTTGCATGATTGAATTAAAACGGATATAAAACCAAGAAGGAAAAACCTGGTTTTGGGGTGAGATATCCACATGGATACCAGGAGATGACCCTCCCGCAGCTATTCCTTGGACTTTCTTAGGCGGCATCGTAGTTGTAATCCTTCGAACGCGAAGGCAGCTTTGCACTCCTTTTTGGAATTCCACCATCGCTTCAATACTCTTCTTCTCTCTTTTGAGGAAAGAAGTCATTAAGGGATTGACCACAAGAAGGGGGTATGTTAACCCCAACACGAAGAAAGCAAAAGGAAGTGGAAAGGACGCAGGGCAAAGGCGGAAAAAAGGTAGCCCGACTGAAGAAAGAAAAGGAGAAAAGGCCAAAAGCACAAGGGCAACCTTAAAAGTCCAAGGCAAAGGCAAAAGGGGAAAAGGCGCATTTTAAAATAAAAAGGCGCACCCTGAAATCTTGTAAAAGAGCGCCGGGCTCTCACCCGTGCAATTTGTAAATGTAGACGGGCGGTGGAAAGGAAGCTAGGAAGATAGAAGGACAATGGGAAAAAGGGCCTAGGCTATGGCCGGCCATGTAAAAAGGGGAAAAGGGGATGACCGCCCAAAACGGATTTAGGGTTTTGTATATAAAGTTGAAAAGTGAATGAAAAGCTCATTCTTGTGTGTGGCCAAAAGTAGCTCTCCTCTTCTTCTTCTTCTTCTTGTTCTTGCTTGCTTGAGCTTGTGCTTGAGAGAGGGAGTGTGAGAGTGTGAGGGAGTGAGTGTGTGAGGATGAGGGACCGAGGAGGAGAAGCTCTCTATCGTCTCCTCTCTTCTTCTCTTCTCTTCTCTTCTCTTGTCTTGCTCGCGGCAATGGAGCTTGAAGCTTGGAGCGGGAGGATTGAGCTTGCTTGAAGCTTGCACTTGGATCGTGGAGCTACCGGAGTGTGCGGGAGAGGAGGTAACTCGAACGGCATCAAGGTAAGCTCACTACACCCGTAGATATGGATGGCGCGTCGGCTATGTGAGAGGTAGCCATTAGTGCTCGGCTTGGAACGCTTGAATCAATAAGCGGTCCGTGGGTCTTGGTGGTTGAGTGAAAGCTCCCACATTTTGGTTCCATTGCCGGGACAAACGGATTCAAGCCTTGAGCGCTTGCGCGCTTCAAATCGAGCATCAAAGTAAGGGGTTTCCCCCGAACCGGTGAGGTAGATAGGTAGGAAGCGAGGGAGTTGAAGAGGGTATTCGATCTCCTTGGCAAGTAGGTTTTTTGCTTTCTGTGATTTATGGTGTGGAATGGAGTAGTATAGGTATTTATTTTGTGATTTGGATGCATTTAGGGTAGGAAAAAACAAAGAAAAAGAAGAAAAAAACAAGCAAACAGTGGGGTTTTCTGTTGCTGTATAACAGGCTGAAACAGGGGATCAGATTCAAGTTTTTGGGTAAGATAGGGACAAGGAACTAGCTGTGAGGTTCTGCAGTGCTCGGAAAGGACCTTAAGAGGCCTGGGAGGCCAGGACAGACCTCATTTCCTTGGTTTGCCTTGTGTGTGTGAGAGAGAGAGAGAGAGAGAGAGAGAGAGAGAGAACTTCTGGTTCACAGGATGAGGAAGCGATGCCCCGATTTCTAGGCATCGGTGATTCGTGCTGTTCCAGGTGAGTCTGATGTTTTCCAATAAGTGCCCTGATAAGATTTAAAAAGTTTGTGGTGATTGTGTGCACCAGACAGTAAGGAGGGGACAAATGCGCGGGAATCGTGTCCGCCCGTCGACGCACTCGGACCAACTCGCTATGGTCCGATTCCTAGAATCGGACCACCCGAGTTCGGGAGTCAGACCGTCCGATTCCCAGAATCGGACTAGCCCGATCGGACATGCCAGGTGGCACTTGGACCAACCCGTCCGATTTTGAGAATCGGACGCTCAGACCAATCCGTCCGACTCGGACACTCAGACGAGTCCATAATCGGACCACTCACAATCGGACCAGGCCGTCCGAGTCCCAGACTCGGACTAGCCAGAATCGGACCCAGCCCAGAATCGGACCAGCTCAGAATCGGACCAGCTCAGAATCGGACCACCCTGTCCGATCCGATTCCCAGAATCGGACCACTTTGAAAATCGGACCACTTTTTGATCCGAGTCCCAGAATCGGACGTGACCAAAATCGGACCACTGGTCCGATCGGACGCACCCAAAATCGGACGTCCGATTTTGATAATCAGACTCCTGAAAATCGGACATCTGAGAATCGGCCAAAAAACTGTCAAAATCGGACAGGTATCCAGAACACAAGTTTTGACGCATCTAAACCCCGAAATTGACCCCTAAGGCTACGTAGAGCTGAAGGCACATCACAGATCCATAACCGGGCTAAAATTTAGAGACGTAGTTCAAAATTTGGCTATAAACGGTCCTCCAAATTGCATATTGCGTCTACCGTAACGGCCCTACGGGCCGGGGGGGATTGCCCCCCCTGGAACCCCGCAGAGGGGGCTCTGCCCCCTCCGCACCTCCCCCGAGTAGGTTGGAGAGAAAACACGCGCCGTGACAAGTCTTCCAAATTGGACCCTAGTGAAGTGATGGCTCCACGCAAGCATGGATCCTCACGTGCAAAAGAGCAACCAAAAGCCCATACCCAAATAGAGACAAACAGAGACCCTAGAACCTCAATGGGCCAATCTAGCCATCAAGGGCAAAAAGGCCATGCCACGAGAACACAAAGACATTGTGTTCATACCATGTCTACTTAGAGTGAAATGCAACAGCAGCAAGCTGCAAATGCCAAGATGACTAGACATGACACTCTTGATGAGAGATGTACCTTGAATAGCACTGCACTGATGAGCCAAGACAGCAGTAGAGAATCCACATCTGGTCGTGCAGTCGAGAACTCAAGGGCATCTGTCAGAAGGCTTAAATTTACAAGCCAGGACCCGGAAGATGAAGACATAGTACCACCTGCTTATCTTAGGTTCAAACTCACCGCGGAAAGAGAGCATAGTGTTGATGCTCTCATTGATGAAGGAGCAGATTTCAATATCTTGACTTATGAAGCATGGACTCTACTAGGTCAACCAGAGCTCAAACCGACTGACGCAACTCTTAACCCTTACAGGGAACACCCACAAGCACTTCTAGGGAAGTGCAGAATCCTTGTAACCATTGAAACAGAAAGCTTGCCAGTCCTGTTCTATGTTCCTCCAAATAGCAAGAATTGTGGAAAGGAAATCCTCTTAGGAAGGTCCTTCAAAAAGGCAATGAAGTGTGAAGCCGACTATATAGCACAGAGGATACACCTAACACTACCAGGTGTGAGGATAATCACAACTTTTAGCAAGGGTGACCTCGCCAAACCTCAAGGGAAGGGCAAGGAGCATTCTGACATACCAAGCAAGCTTAGTAATGAGAGCAAGGATTTGTTGAAAGAGTTGATACAAACACAGGTCAAACAAAGAGAACCAGTGAGTGAGGCCATGCCTGAAAAAAGAAGGTCAAGAGACAATGCCAAGGACGGGCTTTGGACTTACAAATATCGTAGAAGACCCCAAAAGAAGCCCAAGCCTTATAGACGGAGGCATCGATGGAGAGCCAGCACAATGCCACGATGGATATCCAAGGCGTTGCTTCGGGCTCAAGGGTATTATGCAGGCAACTGATGGATTTGGGTGCCAAAATCCCTTGCTAAACCGCCTCCATCAGCTGAAGGCCAGAGTGCATCAAAAGTAATGAAGCACATGAAAAAATCTAAGAGAAAATCTAGGT
The DNA here is from genome assembly GCF_053477565.2 of Lygodium microphyllum. NCBI lineage: Eukaryota > Viridiplantae > Streptophyta > Polypodiopsida > Schizaeales > Lygodiaceae > Lygodium > Lygodium microphyllum. The sequence continues at coordinate 17,965,373 of NC_141163.1, forward strand.
CTCAAGGCAACAAACCAGACATGATTGTTCGAAAGAAAGAGCCTCAGCCTAGCATGCTAAATAGACAGATGTCATATGTAGCCATCGAGCATGCACAAAAATCATTAGTGCCCAAGGAGCCTTTGATTTCCCAAGGGGAGAACAAGCATCATAGGCACAACATTGCTCAAGGCAAGGCTGATCGCTCAACAAAGAAAATGGCACAATCGTCTAATAGCCTTGAGAAAATCATTCAGCTAGTGCCACATCCACCTCGGAGTCCTAGATCTCCTACACCCTCTTCTCCCAACCAGACACAGGAAGCACCACAACAGTTGTCAAGGGCGACTGCTCAATTCCAATCTCTACCTCCATCTAAGCTTCCAACCGTCAAAGAGGCGGGACATGATGCCATCCGTACCTCTCGACCCAAGGATATGCCTGAGCCACCTAATGCGACTAGATCAGCTCCTGTTCGATCTACACAAATGAGTGCTCAAAGGCCAACGAAAGACACAACCATTTCTGATCACCCTAGGGACTTGACGCCACAATCCACCAAGGGTAGCCAGCCCACTAAACTAGCTGCTACTACTTCCAACCAGGGATCACAGCAGTCACAGCCCTTGGCCGTGACAATACCCTATGTGGAACGTGTCCTTAGAAGTTCACCGGTGGAGGAAGTGTCACAGCCAAATCCCTTGGCATCTCCAGCACTTTCAAAGTGCCTAAATCCTAGGACGGGGGAGTTAAACGCAGGGGAGTTAGTTGAAAAGCTAGACTCTCCGAAAAGGGCGGCAGTTGTGCCCGCACAACCGGGCCAGGCTATTCATCAAACCGCGTCTATGTCCCATAAGGACATACTAAAGAATGGAAATGCTGAGGCCCGACCAAGCACATCAACGGTCGATATAGCCCAGGGTCCTGAGTCGTCGAGAGAGGCACCTTCATTGACCAAGAAAAAGAGGAGAAAGCAGAGAAAACAGCAACAGTTGCAGGTGGTTGAGGACCCCAAGAACATTGAGACGAAGAGTGCCAAAGAGCCGATGAATAAAGCCTCAAGTCCATCCACCAATGAACTCATTGATGCCTCTCCGAATAGCGGTGAAACCCCAGACACATCCGTGTGTTCTGAGAAACCAAAGCAACCGTTGCCATCAACAGTTGCTTGCAACACTCTATCCACTGACAATAGAACTCACATTGATCAATCAAGAGTGGATACAACGCTGTCACAACAGGATGACAAATCTATACCAGTCACATCAAAGAAGAACCATGACGAAATAACAACAAAACCTCAGGAGAAACGTGAGAACCCCAAGAGCACAAGGAATCCTAGTGTTGACCAATCTTGGTCATCTAGGCCTGAGCCCCCAGCCATGCTAAAGCCTAAGGAAACTCTTAGAACTTTGCATGAGATAGCAACCAAGCAAGCCCTCGTTGAACATAGAAATGTCGCAGAATGCTTAACTGAGTTGGAGGCTAAGCTCAAAGTGGTCGCACGTGTCTACGTCCTTGTGGACGTGGGCACGATCCCCAAGGAACAGCTTGGAGATTACTTGACCTTTCCTCTATCATGGGAAGAACAAGAACATCTTAACAGGCACTACGATAGGCTCCTGCATAAACAGCTGCGACTCATCCCTGACGAGGAGGCTGACGAACTACGCTTAATCGTCACGTTCAATGAAGTGCTCTGTCGACCGAATCTCGTAGACATAGAGCTACTAAAGCAACTGTCAGCAGGCCAGAGTCAATTTGAGCGGCGTTGGTGCGAAAGCCGCGTCGTAATGGCCAAACTAGGGGCCCGGTCTCAGAAGAGCGATTGGCCAAATGGCGATCTCAAAGAGACCCAACCTACATGGCACCAACTTCCCTTCAAGTGCTCATTAACATTCGGGGTGCAGACTTGGCTGGGGCTAGGCTACAGGGCCCTTTGATTGATAAGGTTCTCACCGAGGAGGAGTTACATATTGCCAGTAGACTCGGTCAAGGTTCCGTACTACTCGACGTGGCAAAATATCTATCAGTATTAAGTCTGCTGCCACAAATACTAGATGCGTGTGCCATGCTCCGGTACAACCCCGAGTTCTACACTTGGTTCTTATCCTCGTGATGTGACATGGATTCATAGATATGTATATAAATAAACACTGATTTTTGTGTCACCTTGTATAAACAATATCAACACACACAAGTAATGATAGTCAAGCGCAGGGAGAAGAGTTGGTTCTAACAGGCTAAGCTCCTCAGGTCCCCCTCACATCACACTTTTAAAAGTCGGGTGATCAGCCCCACCTCCAGGTGAAGGACATGCAACCCATATTGCCGCCATAGAAGGCCTTGACCAACAACTCTGATGGTGTAGACAGGGTGGAGTCTCTTCCTATACACCTTCTTCCCTTTTTGGTCTATCCTTTCGAGCATATGCCCTGTCCCACTCCATGACAACCAGTCCACGCGACTTAGCATAAACTAATGTCCGCTAATGACTGGAGGCAATGCGAACATCAGCATGGGGACCATTCCCCTACAACAAACACCGCATGCCTCACTCCTCCCTTTTTTGTCATATGCGCTTCATAAACCACACTAAAATCCCTTCCATGCAAACAGTGGTCTCCTGTATCAAGGTCTAACCCTTGGTTCGCACCTTGCAGGTTTCCTTTTTTGGCGGAACGCATGGAGAATCATGAAGAGTTGGCTTGCAAAGACACTCTTCGCAAAAGGCGGGAGCATGTGGCACGCGCCCCTCCACCAGAGCGCTATGTGCCCACCATCAAGAGGTATGCCAAGAAGCAGGGCCCTAAGCGACATTGCCCAGGGCGAAGACTGAAGAACCCTCCAGTCCAGAAGGTCGAGACTTGAAAACTGCAACAGGCCACAACACTAGTGGTATGCACTCCCAGCTCCCGCTCGGGCCCCAGACGCTCAAAGGCAGAAAAGGCAGCTCGGGAATGAGAAGAATTTAATGAATTATTTAAAGAAATTCTGGAGACAGTAGCGAGCCGGGATTATACCGTTCATATCCCGGCCGACATGTTCCTTGCTCACCCCCACGGGAGCCCCACACCAGCAGAGCCCCAATCACCCGGCCATCCAGACTCGCCCCGCCTCGTACAAATCGAGTAGCCCATAATGCATAAAAGGCTTATCAAATGATAACTGGCCAGGACTTTTGGTTTTTAATGGTTAAGTGTTCCCGACTTGTTAAGTGTTGACATGTTCCTGACTTGGATGAACTTATTATATCTGCGTTTAATATATGCTACGTCCTTAGCAAAAGAAAAAGCTAATCAAGCGCAGGTGATAAATGTCTAGTCAACACCATAAAATTCAAATAAGTGATGTCTCCCTGCATTGCACTGGTTTATTATAGTTGCGACATACACAATGCATATACTCTCATGAAGCGACAAGTGGATGCAGGATAATACAGGTCCTTGTGCGAAAGTGTTCAATGCCCAAATCATCGCAACACCCACAACCCCACAACGAGCCGCGGCAAGCCACGCTGCTGATAGCACCCTTGCCAACCGCCCACATTGCATGGCCCACAAAACATTCCTGGGCCATGCCCCCTTTTTGGGTCAAGCTCTATAGTTGGCTCACGGCAGTTGTTACCTCAATTGTACCCACATCTCATGTGCCGCAAGGAGGGTTGCAATATCTCAAGCGTATCTCCCCCTTTCGCCAACTGCTTCTCTAACAACGAGGCTAGGGCACCATCATCATTGTACTATTCATTTTCTGAGCCTTCGAAGCTTGACATTTTCCAACCCATTGAAAGGCTGATAGCCTCAACATATTGTAATGGTTGTACTCAGGCACAAAAAAAAAAGAAAAAAAAAGAAGAAAAAGAAAAAGAAAAAGAAAAAGAAACGAAAAGAAAAGAAAGGAAAAGAAAAGGAAAGAAATGAATGGAAAAATAAGAAGCACCCACGATCACAGCACAGCACCTAGGGGTCCTCAAATTAGGTACGTCTAGTGACCTTGGTCGACCGGCTTTGTCCCTAGTCCCCTAGCTCCTTACACTCACCCACAATTGTCAGGGCACATCAAGGGCAGGACATACCTGGGGAGCTTGTCTCGCCTAGGGTTAGACCTGTCACCCTGACCCACTTGCACAATTATCTTTTGCACTCTGCCTTCGTACCATTGCAATCAGGGGTGATAAGCACCGCACGATTGGCCATGAAAAGTACACCGCACTCATCAAGCGAGTCCAATAGTTTCCAGATACTAAAAGTGCGGTGTCCTTGTATTTCATTATGCTACATCGTGCAGTCACAATGCAAAGGATGTCTCATATGCCTTCACACGTACTCCTTCTCCACATGGACAACTTTGCTTCATCCACGAATTGTTATGAGAAACCAGCCCATGGTCTTCTAACTATGTAATATCTAAGTATGCACGAGCACTTACATAATATCTGCACCAAAGTATATGCACAGTTTGGGTCCTCAAGTGCAGGACAATACTCTCAGCTTGCTTAGAGTTCGACCTGTCTCCCAAACTAATCAAATATGTCTTGTGCACGATAAGAAGACTAGCACTACCCCTTAGGGAGAGATCACACGAGAGGTTTTCAAATTGCAGGTATTGAAGCCTCCAACGAAATTCCAATCGCTCCTTATCAACACTCAACTTTGAATGCTTGTCCCTTACCATCCGACAAGCCCGCAAAGACTCGTCATGAGCAGAATCCCCAACAACCCAACACTTGTGCTGGCCATCAATGCATTCCCCAACACAGCATAGCCCTACCACCAACTCCAACAACCTTCCACCAGCCCCCTGGGCCACCATCAGGCCCCCAGGACCTTCTGCCACACCACCACCAACACTCCTCCACAAAAACCACAGGCGTCCTTGTCACCCACGTCTTCGGTGCATGCTACAGCCTGCTACCTACGACGGTGAGTGCCATGGGACTGGCACTCGTCTAGGAGGGGGTAATGTTAACCCCAACACGAAGAAAGCAAAAGGAAGTGGAAAGGACGCAGGGCAAAGGCGGAAAAAAGGTAGCCCGACTGAAGAAAGAAAAGGAGAAAAGGCCAAAAGCACAAGGGCAACCTTAAAAGTCCAAGGCAAAGGCAAAAGGGGAAAAGGCGCATTTTAAAATAAAAAGGCGCACCCTGAAATCTTGTAAAAGAGCACCGGGCTCTCACCCGTGCAATTTGTAAATGTAGACGGGTGGTGGAAAGGAAGCTAGGAAGATAGAAGGACAATGGGAAAAAGGGCCTAGGCTATGGCCGGCCATGTAAAAAGGGAAAAAGGGGATGACCGCCCAAAACGGATTTAGGGTTTTGTATATAAAGTTGAAAAGTGAATGAAAAGCTCATTCTTGTGTGTGGCCAAAAGTAGCTCTCCTCTTCTTCTTCTTCTTCTTGTTTTGCTTGCTTGAGCTTGTGCTGCAGAGAGGGAGTGTGAGAGTGTGAGGGAGTGAGTGTGTGAGGGTGAGGGACCGAGGACGAGAAGCTCTCTATCATCTCCTCTCTTCTTCTCTTCTCTTCTCTTCTCTTGTCTTGCTCGCGGCAATGGAGCTTGGAGCTTGGAGCGGGAGGATTGAGCTTGCTTGAAGCTTGCACTTGGATCGTGGAGCTATCGGAGTGCGCGGGAGAGGAGGTAACTCGAACGGCATCAAGGAAAGCTCACTACACCCGTAGATATGGATGGCGAGTCAGCTATGTGAGAGGTAGCCATTAGTGCTCGGCTTGGAACGCTTGAATCAATAAGTAGTTTGTGGGTCTTGGCGTTTGTGAAAGCTCCCACAGGGTAATAAGACCTTTAAGGTCTTAGCTTCTTCGGGAGGAAAAGGTTTACAAAGCCTAAAAAGGCCCTATAGGGGTATATACACGGTAAAAAGGGAGTGTGTGAGTATGGTTTCGCAAACATATGAAGGGCCTTAGGAGATCTTTGGGCTTGTGAGTAAAAGGTGTAGGAAGGGGGATTTTTTTTTTGGAGAGGTTTTAGGACATGGAGTAGTAAAGGCTTTAGGGATTAAACCCGGGGTGAAAGGGGAAAGGTGAAGGGTGAAGGGCTTATAGCACGGGGGAGAGGAAAAAGGGTGTGTAAGGAAAAGGGGACACGGGGGTTAAAAAGGGGCTTAGGGGGGTGTGTTAAAAAGGAATATGAGGGGGGTGCAACACGGGGTTTCAAAGAAAACACAAGAAGGGACTTATAAATTTAAGCACGGGGGGGGGCGGGGGGGGATTTGTTGTTTATGAGGCCAAGGGGAGTGGGGGTTTAATGGCCCCATGGGAAGGGGTTAAGGGTTTAAGACTGGGGGGGGGGGGGGTTGAAAGGATAAAAGGGAATAAAAATGGGAGGGGGGTGAAAAAGGTAGTAAGGCTTTTCAAGCCTTAGTTCTTTTTTTTGGGGGGGTGTAAGGCCACAGGAGGGGGGGCTTAGGAAGCCCACCCTTGGAAGCTTCCAAGGAGCTTCCAAGAGCTTCTGGACAGAGCCCACATGGAAGAAGAATGAGGGTGACTTTGTGGTGATCTCGCGACAGGCAGGGCGACTTCTCCCTGGGTCACGGTGTCCAATTGGCAGCGCCTCGACGGCTTTTATGGCAGCAACCTCTGCCGTCCTCACAACCTCCACTAATTTTCTTTGCTTCCTCCTCTCTGTCAGAATGTTGACAGAATGACGGCTCTCCTATTCTCCCAATCTCTCACCATTTTCAGCCCTCTTCTTTTTCTGTCCTCAAGTTTTCTGACAACCCGATTTAATTGGGGGGGGTAGGATCCTCCCTCCCCACGCGTCGACATTAGGGGAGATTTGAGGTCTCGAAAATGCCCTGTAAGAGATCCTAGAGAGAGAAAACAATGTAAGAAATAAAATCATTTTATAGAAATTTTAAAAGGTTTATATTTTGGTAAGTTAAAATATCAAAATTCGTTAATAAGTCATTGTCATGATATTCTCGTGGTCACATCAAACCTAGGTCGCCATAAAGTTGGCAAGGTTGTCATAATGAAGATCTTACCTCTCCTCATTAAAGTGAAAAGTAATATTCAATTTGAATTTTTGTGGATACTCGATTTCCTCCCTCCATCATTTCTCTCTTCTTTTTTTCTCCTCCTTAGTAGTCTCTTCTTTATTTTTGTTCTTGCTTCTAATCATATCCTTAGCTATGGATCAATCACCCAATGATCTCTGTAACTCAGCTATGGATCAATCATCTAATGATCTCTGTAGCTCTCATAAAAGACTCTCTATCATCTTCATATTGAGTTGGACAGTGAGTATGAACCAATAAGAAATATAATAAAATCTATAACGGTTACAGAGTCTATGAAACATATACTGAGGTTTGAAGGAAAGAAGAATTTTGATCTTTGGTTAGATGGAAAGCTATATCCCAAAGATCCTAGCAGAAATAGCACTCCTCCTTTCTATAATAGCTCATCATTAATGATGTTTATTGGTGATGGGTACAATGGATTTTTAGATTATACACTTAATCTTATTGCAGAAAAGGATATCATTGGACTAGAGAATCATCTTTTGATGAAACACAATAAAGAGTTGTTGCAGAAGCTAGAGGATTGTCAACAAAAAATTCATTCATTGGAAAAGCGTACCAAAGCTTATCAACGAAAGAAAACTTTATTAGGCCTTCTAAATCGACAAAGAGCTCTTAAAAATATTGAGAATCTCAAACGAGGAGGAGGAGGGGATAAAGGCGCCTCCACCTAGCCGCCCGTGTATTACTATATTGACAGTCACCACCACTCCACACTGCAGGTGGCGGGCACCCGTCACCATCGCTCTATTCTTTATTCTTTTAGTGACAGTTTGAATAAAGGAAGGCCCGATCACACATTGTGGTTGTTCGAGTTCCCATTTCTTGTCTCTCTCTCTCTCTTGCTCTTGCTCTCCTGCCATAGCTCTCGAGTCCAAGCTTCGGTCCTTCTCTCCCTTTCAGATAATGACGCTCTGCAACGCTAATAACAACACCAATAACAACGCGTGTAGGTAATTTGTGACGCTAATAGTGACGATAACAGGGAAATTTTTTTTTGTGGCAGGGCAGTATATAGCACTATGTGCTTTATTTGGGCCATACAAAATAGTTTCTGCATTGTGTACAATGCTCGTGTAAACAAAAACAAAGTGTACTTAAATCATAACAGTGATACATGAAATAAATACATGATCCCATAATGAAAGTGACTGGTACAATCATGGCAAGATATCACTACTACATAGAAAATGTCTACACAGATCAGGCACCAAAAAAGAAGGGTGTGTGAGCTCCAGGGATCCAAGGGCGAGCTATACATCCTCGCCATCCGAAAGCTGTCCCGCTGCAAAGGAGCATCAAATGGACTCTACAAAAAAAAATATTATTTGCCACAAAAAACATTCCAAGGCAATAATTTCTCCATATAAGTATAGTTGACTTCAGATATCCCCAAGTTACAACTAGCAAAGGCTATTAGATGATACCACTTCTCCTCCTGAATTTGGGCCAAACGACAGCTAATACTATGTGTTGCTACTGAAAATATATAAAAGAACTCACCTCTTCTGAGTGCTTTTAGGATTGGCACTTTTGCTAGTTCTTGCTTCACATCCTTAAAGGATACTTGACATGCTTCATTCCAGACAGTTGAGAGATAGGAGAATGGCAACATTCTTTCTGCCAGTGCATTGATAAATCTCCCATAATATCCCACTGATGACAAAAAATTGTGCATTTATTTTGGAGTGTGTGGTAGACTCATAGTGACTATAACCTTTATCTTTTCAGAATCAGTCATGATACCATCAACTGAACTAACCACATGGCCCAATAACAACCCATAGGGCACCCCAAAGGCACACTTTCGTAGATTAAGAGCAATGCAGAACTATTTGCAACACTCAAAATATTTCCTTAAAATGATCAAGTGTCTATCCCTTGTAGTGGCTGCCTCTAGATCATTCATAAAGACTTTTAACTCCTTTTGAGAGATGTCACCAAAAGTCTTATCAATTGTACATTGCCAAGAACCAGGGTATTGCATAATCCAAAGGCCATCACATGATACACAAAGGTACTGAAGACAGTGATAAACATTGTTTTCAGCTTATCTTCCTCTACAATAGCCATTTGATTGTATCCAACAAAGTAATCCATAAATGAATAGATTTTCCTACCTACTAATTGATCCAAAATATGATCAATAAATGGAAATTGGTAGTAGTCCTTAACTATTTGCTTATTAAGCTCTCTAAAATCTACGCAAAGTTGCATCTAATTATTATTATTCTTTCCTACTAATGACTGGATACCACTCTGTGTATTGAACCAGAAATATCAAGCCAACTTTTTGTAGTTTTTTCAATTCTTAGAATAGCCCATCCCTTAGTTAAAAAGGTATATGCCTTACTTTTTGTCGCACAGGGTGGCTACCTTCCTTTAGGGGAATGGTATGAATAGCTAGGCTGGGAGGAATACCTCTCAGCTTGTCATAACTCAAGAAAAAAAGTCATGGAATTCCTAAATCAAGGACACATAGTCCTTCCTTTCTTCCAAATTGAGCATGGATCCTAATTTGATTGGCCGTGAATCATTTAGCGTGCCAAGGTCCAACTCAATTACATCCACATATTTTATCCTCTCCTAAGTCTCTATTGGCTCATTCAAAGTTACTTGATAGATATCCTTTGTAGTGGACCCCTTGTTGGATTCATCACTTGATGAGGTCTCACTACTAGCTACATCCTCTAATGTATCTATCTGTGTAGAGGATAAAGAAACTCTCTCACTTTGAGGAGATTTAGGGTAGGCATCTACTACTACATGTTTAGTACTTCTATCAAAGATCAATCAACCAACAGGTATATCAACCTGACAGTTCACTTGTAAAATCCATGGCCTACCTAGCAATACTTGATAGCTAGGCCACCCTACAAACCTAATAATCCTAGAGTCCAAAATGCATTTCACATTGGCAATGGTCACGTGGACCTTAGTAATGCACCCTTCAAGTTGTCTTAAACTCTCATCAGCCATTCAAATAATTGTAGAGGCATCCTTTTTTATTTCTAGACTTAGCCTCTCCATGAATTCCAAACTCATAATGTTGACGGAGGATCCCATATCCACAATAGCATGTTCCACTAATATTCTATCAACGTATGCTACTACCCTTGGACAATGCTTTTTAGCATGCTCAAACCAATCATGTCCTACTTGTGCTATTTTCAAGGGCTCCATGATATACCCAATGTGAACAATCTTCTTAAATTTCCTTGTGCACTCTTGGAGACAACTTAATTAAGTGCAGGAGATTTACATATGGTTGAACTTCGCAAAGAGAACTCGCTAAATCAAATTCATGATAGCTAGCAAGAGCTCTCTTTTCCCGTCAGACCGTTCTCTCCTTTGGTCTTTGAATAGGCTTTGGTGCCTCTTTCTTGGATTTTGCCTTATTCTTTGGAAATTCCTTATCCTTCTTGGGGTTAGCTTTACCATCAATAGTTTTTAGAGGTTTGCCTTCCATGTCAAGTTTAAAGACTTGCATCCCCTTATCATCTTACTTAGGATTTCCGTTGACAGGTTTTAGCTTATCCTTGTCACCATCTTTACCCTTTTGACCTCTTGTAATGATGCATAAATTAGAAGCTTCAATGCCATTAACGTAAACAGCTTCAATATGGATTACTCCACTACCACTAGGTAGCTCCTCTAGAGTAGCTTTCCCTCTTTATAGTATTTGTTTCAGTCCCTCGTCTTATTAGAGATTATTTTCTTGTGCTTGATGGTTGACTTGACATGGATGTTTACTTTCTTGTTGGAGAGAGCTGACCTTGCTCCAATAGGTACTAGCTAGGTGGCCAAACTTCCCGCATATGTCACATTTAACATTTGGACAATTCCTAGGGAAGTGTTGGCTGTCACACCACTTACAGCTTAATCTTGAGGGGGCACCCTCTTTAGGGCATTAACTCCCTATTAAATTATGCTACTTTTTAAGGAAATTGACATCAAAAGCTATTATCCTATCCGTATAATGGCTCATAATTTGAACTTTTCCAAGGACATTCAAGGCACTTAACTCATAACCATGATCATCTATCTGTCATTCCATTGGCCTAACCACTTAATTAGAAATTGGCTGATGATCCCCTAGACTAACATTAGGGTTTATTGTTTGGCCACCAACACTTGGTGAAGCCATCTGACTAGCCATAAGCATGGTCACACTAGGAGGAACTTGCAACATGGGCACATTTTGAATCATGCTCCATCTCCCATTAGAAGTACTCATGGGCATCCCCCCCTTGACCTCCCTTTGTCAATGCTGAAGTATTTCCAACACCTAAACTTGGATTCCAGTTTGCCCTTGAGGTATAGGCCACCTATAATTTCAAATCTACCTCTTCTTCTCGTGTAATAGCCATATCGATGTAAGCAAGAGCAACACTACTCAGATGCACTTGAATATTAAATTCTAGTCCATGCAAAAAGTATTGCAATTGAGCAAAAGCTACAATAAGAATATAGGTTTGCAACTTACGAAATACTTCCTTCAGTTTCTTAACATAGCCTCAAACATTCTCGTGAGGTTCTTGACATGTTACATTGAGAACATGTAGTCAATATACTGACCTCCCCTTTCAGGGGAAAACTCTCTTCGAAAGGCCACAAAGAATACATCAACTATAGTTATGGTTCCAACCTCTACGCTGTGATACCATATAGCAACTCATCCTTTTAGAGTCATATTAAAGAACATCATCAAGTGTCCTTCATCTTGGATTCGATAGTTGAACATTAACTTTTGAAATTCATTAATATGAAGTTCAACATCTTCCTCTATTCTATTAACCCATCAAAAGTGAGTAGAGGAAATCCTAAGGCTAGCAAGTCCAGCATTCCTGCTGGAATTGCAATGGGTTGTGCCATGGTGACAACCAAATTCACTAGAGTTTCAATGATGCAAACTATTACTCCACTTGAAGTGGGATTACTAACTCGAAGAGGGGAAGTACTAGAACTTTCTCTTCCTAACAAACTATGCATGGGGAAATAGTTACTTAAACCCATCCTTTGTAGGGATATCAGACCACTCCTTTGCGAAGAATATCTCCTAATGATTTTGGCCCATCGTCTAGCCCGTTCAACTCTTTCTTACTTCTAAATCTTGGCTTGATTGTCTTTGGGATCTATTTCATTGCCTTTTGGCATACACTAATAAAGTGGTCCCTATCAATCGAGATTTGGTGATTGTCACTTGTTAGCGGCTCCTGAAAAATGCACCACCTATCGCGCGACCTAAAACGGGCATGACACTATCTCCATACACTAGTCATGCCTCTACCATGCATCCAAACCATCCCATGGCCTCGCGGAAACATTTAAGGGGTATACTACCTGAACCTCTAATGTAGAACTTCGTGTTTGTATGGATTGTAATCCAATGAATAACCCCTCCCACACTCCTCAGAGGGAGTCCCTACACATATCATTGTAATACACCATGTAAGTATAGACAAAGGGAGCGCCCCTCGACTAATTGCAATAGCCCCACTATGCCTCCCCTACACCTCAGGGATTTGCCCCAAGATGCACTGTGAACACATACAGCACGTATGACATATAATCCGCTCTTTTAATCGATCAATGCGGGGATGATAAGTGGTCCTCATTGAATATTTTCCAAAGAAGGAACCATTAATCCTACAGCTTAGGGTACCTCACCTCCTCAATGTAGGTCATTATTCATGAAAACAATTATTATATATCTAGGATGATACCATGTTTTGCGTGCAATGCAATTGTGTATGGTTCTTAGTGCTCAAACAATTCCTTATTGACAACTAGCATCATAAAGGTGCAAAAACATGACGTCTCATATGCCTTTACTCTAAACGAGATTCCTGTGTTGCCTATGGCCCAGCACCAAGCACGCTCATGCTACTAGACCCGCTTAATTTTAAAAATAATATATCATATATGCCATGCATTTTTTAAAAATCAAACTTTTGCATATTTAAGCACTTAACACCCCCTTCTTCCCACCGCTTAAGGTTGTGTACTCCGTGCTAGGATTAGAGTGTATTTTTTTACGCATTTTTTCTTCATAAAAGTTGTAAATATCCACTTAATATAGAGATAGGGCTGAATTGAGGCTAAACATCATACCTCAATCTTATCATACATTCATAAACACAAATGTTTTTTCCCTATTTTTTGGATGTAAAAATCTATTTTTCTTCTTTTTATTTTTTATTTATTTATTGATAAATATCAATAATCCCTAATTTACTAATTTATATTTATTGACCTTATTAAGAATTATTTTTCCATCATATTCTATCCCATACGAACACCATACGCACAACAAAACCCCCAAACCATATGATTTTCCTTAAAATCGCAATGTTACAGGTTTTGTGTGTTTATAAGGAAATTATTAGATTACTAATTTTTATTCACTTCTTTAACATTTCTAATATATAAAAGCATTGACAATGGAATGCAACCATCTCCAACCATTTCTAATAAAAAGTTATCATAAAACAATAAAATCTACCACTTACTCATAAAACCATGCCTTATGTCGTACGTATCTCGTGATTGGAGGGCTACTGATGCTTCCCAATAGCCATCGATGATCGTTCCAACCTCGATCTATACTCTTTTATGCTCGAGCATTATCCCATGATCAATATCTTTCATCTCAGCCTACCCCCTTCTCTTATAGAATCAACTATGGAACCATACATCAAGAGGAGAGAGGAGAGAGCAGAGAGGAGAGAGGAGAGAGGAGAGAGAAAGACTAAATATCATTAATTTGATTCCTTGCACCATATTTTTCATGTCTACTGTCAAAACAAAGTGCTCTCTACCTAGATTAGAGATTGGCCATCATCTCTCTCTCATCCCCAACATCCACCAAGAGGCATGAAATCAACAAATTTTTGGACACAAAAAAATTTGTGCCCCCTTCTCCATGTTGGATACAAATTTGCATGTTTTTTCAAAGTTTCATTTCATTAGAGTTTCAATTATAAAATGTTTGGTTCACACTTTGGGTGTTCACACTGCAAATCAAAGTGGATTTTTGCATTTTGGAGGGGCAAACAGACTCGAATTCACAATTCCACTAGGCGGTTGGCTCTATGGCATCAAAATCTATGAATCTAGCATCCACTTGTGTTGCATTCTTGGCATCAAACCCTATCTAGGAAAACTCCATGTCATCAATCCACAATAGTTTCATTTTCCATGAAAATTTGGTCTTTGACACCTCCCATGCCACTTTTCCACTTCAAAAACGCCTCTAAAAATCTGCTCTCAGTTATAGTCCAAAAGTTTGAAGGCTCAAAGACAACTTATTTTATAGTCCAAAAACTTAAAAGTCTTTAAGAGGATTTTGCAATCCAAGCAACATGATACAACAGCATCCCTCTTTTACATCCACCACACAATATGTCTATGTCAACAAGAGAAGAAGAAGGAGAGAAAGTAGATAGAGGATCTTTGCCTCACGTACTTCCTCACTCTAGCAATCTCATAACCTCATACACAACTTCAAATTCAAGCCTCTTACCATGAATAGGAGGAAGAAGAAGGAAAGAAACAAGAAGAAGGTGTAGAGCTTCACTATTCTAGTTCCTCACTCAGGCACAAACTCTCTCTCTCTCCCTCACTCTCAACAATGGTGACACAAGATGATAGAATACAAGAGGTGAATGAATGCTCAAAAGTTACATGGATAAAGATCGTGTAACATGAATGCATAACGAGGATAATTATAAATGAGACCTCCCACCCTTATATATATATATATTAAAATAACAGTTAGACTTAGAGTTAGGTCCCCTCAATGAATTAGGATTTGTGCTCCTTTGGGTTTTAGAGTTTCCATAATTGTTAACTAGGATTTTCATCCTCTCTTGCAATCTCACACAAAACTTCAAACTCAAGCATCTTACCATAAATGGGACAAAAACAAAGAAAATAAAGAAGAAGGTGTAGAACTTCTCTACCATAATTCCTCACACATATGCTAATCTCACACTCTCTCTCCCTCACTCTCAACAATGGTGATATAGGATGATAGAATAGAAGAAGTGAATGAATTCCCTAAAGTCACATGGATAGAGCTTCTGTGAATGACAAGAATGCATTAGCAAGGATGATTATAGAGCTAAGACTTGCTATCCTTATATAGATCAAAATTAGGACTATGATTATGGTTAGGTCTCATGGATGAATTAAGTTTTACATCCCTTTTATGTTTTAGGGTTTTGATGGGACCTAAAATGGGCTGGCACTGGCTATAGCACTAGCCCAACCTCATGCTCATGACACACAAACACCCTCACGGCCTCGTGGACCAAGAGCGTCAATCTAATGCTAAGGGACACACTGCCCTAAAGCTTAATTCTTGCATTTATAGGTTATAGTCCAACATTTCCCTTAAACTCCTCGGAGGGAGAACCCTTATACATTGGCAATGCCACGATCACACACATATAGGAGGCACTCCACCGACTAATAGTCAGAGCCCCACTGCAGCTCTCCTACATCTCAGGGATTGGCCCTTTGATGCGCTGCTAAACATATAAGACAAACGAACACAAACTCCTCTCTTTTATATTTCTCGTATTTCGAGGAGATATACCATGCTTCCTCACTTCACAGTCCCTTAGGAAATTGACCCTCTACGCTACGACAAGGGATAACCTCACACTCTCAATCGTGGGTCAAACTCCTAAGAAAACAATTGTTATGCAGTCCAGGAGATGTTCCTTTGATACCATGAACCATGCATATTGCATAATGTGAATGGTTTAGTGCACAACCAATAGAAAATCAGCATTGTGCATCGTGCGCAACCAATCTTTTCATGATTTCCATGCTAACGTTTATGTATTGAAACGAGGAGAGACACCGAGCCTTACGCTCATGCTGCCTTTTCCTTTATTTTAAAACAACGTCCTATAGCCATGATGCAACACATAAATCAGATTTAAGATTGTACTTTGACGCTCAAACTCCCCTCTCACTCTACCGTTTAATGTTTTGCAATCGTTGATAGGTGTAAGAGTCATTTTATGTGTATTTCTTTGTAGAGAAAGTGATAAATACGGACAAAAACATAGAAATCAGGGTAAACCGAGGCTAATCTCGTACTCTACCTTCATTTTACATTGCAAAAACACTTATGTGATTTTCTGGAATTTTCCTTTTATCGTTTCCTAATTTTCTCCCATTTAAAACCCATTTTTCACCAATTTTTAGTATTTTTCCTCTATTTTCTTCAATAAAAATGACTAAAAATTGAGATTGATTGTGGGTTGTGGCCCTTAGGTTCTTTGATAGCAAAATTTCAGGTTTTATTGATGTTATATCTCATGTTTCCCCTTTATTTTGCAAAAAACTCCCATTTTGCCCCTTAAACGCGTGTTTTACGGGTTTT
Organism: Lygodium microphyllum; assembly: GCF_053477565.2. Taxonomy (NCBI): domain Eukaryota; kingdom Viridiplantae; phylum Streptophyta; class Polypodiopsida; order Schizaeales; family Lygodiaceae; genus Lygodium; species Lygodium microphyllum. The sequence continues at coordinate 17,981,788 of NC_141163.1, forward strand.
ATACCATTAATTTCAGTCACAACACTTATGATTTTCTGATTTTCTGAGCATAAACTGATCAAAATCATAGCAAACAACAACACAATGCATAATCAGCCCATGGGAACAAATATTCATGAAGCAAATTGCATAAAACATCAATTCCCTTTGTAAAAATAAAATTACGTTCTTTGCGGGTTGCAGGTTTTTATTTGCCATGTTTCGGGACTGATTTCCAACAGCCATTAATGTCCATGACAGTCCGGAATCAGCAATCTACCCTCCTCTTGAACCACGGAGCAATCCGGTCTTCAATGGACAAGCATCCGTCATCCATTCTTCTTCTTCTTCTTCACCACATGAATTTGCCCGTAGAGGAGAGAGAGGGAGGAGAGAGAAAGACTGATTTCTGTTCTCTTCATTCAAGCCACCATTGGACAGGCGAAGATAGGTGATAAGATCGGCCAAGAAGGAGAAGATCAGCCCCAAGATTGGTTGTATAGGGTACTCACAGCCTGCCATCTCCATCTCCATCCATGGAGGCGCCAAAAAAATGGAAATGGCGTGAAGATGGCGCCCTCTTCCTCCATTCTCTCTCCACGTTTTTTCATGCTTCTTGATCGAAAATTTGAAGGGGGGGTTAAAATTTCCCAAAGGGCACCCCTTTTGGTCTTCTCCAATGTCCACCTTTTCATATCTTGACCATTTGTTGGCCATTTCCCCGTCCGGTGTCCAAATCGAGTGCTGTAAATTTTTGCGCATCCGGCTTGACATCCCGCATTGGCTAGCAACTCTTAACAACCTGCACGGCAGTCTGAAAAATTATCAAAAATCAACAAGTGTCGCTTGGGCTCCTTTAAAGCACTTGACGCTTAAAATCGTCCCAGCTGGAGCCATCACCTTCGACGTTGAATATTTTTCCCTTGATATTCATAATTTTTAGCTATTTTTAAGCACTTCTCGGCATCAAAACTCCGCTCTCAGGTCTCCACAGCTATGAATTAAGCTTTGCATCCCTTTTTGGGCATCCTAATGACCACCTTGTGGGCCTTGGATGGTGGTCCTTCCTTATTTCATGTTTCTCCCTTAACCTAATTAGACTTAGAATATACTATTGCAATTACATTTTCATATACACAACTCATACAATAGTTACATGTGCATCAAATACAACTCAAAAGATCATACAACATGCATAGTAGTGAGCCCACCTCTCATGAAATAATATAGCCATAATAATGATGTGTCCACAAAGTAATACATCTTTCTCTTTTGACTTTTCTTTTACATTGCATGTTTATTATCCCTCTCCAAGAGAGTGCCAATCCCATGTACTCATGTCAAAGGTAGATGTGGAATGTTGGGATAATCCTAAGGAAAAGTCGTATAGGAGAAGTGATACATGCTCCTAATGAAAACTATATATTGATGAAGAAGAGAGTTCCTATTGAAGAGAAAGATGGAAATTTCTTTTGGGACTAGGATGGTATAGAGTGGCTAAATGCTATTGTTAGTTACATAGCTTGTAGAAGATGGTTATGTTAATGTCAATATACTTGATTAAGGGTCCTTCTAGTGAAGAAAACTTGAAGGATCATTGGGAAATCAATTGGATAATGTAGAATATCAAAGATATCAAAGGAGAAGTGATGGCATATGATTCTCCATGGGCTACTGTATTTGGAAACTAAAACCTCATGTGTATTCATTTCCTAAGGAAGAATGCTAGCCTTCTTTCACATGCACAAGATATGTGTTGATGCTAGTGATTTGGGAGATGGATTGTACTCTAGGCAAGCCATGAGTATTGTCCCATACTTGGAGGACCCAAAACTATGTATAAGTTATGGTGCAAATACTATTTGAGTATGTGTGCTTACAAAAGCTAATACTTACTTACAATAGTACTCTAAGGGTTTTGTTTATGATACTCAATGAAGCAAGGTAGCTTGAAGTGATAAAGATGAGAGAAATTGTCATTCTTAATAAAAAAGGGAGTTGTTTAAGGAAGATTGAAAGAAGTATTGAAAGGATAGATGGACAAAATTGGATTCCGATCCAAGTAACTCTTGAAAAACGAAATTTCCTAGTAGATCATGACATGTAATCGATGCAAGTACTATCTTTTTGTTAAATTAAAATTTCTATCATGCTTCAAAGTGAACTTACTAGCACTAGGATGAATGGGGTGAAAAGGGAAAAAATGCAACTGTAGGAGATAAGTCTATAACCAAGGCAAGTCAAAACTCCCTAGGTATGTCCTTACCTTGATATGCCCTAAATAAATGTGAGGAAATATGTAAAGAGGGCTAGGCAGTTAGAGATAGTTCATAAACCAGGGTCACCAAACATATCTAGCTTGAGGACCCCTAGTGCGGTGTAGTGCTTGTTGGTGTATATTTCTCTTTCTTTTGCTCTCTCTCTTTTTTCTTTTTTGTCTTATTATTTTCATTATTATTCTCTCTTTTTGGATACTAACAATGTCATACAACTAGTCTTGTAGCCTTACAAATTTTGGAACTAGAAGTACGAGAGATCTCAAAGTTGACTATAGATAGCAAACCTAGCTCATTAAATGCTCGATGCACTCAAGTGTAAATGATGAATATTGAATATGATCCTAAAAATTTGAAGTGCAATGCTTGTTATTGTTGAATTTTTCACTTAATGAGATTCATACTATTGAATGAAGACTCATGTTACTGATAAGGTGTTTAAGGTGGTGGTAGTAGTAGCATTTAAAGCAAGGGATGCCATAGCAGTGCATTTATTAGCCAATAGGTGTAAGAGCAATAAAGACCATTGGTATGGCACATGGATGGAGGAAATTTCATAGTAGGTAGCATGCTATATAAGAAAGAGATCTATTGGCAAGAAAAAGGTTAGGGAGAGGAATTGAGGGATCAAAGCTGACTACTAGATGTTCTATGCATCCCTTCGACTAGTCCTTTGATTGGCATCTTGAGTGCTACCATAGTAGCAATGTTGTATCTTTTTTATATCCGGAGTCATGGCTTCTAGTAGTAGTATTGCCATTATGTATGTATCATTGGTTGCCTTGAGTCTATGAGGTATTTTTGTCTCTCCATCGATTGTTCTTGAGTATTTCGTCACTATCATTTCCATATCTGTTGAGACTATTGTACTATTTCATCTAGCAATACATATTTAAGTATTACCTTCATTGAGTATCTTGGTATCTATTTTCATTGCTTTGAATATGTCAAATTCTATACATAAAAAACTAACTATAGAGTAGGATGTGGGTGTCCACCGCTCTGAGTATGACCACTCTTTACTCTATGGCAATGTGCTCGGACATGATTACACATGGCGACCATAATCATCATTCCTCCATGCACTAAGCTAAATGCATACAAATTCACAAGGTTTGCACGATGCACTTTTTTTGAGTCTAGGCCAAGCACAATGCTCTAGGTCTTTGATCAATGCCAAACAGTACCATCTCTTGAGGTTTCTTCTATCCTTAGTGATGATGTGTCTCGAGTGCACCAATGGCAAGTATCACATGGCTCGTCAAGGAGCATGGCAAGGTACCAAAGCATCCCCATTTGACCAATGGACCACCATTCTAAACAATCAAGCTCAAACACATGTAGTCACTTACACAAACCAAGAGTATAAGCAACCCAACGATGGTCGTGGTATCCATGATAGAGGTGGAAAAGGCCGAAGAAATTTCCAGCCATTCTCTAACCATTGTTTCTTCTATATGAAAGAGGGATACTAGAGATTCAAGTGCCCAAAAACTCATGCATATGATGCCCAAAAAAGGAAAGGACAAGGCTTAGTACCCATGCCCGAAGCTAATACCATTGAAATCAAGGAACTAACACAGCTACATTGAAACCCATAAGCACTTTGTGGGTAGATGAGAAAGTTTGACATCAAGTAGTAGGTTGGCAGCTCCGATGAAATATCCACCACCGAAGGAGGTAAGACCTGCAAGTTGGTATAGTAACTTATGCGTAGAGAAAAATCCTTTACAACACAAGGATGATTGGGATACTAAAACCCCATCAGGAATGAAAAGAAGCCCCATTATGATGAATTATCCATAGTCTAATTGGAAGTGGGATGCACAAACCCTACAAGCACAAAGCGTATAATAGGGTGTGAAGGTAAACCCACACCCAAGATGGAGTCACCCAAACCCCAAAATGGACATATGTCCAAAGTTTGCAAAGTCAAAATCGCATCAAGAATATGGACAGGCAATTCTAACCCCAAAAAAAAAGAAAATCAAACAAGTTATGAGAGAATGTCTGCAATCCAATGGATTTATGAATCCTAATTATGATCACCTTGGATTTCACAAAGGGAAGTACCTAGGGGTTTATCTTAACAAAAAAAAGAATCATATACTAGATGATTATCATGGTAGGAAGCATAAGAAGAATCTAGATGATCACCCTAGATAGAGACATGATAAGACACTGGAGACCAATCCCAAAGGCTATAAAAGCCAAAAAAAATTGTTGAGTCCACAATAGTGGAAGGGAACATGCCAGTAGTTTTGGTTGTTTTGAACTCAATCCAATTGCGGTACCGGTCATAAGCAATGTATTTTCAAATTGATAGATGTTTGTTTTAATGGTCGCAAGAGATGCATTAGGCTCCGTACCTTGTGGTGCTAGAATAGGTCATTGAAAAGGATAAATCACATCTCAAATATTCAAAGATGAAGTTTGTGAAGTGTTTGTATCAAAGGGAGTTAAATTGCACCTAGTTGCTATGTGATGAATCCATGCATAGCATAAGCAACATATGGGACACTAAAGTATTGAGCATCGATGAGTCTTTGATTAATCTTTACCGAGGATAATATTGTTTAAAGTTCGCAAATGCATATGCACGGTACATACATGGGAGAGATTATGTTAACTTTACATCGATGACATGCGACTCCTTGCCTTAGGAGAAAGGAAGATAAAGCTAAGAAAAAATATTGCATAGTAAGGAAATGCTAAAAGATAATTGTCACTTAGAGAAGAGGCGTAAATGCTCTTGCTAGATTGATTAATTTGCATTGGAATGATAAGACTTATGTCATGTATAGTATTGGAACCTTTAGCATATGCCTTAGGCTAAAGGAGGGAATATTAAGTAAATTCTACTCTTTGGCCCCAAGGGGGAGAGCAAAAATGCTATGGAATTATTGTCACGTCTATTAGTATATTGTTTGGAAAAAATATAATTATTTTTGTTAGTTGATTGAACAACACCCTAAATGTTTTTCTTTCAATCAAGGGATTGTTGCATTGTGATTTGGATAAATATTCCAAGGCTTGTGTTGATGGCAAATGCATGGCAGGGGTCTGTAATGACAAGTTGCCATGGGAATAAATGAATGTTTTTCTAGAATATGATATTAGGGTTGATTGCTTTGATTGTGCTTGAATTTTAATTGGATTAATTATGGAAGGATATTTTGCATGTGTGGATCATCTCCAAGATCACATCGCGGATTATCTCGAGAGGGCACTGCTCGATTCATAGGCCGATGGTCGAGTGGTGAAAAGGCCAACCACGAAAATGGCATCTCACTCCTAGGCTGCTTGTGGGTCAGGTGGAGCTCGGACACCCCTTGCCTATCCAGAATGGAGTTGGAGATCCATGTGAGCCCAATGTTTGGGACATTGGAAGATCCTAGTCTAGATAAAGGATGGAAATTTTGGTGCGACCGGGTAATTCTGTTGGACAGAAGGGATACATAATTCTCCTGTATGGGCAGGAGACAAAGATTAACTTAAAGATAAGTTAAGGAACTTGTTTGATAAAAGGACTGCTTGTTTTGATTTTGTGCATGTGTTGTAAGTTACGTGAACGAACTCTGTGCCCTAAAAGGCTTAATTAATGAAGCTAATTTTAAATGTCGCACATAAATGTGGTAGGACATAATTAGACAACTAAAGCTATCAAGGGAAGCGGGTGGATGGAATCCCCCGACGGGTCCTGGGTGGTCCTAGAGAACTGGGAGGCTTCTCACAAGGATTTACCATCGGATGACTTTAGGTATTGTTAAGTTAGAACTCGATTCATGTTGTTTTAGGGGACTGGAATGGGACTATGCCCTACGGGCAGAGAGGTTGAGCAATGCATCCCTCTCGTTTCCCATTCTCTATGAACCAAGTGCAACATAAATCTGCTTCGACTCTGTTGTTCCTACTCAAAGTGGGCCATCTAGAGCTCGACGCTAGCTACTTCCTAGAGACTTGGCTGATAGGAAAGAAACCCTCACTTCAAGTCAATCCTAAGTGGGAACAACCGGATACTTCCACTTCGGGGCAGACTTGGGAAGACCTAGATCGCAAACCCTATGACATTCCTTGCGAGTGCCAGGTGGCACTTTCTAGACTCCCCTCTTGATGGGCTACTAAGACGTGTCCCACAAGTGGTCAAGCGGACACGTTACAGGACAAAGATTAACTTAAAGATAAGTTAAGTAACTTGTTTGATAAAAGGACTGCTTGTTTTGTTTTTGTGCATGTGTTGTAAATTACGTGAACAAACTATGTGCCCTAAAAGGCTTAATTAATGAAGTTGATTTTAAATGTCACACATAAATGTGGTAGGCCCTAATTAGACAACCAAAGCTATCAAGGGAAGCGGATGGACGGAATCCCCCGATGGGTCCGTCCTACGGCTGGGTGGTCCCAGAGAACTGGGAGGCTTCTCACAAGGATTTACCATCTGATGACTTTAGGTATTGTTAAGTTAGAACCCGATTCATGCCGTTTTAGGGGACTGGAATGGGACTATGCCCTACGGGTAGAGAGGTTGAGCGGTGCATCCCTCTCGTTTCCCATTCTCTATGAACCAAGTGCATCATAAATCTGCTTCCACTCTATTGTTCCTACTCAAAGTGGGTCATCTGGAGCTCGACGCTAGCTACTTCCTAGAGACTTGGCTGATAGGAAAGAAACCCTAACTTCAGGTCGGTCCTAAGTGGCAATGGCCGGATACTTCCGCTTTGGGGGGGGGGGCAGACTTGGGAAGACCTAGATCGCAAACCCTGTGACAATCCTTGCAAGTGCCAAGTGGCGCTTTCTAGACTCCCCTCCCGATGGACTGCTAAGATGTGTCCCACAAGTGGTCAAGCGGACACGTTACAGTTATTTATAGCCAAAATGGATGCACCAAAGTGTGAGCCACCTAATTCCCCATGGACATGGTATGAAGAACTAATGACCTTCTTGGAGACCAAAGCATCCCTCCGGCCTCATCTCCAGAAGGATTAACGCAAATGACTGGCTCTCCAAAGCTAGCGTTTTGAGACCATAATGGGCTAGTTGTATTATTTCATCCTCTCAAGAGTACTACAAAGAGTAGTCCTCCCAATGGAGCAGTCTATAATTCTAGAGGAAGATCACCAAGGGCTTTTCAACCACCACTTTGCTATAGAGGTGACAATCCACAAAATCTAGCAAGCTAGCCTGTGGTGGTCAACCATGCATGGTGATGCACATAAGTTAGTCCATCATTGTGATTCTTGCTGAAGGTTGGATTATCTTGGTGCCAATCATTAGAGCACAAAAGCAAGTAAGTAAGAAATGAATATGATGCTCTTTAACCTTGCTTAATTTACCTTAGGTTATAACCACAAGAGGCTCCTAAGGCTTGCAAGGCTATAGTATCCGATTATAGTGGAACTTAGTTAGCAGAAAGAACATTATATATACTAGAGATAAGTCCTTCAAGGCTTTCTCACTATGATTTTTGGCATCTGATGTCATTTTAGCCTCCATTTCGGAGCTACAAGTTGTCATGATAGCACTTTTTGGATTTGTTGAAGTTTTGATTGTGTCTGCCATTCATAGGTATACAAGTTACAATTTTTAAATCTGTAAAGTTTAGGTATTTGCTCAATTGTTGCATACACAAAAGGCATCTTCCCTATGGATTCTAAATTATAGTTGTTATTGTAGCGACTTCCTCATTGTGATTTTTGGCATCTAATGTCATTTCAACCTCTGTTTTGGACCTACAAGTGGTCCTGATATCAGTTTTTGGGTATATTGCATTTTGGTTGTGTCTACCATTTATAGGTATACAAGTTACAAATTTCAAATCTATAAAGTTTCAGGTATTTGCTCAATTGTTGCAAACACAAAAGGCATTTGCATGTGGATTGTAGACTATAGTTGTTATTGTGCAGTCGGTGGAAAAGGCTATGTGTTTAGTTGTGGTGCACATGGTATCAGCGTACTTACAAATCTTAGGTTTTGCAAGGTTTTCAATTTTGCCAAAATGTTTGACAAGTTCAACCAGATTTTCAGTGAGAAGCTTGATAAAAACAATTATCCTACATGAAAGTTCAAGATGACTATCAAGACCTAAAACGGGCCCCACACTATCTCTAAGGCACTAGCCATGCCTCTACCACTCACCTCAAACTACCCCACACTGTCTCGTTGCTAGAGGAGCATCTAAGAACTTTTTGTTTGTATGTTTTGTAGTCCAACCGATATCCTTCTCCACACTCCCTAAAGGGATACCCTAAACATATTAGTGTTATACACCGCGTAAGCACACACAAAGGGAGCACCCCTTAGCTGATCACTATGGCTCCACTACAGCTCTCCTACACCTCGGTGATTGGCCCCAAGATGTGTCGTGTTGAACATAGAACACATTCAAAATAAACTCCACTATTTTGATAAATCAATATAGGGAATAATAGATAAACCTCATTGAATATCCCCCAAAGAATCAAATCTCTAACCCTATAGCTTGGGATACCTCGCACTCTCTACGTAGGTCATTGCTCATACATACAGGTGCTATGCATTCAGGATATAATACCATATGGTGCGTGCAATACAATTGTGTATGACCACCATGCTCAAACAAGTTTATTCATTAACAATCAGCATCTTGAAAGTGTGAGAACAGTTCTTTTCATGCTTTCCTTCTAATACATGATTGCTTCATTGCTTAGAGCTAGTAGTATTGAACTTTCTCGTGCTGTTAGACCCTTTTAATTTTAGTAAACAATGAACCCTATATAATATGCATCATAAAATATTAGAATTCAACAGGTTTAAGGTGTATTTTTCTTTTATGAAAACAATAAAAACCCACTTTAACAAAGAGATAGGGCTGAATTAAGGCTAAACCTCATGCTTTACTCTATCATACATTCACAAACATAAATCTTATTTTCCCTTATTTTTTGGATGCAAAAAAACCTATTTTTTCTCTTTTTTATTTTTTCTATTTAATTAAAGAAAATTACATATATTTAATTATTTCTTAGTTTAGATTCATTTATCTTATTGAGAATGATTTTCTTATCATGTTTCAACCCATAGGAACAACATATGCACAACAAAAACCCAAAAATTGCATAATTTCTCTTAAATCACATTGTCTCGGGTTTTGCATGTTTAGCATAAACTATTATATGACTGATTTTTTGTGATTTCTTCAACAGGACTAATAAATCAAAGCATTAGGAATAAAATACAATAATTTTTAATAATTTTAACCAAAATTTATCATAAAAGGATGAAATCGATGAAGGGTCACCAATGGTGCATTTATGAGCCAATAAGTGCAGAAGCAATAAAGACCATTGGCATAGCACATTGGCAGAGGAAATATCACAGTAGTCAATAGGCCATATAAGGAGGAAACATGCACAAGCAGAAGGTTTCGAGCGATCAAAGCTCAACTGCTAGATGTTATGTGCATCCCTTAAACTTGTCCTTTGATTGGCATCCTAAGTGCTACTACAATAGCAAAGTTGTCTCTTTTGTATGTCTCAAGTCATGAATTTTAGCATTAGTATAGCCATAGTGTATGTATCATGGTTGTCTTGAGTGTATGAGGATTGTGATGTTTCATATATACTTCCTCTTCTAAAAGTTTCATTCAAGAAAGCATTCTTGACATCCATTTGATGTAAAGTCAAGCCATAAATCAAAGTCGAGGCAATCACCAATCTAGCTATAGTCATCTTCACAAACAACTAGACTAAATATATTCTCATAGTTCAATCCATATGTCTATGCATAACCCTTTGGAACCAATATTTCTTTGTATATTTCCAAAAAACCATTCAACTTGTATATACTTCCTCTTCCAAAAGTTTCATTCAAGAAAGCATTCTTGGCATACATTTGATATAAATTCAAGCCATAAATCAAATTCGGTCTAGCTATAGTCATCTTCACAAACAACTAGACTTAATATATTCTCATAGTTCAATCCATATGTCTATGCATAACCCTTTGTAACCAATCTTTCTTTGTATATTTCCAAAAAACCATTCAACTTGTATTTAACTTTATAAACCCACTTGCAACCAATTGCTTGTCAAGATTGTCAGAGAGAAGGAAGGAGTCTCGCTTGAAGCTTTCTTGCTTGCACAATGGGGGAAGACACACAAGGGTGGAGGCTGAAAACAGTTTTCCTATTCTTAGTTGTGTAAGCCAAAAGAAATCTAGTACAAAGAAATAGAAGAACCCTATATATGGGTCTCAAACCAAACTCAACTAACTAAGGTGGCATACTAACTGAGCCACGAACTAGAGTAGATAAGGATAGCTATCATGTAGCTATTATTCATGGACGGTGTACCAACCGCGTCTGCAACTGACAAGTCGGTGACATAAATACACAACGGTCACCCTGGCGTATCACGAGTGGAGCTCGATATCTCAACACTCCCCCTCGAGCTCAATCCCAATTCCTGCACACCAAGGAGGTCTCTGAACTTGCGCAGCTTCTCTGCGCCCAATGCCTTCGTGAATATGTCAGCTACCTGATCCTCTGTGCTGACATAAACTAGATCAATAAGACCTAGTAAAACCCTCTCTCGTACATAGTGATAATGCACCTCAATGTGCTTTGTTCTAGCATGATAGACTGGGTTATTTGCCAAGTGTATACTACTCATGTTGTCACAATAAATGACAACTGGTCCATCTGTAGACTGATGCATATCATAAAGTAGCTTATGGAACCAAGCTACGTCACATGCAGCCATTGTTGCACCCCTGTACTCAGCCTCTGTGCTTGACAAGGCAACTATAGGCTGTTTCTTGCTGCTCCAAGTGACTGTAGCACTCCCAAAAGAGAACACATATTGACTGGTAGATCGTCTATCAGAAATACTACCAGCCCAATTAGCATCAGTGTATCCATGCAACTGTATCTGAACCCCAGTCTCATAAAATAGTCCATATTGCAATGTGGACTTCACATACCTGAATATGCATCTAGCCGCATCCAAATGTGGTTTCCTTGGAGCCTGCATAAACTGACTTACCAATCCAACATCATAGCTCAAATCTGGCCTGGTAATAGTCTCAGCTTCACATTCTGCTCCAAAGGAACTGAAATAGGCTTACAGCCTGTCATCCCATATTTGGACAGCATGTCCAATCCATACTGCCTCTGCAAGAGCTGTATCCCACTTGGTGATCTAATCACCTCAATGCCCAAGAAATAACGCAGCTCTCCCAAATCCTTCGTCTCAAACTTCTACTTCAATAGCATTTTCACATGAAGGATATCTTCATCACTGTCACCTGTCATAATCAAATCATCAACATAAATGACAAGTAGCATAATACCTTTCTCTGTTTTTCTCACATAAAGTGAGAAATCTGCCTTGGAAATCTGAAAGCCAATAGTGACAAGATACTGTCCTATCTTGTCAGACCATGCTCTAGGTGCTTGCTTCAAGCCATACAAGGCTTTCTTCAACCTGCAAAAAAACTCAGGATGAACAGCATGCACATAACCTGGTGGCTGCTCCATATAGACCTCTTCTTGCAAATCACCATGCAAGAAGGCATTCTTTACATCCATCTGATGTAAAGACCATCCCTTTGATGCAGCCATAGCAATGACTGCTCTTACGGTTGCCATCCTTGCAACCGGACTGAATGTTTCTTCATAGTCAATGCCATATGTTTGTGCATACCCCTTGACTACTAATCTTGCCTTGTATCTATTCACAGAACCATCTGCATTGTGCTTCACCTTATAAACCCACTTATAGCCAATTGCATTTTTACCTTTAGGCAAAGGTACCAATTCCCATGTAGCATTTGCTTCCAAGGCATCCATTTCTTCATCCATGGCTTTCTCCCATTTTTCTTTTCCCATGGCTTCCTCAAAAGAAGTGGGTTCTGGTTCCTGTATCACTTTAACCATATATGCATAGTGAATGGTTGTAAATCCATCATATTTCAGCCTATCCATAGGATACCTAGCTCTCGTAGACCTGCGCAAAGTAGGTTCACTCCTAGGTGCTCTCAAAACATCCCTGGTCTTCCTTAGTCCAGGTGTAACAATAGAAGGAATACCCAACTCATCATCAATGCTCTGTTCTGAGCCACTGGATTCACCATCCACATAAGAGTGACCTGCATTCACATCAAACATGGGCTGATCAACCTTCTCTTTTCCTTTTCGTGATACCTGCATACCACTATCTGCATTACTTTGAGAAGATTCTCCTGATCTCAATCTGCCTGTCCATAGCGAAGAATGTGAACCACTACTAGAGGACGCTCCAGGTCCACTAATATTTTGTGACTGCTGCTGTGAATTTTGTGCAGCATTACCATTTTGTGCATCTACATCATCAATCACATTTACTGGTTTATACCAGCTACTCATCTCATCAAAAACAACATCTCTGCTCACTGTAAACTTACGAGTAGAAGGGTTATAGCATCTATACCATTTTTGCTGCAGAGAGTAACCAATAAAGATGCACTTCTCAGCTTTTGGATCCAACTTGGATCTCAACTCATCTGGCACATGTACATAGGCAATGCAACCAAAAATTTTCAAATGAGAAATATTTGGTTTCCTACCAGTATACCTCTCCTCTGGAGTCATTCCATGTATTGCTGCAGTGGGAGTCCTATTCATTATGTAGACTGCTGTAGCAACTGCTTCAGCCCAATAAAAATCTGGCAAGTCTTTTTCATTGAGCATGGCACGAGATACCTCTCCAATATGCTTGTTTTTTCTTTCTGCAATTCCATTTTGTTGTGGGATATGACTGTATGAATATTGTTGCTTTATGCCATGCTCCTGCAGGAACCTTGCAAACTCATTTGAGAGGTACTCTCCCCCTCCATCTGACCTTAGGCATTTTATCTACAAGCCTGTTTCTTTTTCAACCATAGCTTTAAGAGTTTTGAAATGCCCAAAAACTTCACTTTTCTTTTTCATAAAATACACCCAAACTTTTCTGCTATAGTCATCAATAAAACTGACAAAATAATGACAGCCTCCAAGAGATGTAGCTTTAGTAGTCCACACATCAGAGTGGATTAATTCCAATGGCTTCTTACTCTCTTGAACATGTCTAGGAAATGGTTTCCTTGCCTGTTTTCCAAACTGACAGGCTTCACATACCTTATGCATTTCTGCAACCTTGAATTTCGGCAAACCTGCAACAATATTTTGGGCCTGCATTGATTTAAGTCGCTGTACATTAACATGACCAATGCGTTTATGCCAGATATCAATATCTGCAACTATACCGGTCCCATGTGCAAACATTGCTGCACTCAATTCAGACATGTCTGCATCCAATGTAAACATTCTGCCCTTCTTCTTTCCTTTTGCTATCAAGTGACCTTTATTTTTCATATCCTCAACAAAGCATCCATGAGGATTAAATCTGACCTGCAAGCCCTGCTCAACCATTTGACCAACAGAAACCAGATTCTTGGTGATATTCGGGACATGAAATACATCGGACAGGTATTTCTTTTTCCCATCCTGCATAGACAAAGGAATTTTTCCAATCTGCACAATAGGATGTGCAGTATCATCACCAGTCTCCACAAATCCTGGTTTTTCCATTTTCCTTGTATCCTCCATCCATTCTGCATGACCTGTCATATGGTTTGATGCACCTGAGTCAACATACCATACATCGTTGCTTTCTTCTGCACTTGTCACAGAATTGTTCATGTGCTGCACCATAAACAGATGCTCATTTCTGTCATCACCCTGTCTACTAGAGGATGCATAATTTCCTTGTTGCAGTTTTCCATTCATGATGTCATTCTGCTTTTTATAGCAGTCTTTAGCCATATGACCCATTTTACCACAATAGTAGCATTCAACATTACTGTTTGCATTTTGGCCTCTTTGCCATCCACCACGACCTCTTTGGCTCCCCCTGCCTCTAGAGTTACCGCGTCCTCCTCCATAGGACTGGTTTTCTTGAGTTTGCTGCATATTCTGATTTCTACCACGGCCTCCATATCGGCCTCCTCTACCTCTGCCTCTACCTCTTCCAGTATTTAAGTAGAAGACAACTTCTTTTGAAGTTCCTCCTGAAGAAGATGTACCACCATTTCTTTGCTCCTCAGAAATTAGAAGAGCAATCAGCTCCTCAAAATCAAGAAATCTTTCACGAACTGAAATGGATGTCCGAAACTGTGCATAATCCTTTCCTAGACCATTCAAGGTCACAGAAACTAAATCATCATCTTCCACTGGTGACCCAATGGAAGCAAGTGCATCTGCAATCTTCTTCACCTTCATGTGGTAGTCGTTGATGCTCATATTTTCTCTTTGCACATTGTGCAACTCTTGCTTGAGCTGCATTTTCCTCGCTTGCGTATTTGTGCTATACATTTTTGACAAAGTATCCCATGCCTCCTTTGGCGTACTTGCATCCTGAATATGCACAATCATAGAGTCTGAAATGCTGATAGACAGCCAATACATAACTTTCCTGGCTCTCTCATGCCATGCTTTAAATGCCTGCATTTGCTGTTGATTGGGAACATCAGGAAGAACTGGATCTTCTTCATTTCCTGCAACAAATTCCCAATATCCTTTTCCCATAAGGAAATTCGTCATTCTAAACTTCCATGCTTGGAAGTTGTTCTTGTCAAGCTTTTCAGTGACAATCTGTGAAAGAGAATCAGATGCCATTACAGAAGACTGCAAAAAATTTTGTCACTGCAAAAACCACAGCTTCACCCTCACAAGGGAAAATCTGCAAAACTGGCGAAGGTGGTATTTGACCACACAGTCACTTCCTAGTGACAATTTTGCATCAACAGGCAACAGGGATGATTCTGTAACTCCCAATGTCTCTGTGCACAAGCATACAATGCAATTTTTACAGTAACTATTCACCGACCTGTAGAACAGTGGCTGCACAGCATAAAACTGGGCCTTTTCCTGAGTGCGTGCAGAAAACTTCCGCCTCCAAAATAGGCCCCGAAATGGCCTCAAATAAAAAAAACAAGGTCGCCATGGGCTAAAGCCCTCTCTTGCAGCATATACTGCCCTCTTGCTTCACTGCGAAGGGCGTCTCAACCTGAGACAATGCACTCCTGCACTTTTCGGCTGTACTACCTGGAGAGATCTGCTCCCAAAACAGAAAATGAAAGCAACACTGCTCCTCTTACCAGAACACCGCGAGCTTGGCTTGCTTTCTTGAGCTCCTTACCACGAACAAGGCTCTGATACCATGTCAAGATTGTGGGAGAGAAGGAAGGAGTCTCGCTTGAAGCTTTCTTGCTTGCACAATGGGGGAAGACACACAAGGGTGGAGGCTGAAAACAGTTTTCCTCTTCTTAGTTGTGTAAGCCAAAAGAACTCTAGTACAAAGAAATAGAAGAACCCTATATATGGGTCTCAAACCAAACTCAACTAACTAAGGTGGCATACTAACTGAGCCACGAACTAGAGTAGATAAGGATAGCTATCATGTAGCTAGTCTTGCCTAGATGAAGAGAAGAGAAACCATACTGAAGGAACTTCAGCAATCACTTCCCGTGAGCAAGTGGTAGTCCATACTGCTTCTACTAAGTGCTCCTTCTATCACAAAAAAGGACATATTGTAAGCAATTGCTAGAAGAAATACCCTGACAAAATGAAGTGCAACAAATGCAAAAAGACCGGGCATATCACCAGTAAGTGTCCCATTGTTCCACTAGTATCTAAGGAATTGGAGGCCAATTTTTCCTCCCAATCCACAAATGATCGACTCTTTTGAGTCTTGTAGCATCCCCTACCTATGATATCCTTGTAGCTTGATTTATAAAGGCATCCAAGTTGATTGAGGGGGGGAACTTTAACATGTCTTGTGATGCAATGCCACCCTGGAATTGAGGAGGGGTGTTACAATATAGGCATGGGAATTCACCTTAAGCAATATGAGGGCTGATGGATGAAAATGAACTTAAGGGGCAGGGGAAACCCTAACCCTAGCTAGGTAGAGGCTATATAAATAGCCTATGGATCACTATCAAGTGAGATAGAGTATACCCAACTTGTACCTTGAGCAACTTAGTAAACAAGATTTTGTTCTTGTACTTTGAGCTCCTATCTCCCTCGTGTGCACACCTTTCTTGCTGCAACTCTACTCTTTCACAAATCTACCATTCCAGTTGGGATTGCAATAGGTTGCACCGCCATGGTAACAACCGGACTCACTAAAGGAGTTTGAACAATCCAAACTATCACTCAACTCAAAGTGGACACTGATTACAAGGGGGGAAGTACTAGAGCTTCCTCCCCCCAATGGACTATGCATCGAGCTAGGGTTACTAAGACCCTGCCCTTGTAAGGATATTGGACCATTCCTTTAAAAAGAATATCTTCTATTTATTTCGGCCCTCCATCTAACCCCTTCACCTCTTTCTTGCTGTTGAAGCTTGGCTTGACTGTCTTGTGAGTCTATCTCACTATTTTTTGGCATACACTAATGAATTGGTCCCAATTAACCAAGATTCAGAAACCGCCACTTATTAGCAACTCCCACCAAATGCACAACCTATTGGGACCTAAAACAGTCCCAACATTGGCTACAAGCACTAGCCGGCCTCTCTATACTCAAAAAAACCACACCCCCTCGGCCTCCCAGCTAGGAGCGTATAAGGGACACACTGCCCTAATTGCTATTGTGAATCTTGCATTTGTTTTGAGATGTAGTCCAATGATAAACCCCCACACTCCTCAAAGGGAATCCCTACACATAGATCATGTCAAACACCTCAGAATCACAAACAAAAGGAAGCACCACTCCAGCTAAATGTTGTGGCCCCACTGCAACTCTCATACACCTCAGGGATTGGCCCCTCAATGTGCCGCTAATACAAATAACACATGTGTCACAAAATCCACTCTTATTTTAAAATGACCTAAGAGATAAGATATTTCCTCACTTGAAATTTTTCCAAGGAACCCAAACGCCTAAACCTACAACTTCCTTAGGTATCCCACAACTCAGTGTGGGCTATAAGTAAAGGCAACCAATTGCAATGCATCCAGGAGTTACCATGTGATATGCACAATGCAACTATGAATGCCATAGTGCTTAAACATTTTATGATTCATAAATCAATTTTATGAAGTACAACAAACATTTCTTTTAATGATTTTAACCTAAATGTTGTGCTTTGTTGCTAAGGGTCAGCCCTAAGCATCCTCATGTGGCTTAACCCCTTTTAAACTTAATTTATACACGTCCTATATTTTATGCACAAAAAAAATAGATCAGAATTTCAAATGTTCTCAGCAACTATTCAGCATCAAATCCCCTCTTTCCCCCTACAGTTTAGGTTGTGCATCGTTGATAGGTGTAAAGAGCAATTTTCCAAGTGTTTTTCTTGTAAAAAGAAGTAAAAACGAACTTTAACATGGAGACACAACTGAACTAAGTATTATCTCTCAATGCTATAGCCATGCCATACATTCATAGACATAAAGCATATTTTTCCTTAATTTTCTAACGTAAAAAACTAATTTTCTCTATTTTTTACTGTTTTTCTTCATTTATTTAAATAAAGAACTATATTTATGATTTATGGATTGAGACTGGCCACAATTACTTAACATTGATTTTATATTCATTTCTATTCCATATGAACTCCAAAATCACAATAAAATCCCCAAAATTTAACATTTTCATGAAAATTGTGTAATTGCAAGTTTTGTGTGTTTTTATGTAAATAATTAAACGACTAATTTTTTTGGTTTTTTTCAAGATTTCTAATAAATATCAACATTTTTCAATCAAATGAATCCATTTACAAACAATTTCATCAAATATCTTTCATAAAACGAATAAAATGAGTGCTTACGCATAGAAACCCAGTTTTGGAGGTGCATAATTAATGGTTGAGAGACTATTGATGCTTATTTTCTACCACTGACGCTCTCTTCAATTTTGATCTGTGATCTACTCTGCTCTGATACAATTATTCCATTAGCATCTTGCATCCAACTCCTTTCCTTTTTTCCATGGATTCATGCGCATGAACATCCCTCAAGAGGAGAGAGGAGAGAGAAATGCTAGATTTTCATCTTCCTCCTCATGCAATAATTCTATGATTAGAGACTAGCGACGGGATGTAAAAAATGCAAGAAGATCATGGCTTATGTCTATTGCTCGGGTAGTATGCAGCGTGCCATGGCCATCTCCAGCAAATTATCGTGAAGAAGAGGGCATCATTCTGCTGTCATCGCCATTCCAAACCCCCCTCCCCCCCCCAAAATCACATTTTTAAAAAAATCCCAATTGACCCCCCCAAAAGGGCCATGCCCAAAACTTTAAAACCTTTGGCCATTTTGACTTTTTCACTGGTCCACGGTCTCCCGTCTCAACCATCCTACGCCTGAATTTGGTTTTGAAAAATCTTGCCTGACCCAACTAGACATCTCGAACGGCCAGGAAGCTATCTCTTTTCCATTCTACTATCGAAATAACTACTAAAACTCTATAACCACCACAATGGTCAAAGTTTTGCATTTCTGTTTTCCTTAGTCTCCAAAATTGTCGGATCTTCAGGTTCCGTGTCCATCGGCTTTAAATTCCCGCCTAAGATTTGCACATATCCGCTTCTTTTTGGCACTTCACAGGGCTTTAAAAACTAATCTCAGTGTTGGAAGTGGATCTTACATTGAGTGAGCAAAGTGAAGTAGCCTTAGCAACTTTGTTACTAGCTAGACTGCCAAACGTTAGAACCAAACAAGATATCCATATTTGCAAAGAAACTTGAGAAGTATCAAGTAGGTAACAATACTTACAAATTTGTTGAGCAGTTTGACTAGGAAAAGGGAAGTGCCAAGGTTGGAGAATACCCAATCCAAAACACCAGTTAGAATTTGTGGACAAAGTCAAAGAGTGGGTGAAAGAAGCGCAAGCGTACCTGCAAGATGTAGATCCTATCATGGATGATGAGATTGATGAGCTCTCTAGTGTGACTCCACCTTGAACCCATTTTCTAAATCTTGACAAAGTGAATGGATTTTGGGAGGGCATGGAAATGCACACAGTCTTACCTGTTGTTACATTAGGTGATGCCACACAAAAAGGAATTATGGACATGAGATTAAGAGTTAGTATCCTTAACTACACAGTTTTGCAAGCTTGGGGAAACCCACCAATGGAAACTACATGATTTAGCAAATGGAATGAAAGTCGCACCATTTTGAGTGGTAAAAGATTGGCCTCTAAAGATAATATGATTTCAATTCTTGATTAAATTTATAGTCATGAAGGGGTGGACTACAATATTCTATTAGGTAGGCCATGGATGAGAAATGCTTAAATGATAGAGGATTGGGATAATGGCCCAATATTCTTGGGTAACAAAATAAAAGATATTCGAGTAGAGATGGACACTTGGAAAACCTCACCAATTGACCTTGTTTTGCTATCTCTACAATACTAAGAAGTGACTCACAAGAAAAGTGCAAATATGGACCCTTAACTAAGTATATTCCTTGCCCTAAGTATGAGCGTGATTGGATGCATGTATTGGCAACCATCAACTTGTCATTCTCAGATGATGAGGATGACTATAGGCAAGCTGTAGAAGCGGCTAGTAAACCCAACACAGTCACAACTTTTGAGTTACCCAAGAATGATGCTACATCATCAGTACCTCTCTGCATGACCGGCAGGAGTTCCATCAATCGTCTAATGCCTATCACCTACCATGTGTCAACTAATAAACTTGAACTCCATAGAACTCTTGAGTATCTTATGAGAGAGGTAGCTTTGATAACCTAGCTACAAACCTTAAACATCTTAAGGATCTCATAGAGAATTTAGAGTGACAATGGACTAAGGTGCATGATCTAAATCTATTGTATAACTGGGCCCTCATTGTTTGTGAATGAGAAAATTCCTACAAAAATGAGAACCATGGGAATGATGAACAGTTTGAGTATGAGGATTTGGATTATGAATATGAAGAGACTACTATTCCAATGGTGAGAAAAGTGAGAAAGAAGCCAAGACCATAGAGTATGACATTGATGGATGAGTGATTGAGCAAATGAGAGTAGACTCTAAACCCCGAGAGGCCAGTGCTTTTAGAATGGAAAGAGGAGTCATCAAGGTAAATTGTAATTATACCTAGTTAGAGTACCTAGGCGTAGTGGACTATGAGTGAGTTGGATTAGTTCAATCAAGAGACACACCACTGCTTAGAGTGGAATCAATCTCAAAGCTATGACCACCAAGGGAAACTCCTTCTTGTGAAGGCTGTGATTTCAAATCTAAGTCAAAAGTTAGCTCTAAGAGTGATCTAGAAATCCCACATCCACCTAATACCAAACACACCACATAGGACCTCCTGGTCCATGTGAGACACAAGAGGCTCGAGGAAGAGAGAAGGAAACAATCCAAGTCCTCAAAAGCTGAATGACAAAAGAAACCACATGACTTACCCAAACGCTTCACTAAGTATAAGAAGGGTGACCTCGTAGTGGTGTTACTAGGAGCCAAACGAGTAAGACAAGTTAGTGAACCCATTGAAGGACTCGCAAAAGTTAAGGAAATCAACTTGCTAGGGGAAGGGGAAAAGCCTCGACATGTGTACATAGCTGATGCCTTGAACAAGAGGAGGCCAATCTCATTAATCTCTTACAAGAGTATGTAGATGTATTCGCTTGGTCCTTAGAAGAGCTTCAAGGAATCAATCTGAATATTGTGATTCATAACATTCCTATGACCCCCAACACAACACTAGTCAAACAAAGACTGTGCGCAATGAATCCAAATCATGCTCATGCTATGAAGGAGGAAATAAAAAAGTATTGAATACTAGATTCATTTTTGAGATTGAGCATATAGACTAGATATCACCCATAGTAATTGTCCTGAAGAATAATGGAAAGATTTAAGTGTGCATAAATTACAAAAAAGTAAACATAGTGACAAAGAGAGACAAGTATCCATTATCATACACCGAGCACACACTTGAGAGAGTGGAAAGGAAGAAAGCCTATAGTTTCTTGGATGGCTTCTCTGGCTATCACCAAGTGCAAGTGTATCGAGATGGTAGGCATAAAATGTCTTTCACAATAGAATGGAGTGTGTTTGCCTACATAGTCATGCCATTGGATTGACTAATGCATCTGCTATCTTTTAGCATCTTATGTGTGCTATTTTCAAGGACATGCTTGAAAAGTGTGTCAAGATTGTGGGAGAGAAGGAAGGAGTCTCGCTTGAAGCTTTCTTGCTTGCACAATGGGGGAATACACACAAGGGTGGAGGCTGAAAACAGTTTTTCTCTTCTTAGTTGTGAAAGCCAAAAGAACTCTACTACAAAGAAAAATAGAAGAACCCTAGATATGGGTCTCAAAACCAAACTCAACTAACTAAGGTAGCATACTAACTGAGCCACGAACTAGAGTAGATAAGGATAGCTATCATGTAGCTATTATTCAGGGACGGTGTACCAACCGCGTCTGCAACTGACAAGTCGGTGACATAAATACACAACGGTCACCCTGGCGTATCACGAGTGGAGCTCGATATCTCAACACTCCCCCTCGAGCTCAATCCCAATTCCTGCACACCAAGCAGGTCTCTGAACTTGCGTAGCTTCTCTGCGCCCAATGCCTTCGTGAATATGTCAGCTACCTGATCCTCTGTGCTGACATAAACTAGATCAATAAGACCTAGTAAAACCCTTTCTCGCACATAGTGATAATGCACCTCAATGTGCTTTGTTCTAGCATGATAGACTGGGTTATTTGCCAAGTGTGTACTACTCATGTTGTCACAATAAATGACAACTGGCCCATCTGTAGACTGATGCATATCATAAAGTAGCTTATGCAACCAAGCTACCTCACATGCAGCCATTGCTGCACCCCTGTACTCAGCCTCTGTGCTCGACAAGGCAACTGTAGGCTGTTTCTTGCTGCTCCAAGTGACTGCAGCACTCCCAAAAGAGAACACATATCCACTGGTAGATCGTCTATCAGAAATACTACCAGCCCAATCAGCATCAGTGTATCCATGCAACTGTATCTGAACCCCAGTCTCATAAAATAGTCCATACTGCAATGTGGACTTCACATACCTGAGTATGCGTCTAGCCGCATCCAAATGTGGTTTCCTTGGAGCCTGCATAAACTGACTTACCAATCCAACAGCATAACTCAAATCTGGCCTGGTAATAGTCATATAAATCAAACTTCCTACTATGCGTCTGTACATAGTAGGGTCTTCTAGAAGCTCACCTGCATCTATGCTCAGCTTCACATTCTGCTCCAAAGGAACTGAAATAGGCTTACAGCCTGTCATCCCATATTTGGATAGCATGTCCAATCCATACTGCCTCTACAAGAGCTGTATCCCACTTGGTGATCTAATCACCTCAATGCCCAAGAAATAACGCAGCTCTCCCAAATCCTTCATCTCAAACTTCTGCTTCAATAGCATTTTCACATGAAGGATATCTTCATCACTGTCACCTGTCATAATCAAATCATCAACATAAATGACAAGTAGCATAATACCTTTCTCTGTTTTTCTCACATAAAGTGAGAAATCTGCCTTGGAAATCTGAAAGCCAATAGTGACAAGATACTGTCCTATCTTGTCAGACCATGCTCTAGGTGCTTGCTTCAAGCCATACAAGGCTTTCTTCAACCTGCAAACAAACTCAGGATGAACAGCATGCACATAACCTGGTGGCTGCTCCATATAGACCTCTTCTTGCAAATCACCATGCAAGAAGGCATTCTTTACATCCATCTGATGTAAAGACCATCCCTTTGATGCAGCCATAGCAATGACTGCTCTTACAGTTGCCATCCTTGCAAGTGGACTGAATGTTTCTTCATAGTCAATGCCATATGTTTGTGCATACCCCTTGACTACTAATCTTGCCTTGTATCTGTTCACAGAACCATCTGCATTGTGCTTCACCTTATAAACCCACTTACAGCCAATTGCATTTTTACCTTTAGGCAAAGGTACCAATTCCCATGTAGTATTTGCTTCCAAGGCATCCATTTCTTCATCCATGGCTTTCTCCCATTTTTCTTTTCCCATGGCTTGCTCAAAAGAAGTGGGTTCTGGTTCCTGTATCACTTTGACCATATATGCATAGTGATTGGCTGTAAATCCATCATATTTCAGCCTATCCACAGGATACCTAACTCTGGTAGACCTGCGCAAAGTGGGTTCACTCCCAGGTGCTCTCAAAACATCCCTGGTCTTCCTTACTCCAGGTGTAACAATAGAAGGAATACCCAACTCATCATCAATGCTCTGTTCTGAGCCACTGGATTCACCATCCACATAAGAGTGACCTGCATTCACATCAAACATGGGCTGATCAACCTTCTCTTTTCCTTTTCGTGATACCTGCATACCACTATCTGCATTACTTTGAGAAGATTCTCCTGATCTCAATCTGCCTGTCCATGGCGAAGAATGTGAACCACTGCTAGAGGATGCTCCAGGTCCACTAATATTTTGTGACTGCTGCTGTGAATTCTGTGCAGCATTACCATTTTGTGCATCTACATCATCAATCACATTTACTGGTTTATACCAGCTACTCATCTCATCAAAAACAACATCTCTGCTCACTGTAAACTTACGAGTAGAAGGGTTATAGCATCTATACCCTTTTTGCTGCAGAGAGTAACCAATAAAGATGCACTTCTCAGCTTTTGGATCCAACTTGGATCTCAGCTCATCTGGCACATGCACATAGGCAATGCAACCAAAAATTTTTAAATGAGAAATATCTGGTTTCCTACCAGTATACCTCTCCTCTGGAGTCATTCCATGTATTGCTGCAGTGGGAGTCCTGTTCATTATGTAGACTGCTGTAGCAACTGCTTCAGCCCAATAAAAATCTGGCAAGTCTTTTTCATTGAGCATGGCACGAGATACCTCTCCAATATGCCTGTTTTTCCTTTCTGCAATTCCATTTTGTTGTGGGGTATAACTGCATGAATATTGCTGCTTTATGCCATGCTCCTGCAAGAACTTTGCAAACTCATTTGAGAGGTACTCTCCCCCTCCATCTGACCTTAGGCATTTTATTTGCAGACCTGTTTCTTTTTCAGCCATAGCTTTAAGGGTTTTGAAATGCCCAAAAACTTCACTTTTCTTTTTCATAAAATACACCCAAACTTTTCTGCTATAGTCATCAATAAAAGTGACAAAATAATGACAGCCTCCAAGAGATGCAGCTTTAGTAGTCCACACATCAGAGTGGATTAATTCCAATGGCTTCTCACTCTCTTGAACATGTCTAGGAAATGGTTTCCTTGCCTGTTTTCCAAACTGACAGGCTTCACATACCTTATGCATTTCTGCAACCTTGAATTTTGGCAATCCTGCAACAATATTTTGGGCCTGCATTGATTTAAGTCGCTGTACATTAACATGACCAATGCGTTTATGCCAGATATCAATATCTGCAACTACACCGGTCCCATGTGCAAACATTGCTGCACTCAATTCAGACATGTCTGCATCCAATGTAAACATTCTGCCCTTCTTCTTTCCTTTTGCTATCAAGCGACCTTTATTTTTCATATCCTCAACAAAGCATCCATGAGGATTAAATCTGACCTGCAAGCCCTGCTCAACCATTTGACCAACAGAAACCAGATTCTTGGTGATATTCGGGACATGAAATACATCGGACAGGTATTTCTTTTTCCCATCCTGCATAGACAAAGGTATTTTTCCAATCTGCACAATAGGATGTGCAGTATCATCACCAGTCTCCACAAATCCTGGTTTTTCCATTTTCCTTGCATCCTCCATCCATTCTGCATGGCCTGTCATGTGGTTTGACGCACCTGAGTCAACATACCATACATCGTTACTTTCTTCTGCACTTGTCACAGAATTGTTCATGTGCTGCACCATAAACAGATGCTCATTTCTGTCATCACCCTGTCTACTAGAAGATGCATAATTTCCTTGTTGCAGTTTTCCATTCATGATGTCATTCTGCTTTTTGTAGCAGTCTTTAGCCATATGACCCATTTTACCACAATAGTAGCATTCAACATTACTGTTTGCATTTTGGCCTCTTTGCCATCCACCACGACCTCTTTGGCTCCCCCTGCCTCTAGAGTTACCACGTCCTCCTCCATAGGACTGGTTTTCTTGAGTTTGCTGCATATTCTGATTTCTGCCACGGCCTCCAAATCGGCCTCCTCTACCTCTGCCTCTACCTCTTCCAGCATTTGAGTAGAAGACAGCTTCTTTTGAAGTTCCTCCTGAAGAAGATGCACCACCATTTCTCTGTTCCTCAGAAATTAGAAGAGCAATCAACTCCTCAAAATCAGGAAATCTTTCACGAACTGAAATGGATGTCCGAAACTGTGCATAATCCTTTCCTAGACCATTCAAGGTCACGGAAACTAAATCATCATCTTCCACTGGCGACCCAATGGAAGCAAGTGCATCTGCAATCTTCTTCACCTTCATGTGGTAGTCGTTGATGCTCATACTTTCTCTTTGCACATTATGCAACTCTTGCTTGAGCTGCATTTTCCTGGCTTGCGTATTTGTGCTGTACATTTTTGACAAAGTATCCCATGCCTCCTTTGGCGTACTTGCATCCTGAATATGCACAATCATAGAGTCTGAAATACTGATAGACAGCCAATACATAACTTTCCTGGCTCTCTCATGCCATGTTTTGAATGCCTGCATTTGCTGTTGATTGGGAACATCAGGAAGAACTGGTTCTTCTTCATTTCCTGCAACAAATTCCCAATATCCTTTTCCCATAAGGAAATTCGTCATTCTAAACTGCCATGCTTGGAAGTTGTTCTTGTCAAGCTTTTCAGTGACAATTTGTGAAAGAGAATCAGATGCCATTACAGAAGACTGCAAAAAATTCTGTCACTGCAAAAACCACAGCTTCACCCTCACAAGGGAAAATCTGCAAAACTGGCGAAAGTGGTATTTGACCACACAGTCACTTCCTAGTGATGATTTTGCATCAACAGGCAACAGGGATGATTCTGTAACTCCCAATGTCTCTGCGTACAAGCATACAAAGCAATTTTTACAGTAACTATTCACCGACATGTAGAAAAGTGGCTGCACAGCATAAAACTGGGCCTTTTCCTGAGTGCGTGCAGAAAACTTCCGCCTCCAAAACAGGCCCCAAAATGGCCTCAAATAAAAAAAACAAGGTCATTTCGGGCGAAGGGCGTCTCAACCTGAGACAATGCACTCCTGCACCTTCCGGCTGTGCTACCTGCAGAGATCTGCTCCCGAAACAGAAAATGAAAGCAACACTGCTCCTCTTACCAGAACACCGCGAGCTTGGCTTGCTTTCTTGAGCTCCTTACCACGAACAAGGCTCTGATACCATGTCAAGATTGTGGGAGAGAAGGAAGGAGTCTCGCTTGAAGCTTTCTTGCTTGCACAATGGGGGAATACACACAAGGGTGGAGGCTGAAAACAGTTTTTCTCTTCTTAGTTGTGAAAGCCAAAAGAACTCTAGTACAAAGAAAAATAGAAGAACCCTAGATATGGGTCTCAAAACCAAACTCAACTAACTAAGGTGGCATACTAACTGAGCCACGAACTAGAGTAGATAAGGATAGCTATCATGTAGCTATTATTCAGGGACGGTGTACCAACCGCGTCTGCAACTGACAAGTCGATGACATAAATACACAACGGTCACCCTGGCGTATCACGAGTGGAGCTCGATATCTCAACAAAGTGGTTGGAAGTATTCATTGATGATCTGTATGTTCATTTCAGTTTTTGGGAGGAGTACCAAGACAAACTCTGCATAGTCTTTGAACTATGTAAACAATACGGTCTCTCACTGAACCCCTTAAAATGCCTATTTTGGGTAAAGTATGTAAATATCATAGGACATGTGGTCTCAAAAAATATCATTGCTGCCGACTTTTCCAAAGTTAGAGTGATTTTCAACTTACCACCACCAACCAACTACAAAGGAGTACAGTGCTTCCTCGGCCACATAGGACTCTATTGACTATTTGTGTTGAATTACATGCTCACTATATGACCACTTTACAAGCTGTTGATTGTATTTGAGTGGATTATTGAGGAGTGCCAACACGCTTACAAAGAATTGAAAAAGTCTCTAACAACTACACCTATTCTATGAGCCCAAATTTGGTTCATTGCTTTCCATGTGCACAACCTAGAGAGCATAACTTGGATTACCCAATGAGATTTGCAAGTAAACAACTCACTAACACGAAAATAAACTACTTCATAATAGAGAGGTATAAGGGGTGGCTATGGTGTTTGCTATTAAGAAATTTTGACATTACCTTCTAGATCTACCCTTTCCTTTCTTTGGTTGATCATCAAGCTTTGCTTTATCTTGTGAACAAATCCTACACAGTAGGACACATTTCTCAATGGTTACTTCTACTATTAGAATTTGATTTCTCTGTGGTAGTATGCAAGGACATTACATGGCGGACCATATGTCTTGCATAACCATAGGAGAAGTAGCTGGACAAGGCATTGTAGACAACCTACTTGACACACACTTATTTAGAATGCCTAGTGAAAGAGATTTGTTTACAGCAAGTCTTATACCTTATTGGGAAAATGATATAGTCCACATCCTAGATCATAGATTACTTGAATGTCCAATTGACAAGGCTAGTCTCAAATGTCTCATTCTAAAGGTTCAACCCTATCAATTGATTGCCAACCAACTCTATCAATTAGGACACAATGGATAGTTGAGGAGATATGTCTATGACATGAGATGCATGATGTACTTGTAGGAGTTCATGGTAGAATTTTTGGAGGACACTTCAATGGGGACACTACAGCATGTAAGATACTATAGTCTCAATTGTGGTGGCCTACACTACTCCGCAATGCACCTAAGTTTGTGAAGCACTATGATGAGTGCTAATGAATCAAAGTTCCTATTTGTAAGGATAACATAGAGTTGAACCCAATGATAGCATGCCAACTATTTGAAAAATGGGGGATTGATTTCATTGGTCCAATTAGTCCTGTAGCATAATACACACAAGTGAGGTACATAATCATAGTCACAAACTATCTCACCAAGTGGACTAAAGCTCGAGCAACTCAAAAAAATGACACTAGGACCATTGCCAAATTTCTTCAGGAGCATGTGATCTCATGGTTTGGATGCTCCAAAGATTTGGTCAATGATTCAAGGCACACACTTCATCCATGAAGTGATTGCCCACTAACACCATATTGGGGAATATGGGAATTTCCCATAAGTTTGGGAAATGTGGTCAAATCTTTGGATTTGTTATGACTTGAACATTATAACTCCAAATCGAGCACTGTATAGCTCAATAGATTCCATTTTTCAAGCTCTTTCCAATGATAGGTCACATCATATGGTTTTGAGAAAGTTATGGGCATGCTATCCGAGGGCCACCTTTTTAGTATTCAAAAAATGGGAATTGGGAATTCCCAAACTCACTAATATTGTGTTCACTTATTATCCACCTTGATTGTCCATCCAAAATCCTTAGTATATTATTCTCAAGCCAACGGTCAAGTTAAAGTGACAAATAAAATCCTAGTGATGATTGTCCTAACCAAGGTAACCCGAACTGCAATTAAATGGATTTCAGCTTTCTTATGAGCTCTTGAAGCGATTCCATAGCTACAAGTCCTTTATTCGACTTGTGACCCATTCTTGAAATGTTATACACATAACCAAATTGGAAACTTCTATGTAAAATTCCTCTCTTTAGTGTCCTCTTAAATACATTGAGAGCTGAAAAGATGAGTGGGTTGCCTCTCACCCACCCAGCCTCCAATCCTCACTAAGAGAGCTAAAGAAGGGCACCACCTAGCCAAAGGGAGGATGGGCTAGGACATCCCTTTCCTCAAAAAGAATGGAAAGAACTACCTATTACTAACATATAACATTTGTTCATCTTTAGAGGTGCTTGGTTCTTCTTTGGGCTTATTTTCTTCTTCTAGTAGAGAGGCCTTAATGTCAACTAGTTTAGGACTAGGCATGTTGATCAATGTAGTTGATACATTATTATAGTCAAGAGGCTGGCTTTTTAACAACACACCAATACAAATATATTCATCCATCTTAAGATCAATTCCTGCAAGCTGAGTTAAGAGACTTTCCATGTAGTTTAAATGAGTTGCAAGAGATGTGTTATGTTTCATATCTAGCTTGAAAAATCAATCCGTGATCTATACTTAGATGAATTTGATTGTGCACCAAAAAAAGTGTCTAATCTCTTCCGTGTATCATTAGAGGTTTCACAAGTATCCACATGGTGGATGTAGCTGTCATCCAATTCTAGCTTAATGATGGCATGTTCTTTCTCATCATTCTTTTGCCAAGTAATTGCAAGGTCTGCATCCTGAGGCTTCTTCTCCTTGCCATTAGTAATGGCCCAAAGACCTTTCTTCATTAGAATGAGCTTGATGTGGGTTTGCTAGGTGTGAAACCCCCCTTGAACCGAACAATTGGAGAGTCTTTGCCCATGCTCGAGTAGCAAATTGGTACTAAAACACTCAGATTTGAGTAGCAAAAGATTTAATTATATCAAGAGACATAAGGAATGTAGTGTCAAATAACACTTGATAAGTATCAATAGGTACTACGCTTTCAGGCACTTGAGTTTGATGCTTGGATTTCTCCCCTCCTTGTTGATTTGATGGAAAATTCTTGCTGGAAATAGCTTCCAAATGTCTTCACTTGATTGAGGTTGATTATAACCAAGTTGACTTGTAGTGTGTTGAAAAACACAAGCAATGGTAGCATAAAATTTAACTATGCTTGATGCTTGTACTTCAGTGAGGGCTTCAAATCTTCAAAATTTTTCCAAGGCTTGCTTGTTGGATACTAAATTTTTGCAAGAAACTTCAATTCTTAGTGGATCAGAGTGGCAAAAGTTTGTTTTAAGTGGCAAGAAAGAGAAAATGAAGGGAAAAATGAGCTTGAAGGTAAGTGGCTATGGCAGATTAGGGTTTGCAGGACAAGGGCCTATTTTTCCTCTCTCTGTGTGCTCTATACTCAATCATTTCTAGAAGTGTTTTTAATGAAAATGAATTTTAGCTAATGGGCTTCCAAAGCCCTATGATCGTGGTCAACATCGCATTGCGTGGAGAGAGATCAAGGTGTACGACCAACACGAACGCAATTCTAAATAGCGTGACAAAATTTCAGCAATGTTGAAGCATATGATGGCCAATGTTGCACTCTAAAGGTGCCATGAACCAGTTCCTTGAGTAGAGCAACAACTCCCCAAGAGGAAGCACTGAGAAATACAGCCTATAGAGTGAGATATGAAGGCTCCAAGTGGACAAGGTACAAGCTAGCTATGGATGTCAAACAATGGGTATGAAATTTAGGTGAAGAATGGAGTCATACACTCAAACTAAGTTGGACTTACATGAAGAGGAGCTAAGAGGAGTGAAAGAAGAGTTGTGCCATTCTCAATTGAGCTCTGATACCATGTTACAATGTCAAATCTAGAGCACGGCTATGGAGGTTGAAAGAGAAAGAGTGAGCTCATGAGGTGAGAGACATCAAGACCAAATGTCACAAAAGTGAATTAGGTTCCAAGATGGAAGCTTGGACTCATAATTACAATCTTGTGTAGTGGACTGACAAAGACACAGACACTTTGCTAGAAGTACAAAAGTACCATTACATTGCATTCAAAAAGAGAGTGAGTACAATGCTTTATAGGAACAGACTAGGCTGCACTTTCCACCACTGTGCATATGGGATTTTGCATCCTAAGCCCACACTGCTCCATACAAAGAGGCTAAGCTAAGTGTGATTGCCAATATCTCAACAATAATAAGCTAATGGCAGCATTATGGGCTTGCAGAATAGCCTATAAAATGGTTGTAGGAGAGACACCATTCAAGCTAGCCTATGGAACTAAAGCTATCTTACCAGTTGAGTTCTTCATTCCAAGCTTGAGAAAAGCAATCCACGAGAGATGGGATGCCAAGGAATCATGGACAAATCTCCTAGTAGATTTAGAATGCCTTTCTAAAACCCGGCTCATTACAATCCATGTCCTAATCTATGAGAAGGCACCATGCAAGAGTTGGTTTGTCAAGCATGTCAAACAACATGACTTTGAATCAGGAGACTTAGTGTTGTTGTACTCTGTAAAGAGTCACTAACAAAATATGAAGTTCAAGGGTTTGGGACCTTTCAAATTCATTAACATTAGTAGAATAGGCAATGTGGAGCTTGAAACCCTAAAAGGAGAGGATACAAGATTTTTCAATAGCAGACATATCAAGAGTACTACCCTCCATCACACTCACTACATGAGCCTCTAATGATAACACCACCTATAAATGTTAGAATGGAAACTATCATAGGCATAGAGGATGAGGACAAAGAAATAGTAGCACCAGCCTACTTGTGCATAATGATAACTGCCAAATGGCACACACCTTTGATGCATTAACTGATGAGGGAGTTGATAATAACATCCTCACATATGATCATTGGACCCTCATTGGTCAGCCCCAAGTGTAACTAACTAATGCCAAACTCAGCCCATTTGGAGGGCAATCCTATCCCCCACTAGAAAAGTGCAAGGTAATGGTATCTATAGAGATTGATAGCCTCCCGATCATCTTTTATGTACTACTTAATAAAAAAGGGATTAGCAAGCAATCACTTTTGGGTCACACTTTTGAGAAATAAACTCATTGCAACGTTGAGTAGCCATACTAATAAGAACTCCTATGACATTGTTATTGGGAGGATTGATTAGGCAAAACTCCACACTTTGGCAAGAATTGAAACAATGGGTAGAATGCAGGAATGAAAAACTACAAGACTTTTCAGACCACAATGTTGTGACACACATACCAAGCCTAACACTAAATCCAATGTCTAAGTCCCCACACGTGAATGCCTTTTGGGAGGGCACTAAGATGCATGCAGTCTTACCTATTGTTCCCTTAGGAGATACCACACGAAAGGGGATAGTGGACATAGGAGCAGGGGTTAGTGTACTTGGTCACGCAATCCTACAAGCTTGGGAAAACCCACCAATGGAAACTACATGGTCTCGTCACTCTAGCAAATGGGATGAAGGCTAGACATTTTAGAGTCCTAAAGGATTGGCCTCTAAAGATATCAGGAATCCAATTCTTCGTAAACTTCATAGTTATGAAGGGAGTAGACTATGATATCCTTAGGTAGGCCCTAGATGAGGAATGCTAGAGTGATAGAGGATTGGGGTAATGGCCTAATACTCTTGGGCAATAGATCAAAAGTAGTCCGAGTAGAGATGGACAATTGGAAAACCTTGCCAATGGACATAGATGACATATCTACCCTACTAAAGGGTGATTCAAGGCCTGGAACCAATTATGGACCTCTAATGAGGTACATTCCTTGCTCTAAAGATGAGTGTGACTGGATGCACATATTGGAAACCATTGATCTCCCATTCTCAGAGGATGAGGGTGAATACATGCAAGCTATAGACTCAACTAGCAATCCTAACATTGCCATCACTTCTAATCAACCCATAGTGCCTTTGTGCATGATGGTTGGGAGTCTCATCAGCCAACCAATGCCAATCACCTATTGGGTCCCAACAAACAAATTGGAACTCCATAAGTAAGCTTGTGGGTAACCTAGTTACCAATTTAAAGCCCCTCAATGATCTTATGGAAAGCAAAGAGTAGCAATGGACTAAGGTGCACCACCTAAACTTGTCATATAATTAGACTCTCATGACCAGTGTGGCAAAGCTCGAAATTAGGAACATTGCCAGTGATAGACAATTCTAATATGAGGATTCAGACGATGAGTATGAGGACTGTGGTTCCATCAATGAGGAAAGCAAAGAGGAAATAGGGACCATAGAATATGACACAGATGGAAGGGCGATTGAGAAAATCAAAGTAGGTGCTAAACCTCCAGAGATCAACATGTTTCGAGTGAAAAAAGGAGTTGCCAAGGTAGATTGTGATCGAGCTTGGCTAGAATGCCTCAAGGTGGTAGATTATGAGCGAGTGGGATTAGCTCAGTCTTGCACCACACCATTATTTGGGGTGGAGTTAGCTTCAGAGTTGCGAGCACCAAGGGAAACAACCTCTTATAGTGAGAATGATGGGTGCAATTCCAAGTCAGAGGTGAGATCTGATAGTGATGCCAAAATACCTCAACCACCTATAGGACCCGATGCACCAAGGGGGGACCTTTCAATCCATCTAAGGTGAAGTAGGCTAAAGGAGGAGAAGAAAGAGAAATATTCAAAGTTGTTAGAAGCTGAATAGCATAAGAAACCCCAGGACCTACTTGAGCACTTCATGAAGCACAAAAAGGGTGATTCAATAGTGGTGTTAGTAGTAGCCAAATGAAAAGGGAAAGCAAGTGAACCTATCAAAGGACCAGCCAAGGTTAAGGAGGTCAAGTTGGTGTGAGGGAAGAGGACAAGCTTTCATCATGTACATAGCGGATGACTTAACTAAAGAGGAAGATAATTGAAGAAAATAGATCCGAGCATAGTTACTCACAACATTCCTATGGCCCCTGAAGCAATACCAATCAAGCAACAACCATATGCAATGAATCCTATGCATGCTCACATAGTAAAGGAAGAGATTGATAAGATATTGAGGGTAAGATTCATTTATGAGATTGAGCATATGAACTAGATATCATCCATAGTCATAGTCATGAAAAAGAATGGGAAGATTCAAGTATGCTTAAACTATAAGAAGGTCAATGCGGCCACTAGGAGAGACAACTACCTGTCGTTACCATACTACATGGAGCACATTCTAGAGAGAGTGGCAAGAAAGGAAGCCTACAACTTTTTAGATGGCTTCGCAGGCTATAACCAAGTGCAAGTCCATCTAGATGATAGGCACAAGACAACATTTGCCACCGAATGGGGGGTGTTTTTCTACATAGTCATGCCATTTGGACTGACCAATGCTCTTGCCACCTTCCAATGCCTCATGTGTGCCATCTTTGAGCACATGCTCAGGAAATGGTTGGAATTATTTGTTGATGATCTATGCATCCACACCAACCAGGAAGAGCACTTAGAAAAGTTGCAAATAGTCTTTAAACAATGTTGAAAATCTAGTCTCTCACTAAACCCCTTAAAGTGCCAGTTTTGGGTAAAGCATGGCTATATTTTGGGGCACGTTGTGTCAAGGAATTGAATAGCCATAGACTTCTCTAAATTCAAGGTGATTATAGGCCTCCCCTCTTTGACCAACTTCAAGGGAGTTCAAGGGAAGATAACATAGTCCACATCGTTGAGAAAGGATTGTAGAAAGACCCATAGAAAAGGATAGGTTAAAAATACTAATCTTAAAGATCCAACCATATTAATTGATTTTACATCTCAATTGTATCAGTTACAACAAGATGGACTCTTAAGGAGATGTGTCTGCAAACACAAATTGTATGATGTGCTCAAGGAAGCACATGGCGGGATTGCTAATGGACACTTCAATGGAGACATTACAGTACGCAATGTGCTCCAGTCTTAATTGTGGTGCCCGATACTATTAAGCGAGATGCAACTAAGTTCATAAAGCATTGTGATGAGTGTCAATGGACCAAATTCCCTACTCATAGTAAGGAAAAAATGAAGTTGACCCCGATGATTGCACGCCAACCATTCAAGAAGTGGGGAATCGACTTCGTTGGTCCACAATCAACCCTATGTCACAATACTCCCAAGCCAAGTATATCGTTGTTGCCACAAACTACATTACCAAGTGGGTGGAAGCTTGATAAACTCACAAAATGGTGCTAGGACAACATCCAAGTTTCTCTAGGAGCAAGTAATCTCACAATTCGATTGCCCCATGGAGTTGGTTAATGACCAAGGCACACACTTTACCAATGAAGTGATCACTCACTTGTTATCCACTTTCTTAATAATTCACAAAAAGTCCTTGCCATATAATCCTCAAGCCAATGCTCAAGCTGAGTCCATGAATAAGATCTTTGTGAGTGTTCTAACAAAAGTAGTCTCTGCCTCTCGCAGCGATTGGGACAACAAGCTCATGGATGCCTTATAGGCATACAAGAAAACCTACAAAATAGTCATAGCCTAACAAACTCCATCAAAATTGACCTATGGGATTGAAGCTAATTTACCATAGGAATTCTTTGTTTCAATCTTGAGAATAGTAGCCCAAGAGAGATGGGAGGCCAAGAAGCATAAACAAATCAGTTAGTAGAGCTAGAACGTCTATCTAAAACTTATTTCATTAAAACTCATGCCCTAATCCTCAAAAAGGCATGATGCAAGAGTTGGTTTGACAAACACATCAAATAATGAGACTTTGAGCAAGGAGACCTAGTCTTATTGTACTTTATCAAGGGACACAAGTGAGAGCGGAGTTTTGAGCCCGGGATGTGCCGAAAATTTGCAAAAAAATCCTGAATTTAGGGGAAAAATATTTAACATCGAGGGCGGCGGCTCCAGCTAGGACGATTTTAAGCACCAAGTGAAAGACGACTTTTAAAAGGCGTTCGAGCGACACTTGTGGATTTTTGATAATTTTTTAGGCTATTGTGCAGGTTGTCAGGAGTTTCTAGTCAATGCGGGATGTCAAGCCAGACGCACAGAAATTTACAGCACTCGATTTGGATGCCGGACGGGGAAATGGCCACAAATTGGGCAAGATTTGAAAAGGTGGACTTGTTTTGACCAAATGGGGTAGTGTCTTTTGGGAGTTAGGGGCCCCAAATTTTAACCAACATCAAGAAATGCAATCGTAGAGAGAGAAGAATGAAGGAATCGTGAAGAAGATGGCGCCAACATCACGCCGAAAAATGCGCCAAGGAGGATGGAGATCATGATGCCTGCCTAAAAGCAACCTACCCAACTGACAATGGGGCTTGACTACTCCTTCCTTGCCGGTCATATCGCCGTCCTTTGCTCGTCCACTGGTGGCCTAAATGCAGATATGGAAATCTAGTATTTCTCTCTCCTCCCTCTCTCTCCCCTAAGGGGTTGTTCTTGTAAGCAAGAGGAAAATGAAGAATGGTGAAGGAAAGCTTGTCCAGTTGGAACCGGATTACTTCCGGATCGATGTAGACATGAAGATTGCTGATTGTGAAGATGCTAGACATTGAATGTGGGCTGATCCGCAGTCCCGCACCAAAACCGAGATCCTGAGACATAAATCCTAAGCGGTAATTTAATTTTTATGAAGAAAAAATGAGTTTTTATGCTATTTGATTGATGAAACATTGTTCCCATGGGCTGAATATGCATTATGATGTTGTTTGCTATGAATTTCAATAGTTTCTAATTAGAAAATCAGAAAATCATAAGTGATATGGCTGAAATTAATGTCATAAAACCCGTAAAACACGCGTTTAAGGGGTAAAATGGGTTTTTTTTGGCAAAATAAATGGGAACTATGAGACATAACATCTCTAAAAAACTTGAAATTACAGCCCACAATCAATATTAATTTCTAGTCATTTTTATTGAAGAAAATAGAGGAAAAATACCAAAAAATGGTAAAAATGGATTTTAAATGGGAGAAAATTAGGAAACGGTAAAAGGAAAATTCCAGAAAATTACATGTGTGTTTGTGCAGCGTATAATGAAGGTAAAGCACGAGGTTGGCCTCAGTTTACAACACATAAAATGACATTTCACCTATCAACGAATGCAAAACATTAAAAACGGTAGGGTGAGAGGGGAGGTTGAGCGTCAAAATATAAACTAAAATCTGTTTTATGTGCTGCATCATGCCTATAGGACGCTATTTTAGGATAAAAAGAAAGGCAGCATGAGGGGGCTCGGTGTCTTTTCTCGTTACATAAAAGTTAGCATGGAAATCATGGAAAGGATTGTTTCGCACGATACACAATGCTGATTTTCTTTTGTTTGTGCACTAAACCATTCACATTACGCACTATGCATAGTTCATGGTATCAAAGGAAAAGCTCCTAGACTGCATAGCAATTATTTTCTTAGGAATTTGAGCCACGATTGAGAGTGTGAGGTTATCCCTTGCTATAGGATAGAGGGGCGGTTTCCTAAGGGACTGTTAAGTGAGAAAACATGGTATATCTCCTAGAAATACGAGAACTATAAAAGAGAGGAGTTTGTGTTCATTTGTGTTATATGTTGAGCAGCGCATCAAGGCGCCAATCCCTGCGATGTAGGAGAGCTGCAGTGGGGCCGCGGTGTTTCTACCGAGAGGTTGCCTCCATGTATGTGATCGTGGTATTTATTGCCAATGTGTATGGGTTCTCCCTCTAAGGAGATTTTAGGAAGGGAAACGTTGGACTACAAAACGATATAAACTATAAACGCATAGATTAAGCTTTAGGGCAGTTTGTCCTTTAGCATTAGATTGACGCTCCTGGTCCACGAGGTCGTGAGGGTGTTTGTGTGTCATGAGCATAAGGTCGGGCTAGTGCCATAGCCAGTGCCAGCCCATTTCAGGTCCCATTAACAAGCAGAAAATAAAGTTCAGGGGATTGGGACCTTTCAAGGTTCACAATATCAATAGAATAAGAATGTGAAACTTGAAACCCTAGAAGGAGAGGGCATATGTTTCTTAAACAAAAGTCACATAAAAAATTATTACCTCCATCACATCCACTTCATGAGTCTTTGATGATAAAACCACCGATGAATGTGAGGGTTGCAAGCATCATTGAAATCAAGGAGATGGATGAGGAATTGGTAGCACCAATCTACCTACAAATCACCATAACCTTCCAAAAGGCATACACCCTTGATGTGCTAATTGATGAGGGAGCTCACGTAAATATATTAATGTAGGAACATTTGACTGCCATGGTCAACCCCAATTCAACCAACCAATGCAAACCTTAGCCCATTTGGGGGTCAATCCTATCCACTCTTGGGGAAATGTAAACTAATGGTTTATATCAAGACCGAGAGCCTTCCCATCATCTTTTATGTGCTACCTAATAAGAAAAGTATTGGTAAGGAATCACTATTGAGGTGTGCATTCAAAAAACAAGCTCATTTTAATGTTGACTACACATCGTAGTGCATCCACCTTACCATTGGTAACGTTAGAATAGGAATGGCTTTTAACAAGGGCACCATAGTTGTCCCAAAGCTTGTAGTGCCACCAGTAGCTAAATCTAGTGTCAACCCTAAGGAGGGGATAGTATATCACAATGTACTCCCTTGGTACTTCACAACCGCATCTGAGAATCACACCCAAAGTTATGGTCCAAACACTCAAGTGGGTCCCTAAGCACAGACCATAGTCTTACAAACATTAATAATTGGAAATGCATAGTTTTTGTGCCTCAAACTCTAGACCTAAAAGGTGGAGTTGGAGCTCCTATAGTTCACACATGAGTGAGTAGTGTCAAGTTTCAAAATCCTTGCTATGAGCCAAGGATACTATGGGGATGACACCCTGTTATGGTTGCCTAAACTCTCAAGTGCTATGTATGATCCTCAAATTTACGCCCCAAAAATTGAGCTTCAAAAACCTCAACCAAAATAGGGGAGGAGAAAATCCAAAAGGAAGGATCTTTATTCCTCGAGTGCTCAAATGGTCTATCAACCCAAAGCTCAATTAAGAGTCCACGAGCAACTACTGTTGAGTAAGACCCTACCTAATGACTCTAAGGTGATTACCACTGCAAAATAGGATGACACAACATTAATCAAAATCCAAACCTCTTAAACCAAGCTTGCCACACCCATTGAGAATCCTCAAGCAAACATACCACATGCATCACCTTGTCTTGTTCAACTAAACCCAAACCACTAGCAAGCCACCGATCCATTCTTGTAGTAGCTTCAACTTAGCCATGGACACAAGGGATGACTTGGTTACTTACATCTGATGACTGGACTCAACTTTTATGTTGTTTGCTAGAAGTTACAAACGTTAGGACTTAGGCCTACTTGACGAACCATAGCAAGTGAGGTATACTCTTTGATGTGTTCTTGGGAAGAATACAATTTCATATTCACTAAGACTTCCACTATTGCAGATGAAATGATTGGCAATGAAATTTCATAAGAAGAGGCCATAAGCCAATGTTTTATCACCTCCTACAAAGACAATTAAATTCCCATGCCACCACAGGAACTTTCTAAACTCCAACAACTAGTTGAGTGTGAGTCCAATTTCTTATACAAGTGGCATAATTTGCACCTTTCATGGGCTCAAGAAGGTTTCCAAATCATGACCGATGTGGAGCAATGATGTACCATCAAGACTTTTGAGTATGATCAGACCTATGTGGTCCCAACCTCATTTAAAGTGTTAGCCATAACTAGGAATCGACCATTAGAAGACAATATCATGCTTCACCCATACTTGGATAAGACTCTAATGGAGGAAGAACTCCACATTACAAGTCGACTCAACTTTGGTGACCTCTTGACTGATGTATTAAATTATATGGACTGTTATGCAAATCTAGACTATAACCCCAACTTTTACAACTGGCTCTTGAGAAAGTGAGGCACACCATGGATGCAGTAAATGTTTGTACACCTTGATTTCTACAATCCTAGGAAGGATTTTCATCTTTTCCAAAGGGGAGAGGGTAAAATTGAAAAATGGATGAAAACTCAAAAGAGAAATGGAATTTTAAAGGAAATAATGAATGTGTAAAAATGTGTGGATTGATTGGTGCGATAATTCTCATTTTGTGGGTTATATCCTTCATCAGTGGATATTAATCTTTCTAGTCATTTTACCTTGCATGCAAGAGATTCCCTTTAAAGAGAACTAGTTGTGGGTTATAGTGTGGTGACTTGAACCTAAATGGCAGGTCAACAGGATAAAGCCAATATGCTCTCCTTCTCGGAGGAGAAGCATAGAAGATATGGATTAGCCATGGAAATCCAAGTGTTTAATCAATTAAAATACCTTAGCATCCACAATCTGAAAGGACTGGTGACATCTAAGGAGGTAGTGGCATAGATGATAGAGTAAAGGGGATAACATTTACATTGTTCCAAAAGCACTAAAATACACCTTACATGAGGGGGCTACATCCACATCCATCATAAATAAATGGTATAAACAAAAGTGTACGTGCATGTACTTGCAAAAGGTTAGAAAGAATTGAAATGTGAAGGCTAAAGCCTTAAGAATACAAATGTATAAAAAAATCAAAGAAATAATAAAAATATGAAGGGTTGTGTGTCTTTTGGGGAAAAGGTGGGGTGGAGTGCACAGCTAATTATGTGCCTCTTTCTCTCCTTTCTTCCAAAATACACATATTCTCCCTTTATGGTGCCAATCTTCCTCTCTCCTCTCTCCTCTGTCTTTTGTGCAAAATTTTCTCTTTTCCCTTTTTCCTCTTTCTTTTGTGTATAATGGTTGAAGCTATGGATGAAGATGATGAAGCTGACAAATTGGTTCATATTAAAAGAGAGATTTATGGTTTCTTTTCAGTTTTGAGATTAATGGCAAAGCCATACACATAGATTTTTTGTGCTTTGTCCCTGGTTTTGTGGTTGTTTCTATTCGTGGGAGGGTTGCTTTCATTTTGGTGTGTAGCTGGGGAAACTTGCCATCGACAAGCATCAAAATAGGTTGAAAATGAAGGAAATGGCATTGGCAAGAAGAGAAGAATTCAATGGATGTTTACAAAGTTCATTCTTCCACTGAAGAATTGGAGATTCTTATTTCCAAAGACACTTTCTACAAGGAGTTCACCTCACAATGGCAGAAACATATTACCATCATGATGCAAGCTATATGTGGTGGACTATTTCCTCTTTCCATTGAAGAAACAAAGACATGCATCTTGGTGGCAAATTTTTTGGGAACAAACTGAACTGCAAAAATAGAGAGAATGACCATCCATGGAAGATTTGACATTCATTGAGAAGTTTCTAGACATCATCAAGTGGGAGATCATAAAGAAACTTCAGGAGTCATGGTCAATGGAGGTTCATGAAAATAAGAAAGAAAATAGTTGGAATTTGTTCATGGATGCTCAACAACAGGACATGTGCGATGCTTGGTGCATTGACAGTCTCCTATTTGTTCAATTAGCAACCCACTGGAAGTTAGTGGATAGAGTATTCTTTACAACATACACTATTGAAACCATCAGAAGCTGGCATTATTACAATGATGGCACAACACAACGATCCTCAGAAGAATGAGTTTTGATACCTTCAGAACGGAATATCTCCCTCTCTGTAGTGGCATGAAAGCAGAATTCAGAGATGTTGAAAAGAAAGAAGTAGAAGAAATGTTGGCAAGAGAGTCCTCTAGAGACTAAAGCCTTCTTTTATCCTTCTGTGGAGCACTAAAACAACTTAGTGGAGCCAACCCCCTCATGAATTATGCCATAAGGAGACAAGTGCTAGAACGAGTCCAGAGTTATGTGAGAAGAGAGAAGGAAAAAATCAAGGCTGAGAATGAGCTTGTAGTAGCAGAAGCCTCCTTTGATGCCCTAAAAGCACTCTTTACAGAAGTCCCCATGGCGACTCAAGGTCCCCTTCAAAGTCAAATTCATCCTGGAAATATTGATAACAGGCTAGCAAATGTAGTCCCATTGCCAATTTTTAAGGGAGAGTACAATGAAGACCCTGATCTTGATGTATCAGAGTTTGTGGTAGCATGTGTGGCTAACAAAGCCAGAACCCCCGAGCATTGGTTAGCAATACTCCTTGCCACTTTCAAGGGTGCATTGTTTCAATGGTATGAGAGACAAGTAGTAGGAACATTTGGCATATGCGATGACTTGAAGTTGGCCTTCCTCACTAAATTTAGGCATGAAGGTTTTGAAGAGTGGATGCAATAGGAGTTCATAGTCCTCTAGAGAAAGAGTAGAAGCTTATGTCTCACGAATGGAGTCCATCCTGAAAAGATTGACCAACCATCATTTGGATAAAGGCATCCAGAAAGGAGTGTTCCTCAGAGGCCTACAACCAGAAGTTCGCAAGTTTGTGGAATTGAGAAGACCAATCAATATGCAAGCTACAGTGGAAGGTGAAAGACTGTATGAATAATTTGAAGCAAGGTTGTCAATGACCTCAAGAAGAGGATTCTTACCTCCTCCCATACCAGGAATGGTATACCCATCAAATGCTATTCCAGGGATAGTTCCCTACCCCTACCCCTACCCCGAGATGCAGATAATGCTGTAGTACAATGCACCTAATCCATAGTGGCTACAGACGACAATGCCTCAAATGATGGTTCAACCATAATAGCAGTGGTCTCAAACAATTCCTCCAATGGTGACTCAACAACATTGGAATCCTACCCACTGGAATCAACAACCCCAAGTCTCAACAAGAGCTTTGAGTTAGAACCAGAACAAAGGACCTCCTGGATCAACCCAACTTGTGTATGCCATAATTACAGAAGCTTCCCAAAACCCTATTATAAGTACTCCAAGAAGTGAAAATCTGAAGGACTACTTATCCAATTCAGTGACAAGTATCAAGAAAGAGCTTATGGATGTGATTACAGAGTAGCTACAGACACTAAAGGTAAATACCACCAATATATCTAGTCCTATGGGAGGTGGGAGTATGATGCATTCTAATACATGGTGCAGAAAGTGCCATCAAGCAGGACATTTAGCCACTGAATGTACTCGAAAACCAACCATTCTTGGAGCCTTCTGTTCATACTGTTTGAGGAAGAACCATACAGAGGATATCTGCTCTTTGAAAGAGATGCACAAACGAAGAAAGAAAGATGAAGATGCAATATTCAACTTCTTGGAATCCAAAATGACAACGTAGAACATTGGACCAAAGCCAAGGGAGTTTGGTCCTAATTTCGATCGAAGGAGGCTTCCCTCTCAAAGTTACATAGGACGACAGTCTACTACTTCTGGTGGTTAGAGATCAAAGATGGAATGTTACAGATGTGGAGAAAAAGGTTATATCTCACTAAATTGTCCAAATCCTGGAAGATCTGAGGATTACAAGCCCTTATGCAGTCCATTCAAAGGAGAAGGCCACACAATGC
Source organism: Lygodium microphyllum (assembly GCF_053477565.2). Taxonomy (NCBI): domain Eukaryota; kingdom Viridiplantae; phylum Streptophyta; class Polypodiopsida; order Schizaeales; family Lygodiaceae; genus Lygodium; species Lygodium microphyllum. The sequence goes on from NC_141163.1 coordinate 18,024,977, forward strand.
AAAAGATTGTCCAAGTCCAAGCCCCTGTGAAATCTACTTCTGATACCCAATATAAGACCCAAGAACCTTCTTCCAATTTGGTGGAATTGGAAGTGACCGCCATAAAATGTAAAAAGAAAGGAGAATTCATAGTTCCAAAAGAGAACGTTCCTTCTACCAAGATTGTGAAGTTCAACCTTCCTTGGGAAAAACAAAACAATGCAGTCCAGAACAATGTAGTCCAGAGCACTACAGAGCCATAGAGAGCTATAGAGATAGGACCAGAGGTCCAGGAAATAGAGGTTGCCACTCCTAGAAGAAAAAGGGAAGATAAAAGTGGGCATGGCCCCATTTCCCAGTCAATTGGAAAAGCATGTGGATCCTATCAAAGAGTATAATTTGGTCAAAGACTTAGAAACTTTCAAACCAAACTTGACATTTCGACAATTGTTGATGTTGTCTCCTAGCTCTCGAAAGATATTCAAAAGCATACAAGAAGAAGAGGCCTAAGAAATCTTCCCTTTGTGGTGACCAAGTCCAACAGAGCCTTAGAACCCATGAAGGAAGTAGATGTAGCCAATGCATTTCTAGATCTTGGAACCCCAGAGATTGGAGTATGGATTGAAGGGTGCTTTATTGCAGATGCATTGATTGATGGAGGCTCATCAGTAAATATAATGATGGATGTGACAATGAAGGATCTAGGCTTGCAAGGAATGTAGCCTACACAGTGGATTATCAGATTGGCAGACCAAAGTAGAATCAAACCATTGGGCATCCTCCCATACGTTTAAAAAACCCTTGTAGGAAGAGACTATTGACTGACATATTTGGTGGTTCAACCAAATTTCAATGGGACCTCATACCCTCTACTATTGGGAAGACCTTGGCTTTTTGAAGCAAGAGCAAGAACGAACTGGTTCAAAGGAACCCTAACCCTAGGCAGAGGACCCAATAAAGTGGTGTTGAAGTTGTATGGATTGCAAAAAGGTAATGAACCTACGTCCATCGAAGACTCCTCCAATGAAGTAACAGATGGTACATCAAGAGAGATGAAGAGGCTGTCAAACAGTATTTCGCAAGAAAATAGAGGCACAATCCCTAACAATGGGCATTGTAAGCCAACTACCAAAGAAAGCAAAGTCTTTGTCCTCCATGGGAGAATACCTCCTACCTAAACCCAAATTGACTTTTGAAATCACCTCTGACAGGAAAATAGAAGCATGTATATATTGTTCTCCCTATTACATGGCAATCCCAGAGAAAAAAACAGAGACAGAGGTAGAGACAGAAGCAGAGGCCATAATTGAGAGCTTGTTCTTCTCTTACAGAACACCCACAGCTATCGAAACATAACCTAAAGAGGATGGAAGTGATAATGTAGACAAAGCTTATGAAAGTGAGCTAGAAGGATCTATCCTACTCATAGAAGGTAGGGATGAGGAAGACGTTCCTAACGTTCCTAAAGCCTCAGAAGTAGAAGATCCCTTTTTTCTTGACAGAATGATTGTGGTACCCTTTGGATTGATCCATGAATCATGTCATATACAAAGCCTTTATAAGAAATGGATTAAGAAGAATAGGCCTGAGTGGCTCTTATTGTCCAAAGTTACCCTTCCTTAAAGAAGATGATGAGGATGCACCCTGCCAACAACCCCCAGCCCTGCAACTCAAACAAAACACAAGACATTCATATTATGTGACATTCTTGGATGCATCTTCAGAAGACAAATTCTTGAGGCAAGAAGATCCCCAACCCAAACTCAAAACCTCAATGATACCCTTTTAGCCTCCCAAAGAGCGAGTTCAGCCTCCATTAAAAGACAATAGTAGTTCCAGTGCATCATTAGAAGATGAGACCACTCCCTTGAAGGAGTTGGATCTTTACCCCAGACGAAATCCGTGGGATGTTTATCCATGAAGTGGAAGGTGAAAGGCAATTAACGTTCCTGGATGCTGGCGGTACTGAACGTAACCTGAAAGTGGGTCTAAATCTTCCAGAAAAAGAAATAGTGGTCTTGTGAGATCTAGTAAAGGAGAAGTTCGACGTGTTTACATGGTCTTGTAAATATATAAAGGGGATTGATTCCACGGTATGCCAACACCACATTGATCTAGAGCCTGATGCCAAACCTATGAGGCAAAGACAGAGGCGTATGAATCCCAATTATTCTACTCTAGTGAAGGTTGAATTATTGAAGCTCCTTGAAGCTGAGTTCATTTATCTTGTGGCTAACAGTGAATGGGTTTCTCCCATTGTGGTCGTACCCAAGAAGAATGGGAAACTTCGAATATGTGTGGACTTTTGAAAGTTGAACTCGAAGATGAAGAAGTATCATTTCCCTATCCCTTTCACAGACCAACTGTTGGACACAGTGGTAGGCGATGAGTTCTATTCCCTCTTGGATAGATTTAGTGGATACAACCAAGTCCAAATTGCAGAAGAGGACCAATCCAAAACAACCTTCACAACAGAATGGGAAACCTATGCTTATAGAGTGATGTTGTTTGGGCTTTGTAATGCTCCTGCTACCTTCCAACAAATGATGATGACTGCCTTCTTCATAGAATCCATCAAAACTAACAAGAGCACAAAAAAATACACCACTTTTGAATGGAAATAATATCACATATGATTGATCTTCATTGTCTTCATAGTTCTCTATCTCAATCTCTCATAGAAAGATGCATTGTTTTACATAGAATTGGCTATCTCTGACTCTCTCTTTCTCTCTCAATCAATAGTATATCATGTCCTCACTACAATACTCAGTAATCACTCATAATAATCCTTCTTAGGTTTTGGATACCCCTTCCAAGAGGTGTGTCTGATATGAAAGGCCACCAAAGCCACTAAAATGACTCTTCATAGTAGCTCACTACTGCCACTTCACTCTAGTCTTCTCTTGAGTCTTCAGCAACTACTTCTTCCACTTCCTTGAGCTCTTTTGAACTTATATTCAACTCTTTCCAAGGCTAGAAAACTTTTCCAAAGTCACACATACATTCCAGTGAACACTTACAGACGATCTACAGAGAACAGAAACAGAGGGTTACAGAAGCTCATCAGAGGGTTACAGAAGGTCAACAAAAAACATCAAAACCTCATAACTCATACTAAAACCATTCCAAACTATCAAAAAATATTAAATAAGCTTTCAAAAGACCTCAACCTTCATCAATCATCAACCCATGCCTCATATAGAAAAAAATAAGAACAAAACAAAAGCTAAACAGAAGGTATCAGAACCAATCAAAACCTCAACAGAACCTATTAGAACATCACAGAACCTCGGATTTCTACTCAGAATCATCATGAACATCCAAAACATAATCAATATCATCCAAAAAACTCTTAAACACTTCCAAAACAACTAAATATCACTCAAAATCCATCAAAAATTAACCATTCAGACCTCAAAAATAACAAAAATCAACCAAAAAATCTAATCATTTCAGCATTCAACATATCCCCACACTTAGAAAGGAACTGTCCTCGTGTGACCTAAAAAAGAGGTAATATAAGTTCATTAAGAGCTCAACTCGATCTTCTTTAGTATCTTCAATAATCCACCCAACCACGACCCCAACATGTCACGTAAGAGGTTCTTTAGCTTTGCATCGTAGGCTTTCCATCCATCATCACCATCAATGTCAATAGTAAAAAAGAGAGCTCTCCAACAAAGCCAATATTCAATCACCACGAACTCATCACATAAAAATTAACATAGTACAACCACAAAACAACCATCTGAATGGCACCTCAAAAAAAAAGAGGTATATCATTAAGAAGCATAGAAGATATATCCAGGGGTATCAATGAAGATGATCCCTCAAGAAATCTTGATGATTATGAAAATGATCCATGGATAAGGACTCGTCTACAAAATATTTTGGAGGATTTTGAAAGAATTGAAGGTAGCACATCCTTTCTAGCAAAACAAGGTATCTGCTAGGTAGACAAAGGGCATGAAAATATAGGATATCCAATTGTTGGGAATCAATGTTCACATTGACATTCATACATAACTTTGGAATTGCCTTTTGATCATTATGGGAATGCCTATGCATATATGCTAAGTACCAAGAAAAGTGGGTTGTCAATCTCACTAAAGGATCTGGATATTGTGAATATTGTTGGAAAAAATAGAGATAATTTTGATACGCTTGACTAGCAGTTGTCCAGTTCCTTGGATTTAATGGTCAATTAATCTGTGGTCACATAAGAGAATCAGTTGAGCTCCATCCTCTTCTTCTTGGAATCTGTTGATCAAATCCTTCATACCCACTAACCAACTGAGGGGGTTGACAAATAGAAGTGGTAGGAGATGGAAGAGGAATGGGTGAAAGAGGATGAAGAGATGGGTAGGCAAAATCATAAAATGAAGAATAAGCTAAAGAAGGATTAGCTGAAAATTTAGGCAAATCAGTTAAGAAAGGTATTAATTGATAAGTAGAAAAAGTAGAAGGAATATGGATAGATGGGGAAGGACAAGGTGGAGAAGGAAAAAATACCTGAACTTTAAATGAAGAATAAGCTAAAGAAGGATTAGCTGAAAATTTAGGCAAATCAGTTAAGAAAGGTATTAATTGATAAGTAGAAAAAGTAGAAGGAATATGGATAGATGGGGAAGGACAAGGTGGAGAAGGGGAAAATACCCGATCTTCAAATGAAAGAACAATAGGTAAAGATTGGAATTTGAGGTGCACCCTAAGGTTGGAAAAGGAGAGGTAAGATGACTGTTGAGTTGGATTGATAAAGGAAAAATAAGCATTATATTGATGGGCCATTTATTGATACTAAAATAAGCTAAGAATAGAGGGACCTAAAGTAGATCGTCAATAGTAGGCATCAAAGAAGGATGAATCAAAGGGATGGTTCTTGGAAAGATAAGCTAAAAGATCCACCCTCAGTTGGTTATTGTTCTGCACATGAGTAGAGGCTTTATTCTATCGTTGGTTGAGGACTACAGAATCAATCATTGTATGCCATAAAGTGTCAGGGCAAGCAACCACTTTAGAAGAATAATAGTGGAACATTTTATCTATCCTCAACTCCAAATGTTTGACATATAAGGCAGCTTGTAAGACCACATCCCCTACATACAAATTGAGATCTTCATTATCTGGAATCAGCAGATCACCTTGTAAATACATGTAAGACAATAGCATGGTATCTGAAATCACAAAATCTTCAAAGACCATATAGACTACTTCTGTTAGCAAATTAGAAGACCCAGCTCCACTCCAACTATCCTTTGCAAGAGGTAGATCCATTTGTTGAGAGCTTAATATAGAAGGCCAATTCTTGCAATTGATAGTGGACAAAAAAGGAATGGTCGAGAGGAACATACTCCTAAAATTGCTCAAATTAAGACCATAATAAGTCCATCCTGGATTGCAGTCTTTCCACTTTAGCTTGAAACAATGGACATAATGTTGCATGTCTCATTGGAGAACTGCCAAATCCGTAGGGGTCAAAGAAGAAACTGGTTGCTCATCAGGACTCAGTGTAGAAGAATGTGATTGGACTAGTTGCTCATTAAGTTGCTGAATTTGGATTCTGCTCTCTTCTAAGGTGGTATTTGTTGTCTTAACCTCCTCTATCTGGGCGGCTAGCAAAGCCCGAAGCTCTTGATATTCCTGCAACAATCTATCTTGTTTCTTAGTCACGTTAACCACCTGGGTGGTATTGTCAGCCAAATGAGTGTGCAAACTAGAAATGTCCATTTTTTGAGTGTCAATGATCTTATTTTATTGCTCCATGTAATGTGTCCCCCTGTCTACTTGTAGGACACGTCTTAGTAGCCCATCAAGATGAGAGTCTAGAAAGCGCCGCTTGGCACTCCCATGGAATGTCACGGGGTTTGCGATCTAGGTCTTCTCGAGTCTGCCATGAAGCGGAAGCATTCCGGCTATTCCCACTTAGGACCGCCCTGAATCAGGGTTTTCCTAATGGTCAAGTTCCTAGAAAGTAACTAGCGTCAGCCCCAGACAAACTACTTTATGTAGAAATGTCAGGGTCGAAGCGGATTTATACTACACTTGGTTCAAGGAGAATGGGAAACGAGAGGGATGTGAAGCTCGATCTCTCTGCCCGTAAGGCATAGTCCCATTCCATTCCCCTAAAATAGTACAAATCGGGACTCTAGCTCTAAAGATTCTAGGTCATCGTTTACTTTGCTATCAATTCCTTTGAGAAAAGTTTTCGACCAACTAGGACCACCCTTCCATAGGACGGAATCAGGGTCACATCTACCACACTTTCCTCGGGTTGCTTTAGTTATCTAATTACCTACCACATTTATTTTGACAAATAAAAATAGCTTCCTTAATTAACCAATTTAACACTGGTTCCTTCATGTAACTTAGCACTGACATAGAAAAACAATGTCAAACAAGTTCATTTTCAACATTTGTTCTTTATTTATTAGTCTTTGGAATACATCATATAATCCAACCCAAAGGCTAATCCATAATCCACCCGAAGGCAATTCCATAATCCGCCTGAAGCTAATTCCATAATCCGCCGGAAGGCTATTCCAGCAATCCTCAGGGATCGCTATTCCAAGTTTCCGCCCGTTGACTAGTATGCGGGCCTCGAGATCCAATCTCGAGTCATGTCGGCCTCTTGTGCAAGACCACGAGACAAGAGATTTACGACCAGAGCCCCCTGGCACCCAAGCATCCTCTTGCTCCAAGTAACACCCACGGAGAAACCTCTCGCGGCGGGTTCGGTCCACGTACCCGATGCAGCTAACAACCCCCTTGGATAGGGTTAGGCAAATAGTCGGGGGTAACTAATGTTGCCTCTCCCTCTAGGCTTTCAACCTAAAGTATTAGTTATTTTCCAGCATTAGTTCCTTGAGCAAAAAAGAACAAACAGTGCTCCTAAGTGTACAAACACAAGCACTCCAGTGGTTGTTTATACGACCAACTGCTAAGGTGTGAATCCTTGAATATATCCAACATTCGATCCGGGATCAATTGCGACTTGGCAAGATCCCAAGGGTTTCATAAGCTGAGTTGTTTTTTTACCCTCTTTCCTTGGGTTAGGGTTTATACCTTGTTAACCCAAATTATCACTACTTTAGGCTTCCATATATTATGGTCAATAAATCTTGGGAAACCTCGTCGCCCTAACCTGGTTGGTTAACTGCTTTCTTGGCACATTCATAACTCCCTTAATCTTGGCAAATCAGCCTTAAGGAAGGGTGATATAGCAGGATGACTACTCATCCTCTAGAAAATTAGACTTGTACTAGAACTTGCCAACCTTGTTCTAAGGAGTGGCAATACAATTTTGTGATTTAGGCACATTACCATGCAACATTGCAACTTGTTGCACGAGATAAGTGTCAAGATTGTGGGAGAGAAGGAAGGAGTCTCACTTGTAGCTTTCTTGCTTGCACAATGGGGGAATACACACAAAGGTGGAGGCTGAAAACAGTTTTCCTCTTCTTAGTTGTGAAAGCCAAAAAGAACTCTCATACAAAGAAATAGAAGAACCCTATATATGGGTCTCAAACCAAACTCAACTAACTAAGGTGGCATACTAACTGAGCCACGAACTAGAGTAGATAAGGATAGTTGTCATCTAGCTATTATTCATGGGCGATGTACCAACCGCATCTGCAACTGACAAGTCGGTGACATAAATGCACAACGGTCACCCTGGCATATCACGAGTGGAGCTCGATATCTCAACACTCCCCCTCGAGCTCAATCCCAATTCTTGCACACCAAGCAGGTCTCTGAACTTGCATAGCTTCTCTACGCCCAATGCCTTCATGAATATGTCAGCTACCTAATCCTCTGTGCTGACATAAACTAGATCAATAAGACCTAATAAAACCCTCTCCCGCACATAGTGATAATACACCTCAATGTGCTTTGTTCTAGCATGATAGACTGGGTTATTTGCCAAGTGTATACTACTCATGTTGTCACAATAAATGACAAATGGCCCATCTGTAGGCTGATGCATATCATAAAGTAGCTTATGCAACCAAGATACCTCACATGCAGCCATTGCTGTGCCCCTATACTCAGCCTCTGTGCTCGACAAGGCAACTATAGGCTGTTTCTTGCTGCTCCAAGAGCATCTATACCCTTTTTGCTGCAGAGAGTAACCAATAAAGATACACTTCTCAGCTTTTGGATCCAACTTGGATCTCAACTCATCTGGCACATGTACATAGGCAATGCAACCAAAAATTTTCAAATGATAAATATCTGGTTTCCTACCAGTATACCTCTCCTCTGGAGTCATTCCATGTATTGCTGCAGTGGGAGTCATGTTCATTATGTAGACTGCTGTAGCAACTGCTTCAGCCCAATAAAAATCTGGCAAGTCTTTTTCATTGAGCATGGCACGAGATACCTCTCCAATATGCCTGTTTTTCCTTTCTGCAACTCCATTTTGTTGTGCGGTATGACTGCATGAATATTGCTGCTTTATGCCATGCTCCCGCAGGAACCTTGCAAACTCATTTGAGAGGTACTCTCTCCCTCCATCTGACCTTAGGTATTTTATTTGCAGGCCTGTTTCTTTTTCAACCATAGCTTTAAGAGTTTTGAAATGCCCAAAAACTTCACTTTTCTTTTTCATAAAATACACCCAAATTTTTCTGCTATAGTGATCAATAAATGTGTCAAAATAATGACAGCCTCCAAGAGATGCAGCTTTAGTAGTCCACACATCAGAGTGGATTAATTCCAATGGCTTCTCACTCTCTTGAACATGTCTAGGAAATTGTTTCCTTGCCTGTTTTCCAAACTGACAGGCTTCACATACCTTATGCATTTATGCAACCTTGAATTTGGGCAATCCTGCAACAATATTTTGGGCCTGCATTGATTTAAGTCGCTGTACATTAACATGACCAATGCATTTATGCCAGATATCAATATCTGCAACTACACCAGTCCCATGTGCAAACATTGTTGCACTCAATTCAGGCATGTCTGCATCCAATGTAAACATTCTGCCCTTCTTCTTTCCTTTTGCTATCAAGCGATCTTTATTTTTCATATCCTCAACAAAGCATCCATGAGGATTAAATCTGACCTGCAAGCCCTGCTCAACCATTTGACCAACAGAAAATTTTCCCATCCTGCATAGACAAAGGAAATTTCCCCATCCTACATAGACAAAGGAATTTTTCCAATCTGCACAATAGGATGTGCAGTATCATCACCAGTCTCCACAAATCCTGGTTTTTCCCATCCTGCATAGACAAAGGAATTTTTCCAATCTGCACAATAGGATGTGCAGTATCATCACCAGTCTCCACAAATCCTAGTTTTCCATTTTCCTTGCATCCTCCATCCATTTTGCATGACCTGTCATGTGGTTTTATGCACGTGAGTCAACATACCATACATCGTTGCTTTCTTCTGCACTTGTCACAGAATTGTTCATGTGCTGCACCATAAACAAATGCTCATTTCTGTCATCACCCTGTCTACTAGAAGATGCATAATTCCCTTGTTGCAATTTTCCATTCATGATGTCATTCTCTTTTTATAGCAGTCTTTAGCCATATGACCCATTTTACCATAGTAGTAGCATTCAACATTACTGTTTGCATTTTAGTCTCTTTGCCATCCACCATGACCTCTTTGGCTCCCCCTGCCTCTAGAGTTACCACGTCCTCCTCCATAGGACTGGTTTTCTTGAGTTTGCTGCATATTCTGATTTCTACCACGGCCTCCAAATCGTCCTCCTCTACCTCTGCCTCTACCTCTTCCAGCATTTGAGTAGAAGACAGATTCTTTTGAAGTTCCTCCTGAAGAAGATGCACCTGTAAAATATTACACGGCGCAGCGAACAGAATCTGAGAAAGAGATAGAGAGTACACAACAGATAAGAGGAGAATCAGTAAATTCTTTAACTCCAAACAACTGATACAAAGATGGCTCTGTCCACCCGTGCGCTTCCACTGTGTGAAGCTTAGATGGCGATCTAGACAGAAGATAGGTGAAGAGCTTAAGGCTAGCTGGAATAACAACTCTGACTGGCTGAAAGATGAGTGTATGATGGCTGCGAAGGGGTTTAGCTTTTATAGCCTGCGAAGGTCGTTAGGTCTGCTGACTGACCTACCATATGAGCCTCGACTAGTCGGCCAGGGAATATTTCCTTTACCATCGGGCCGGGGGCGCTACCCCCGGACCCCCGCCAGGGGGGCCGCTGGCCCCCCTGGGACCCCCCAGCCAGGGGCCGCTTCCGCGGCCCCCGGACCCCACAATAGGGGCCCCTTTTAACTCCCTTACCACACAACTCAATGCAATGTGCCTCGAGTTGCTACCAGCTTAACCACTCCGTCTAACCCAAAGATTAGACCCACAACAGTCACCGTTTTGCCATCCGGTCACATAGACCTCATCTGATATATAAGTCAAGACTCAACCAATGTCCGGGCTCACATTTGGCTTCTCCTCATAATGGGGGCCTTACAACTTTGAGCACCATGGATCATTGGTAGCACCTAATGAGGGTGGGGCATTGATCATATCTAACACCCCCCCTCAATGTCCACCCATAGGTGAACTATCTCCTCGGCCCAATGCCGAGTCTCTAAAGATGAACTTGAAGCAGATCCTTCGTAAGTGCTTCGGTGAAGATATCTGCTCCATTCTCCTCTGTTGGACAGTAGACCAATTCCACTATCCCATCCTCCATCAAATCACACACATAGTGATACTGGATCTCTATATGTTTGGTGCGTGCATGAAACACTGGATTTTTGGCAATGGCGATGCAACTCTGATTGTCACATCTCAGCACAATTGGTTCTTCATCCTGCACTCCCATATGCCATAGAATCCGTCTCAACCATACGGCCTCACATGCAGCAAAACAAGCTGCCTTGTACTCTGCTTCGGTAGAAGACAATGCCACTGTTGGTTGCTTCTTACTAATCCAAGAGAAAATCCCTGAACCCAAAGAGAAACAATAACCAGAAACTGACTTCCTGGAATCAATGTCTCCTGCCCAATCTGAGTCACAGTTCCCCACAAGAGAAGTTCCGAAACTGTATGTGATACCATAGTCAAGAGTTTTCTTCAAGTATCTGAGCACCCGGATCCCAACCTTCCAATGACTCTCATGAGGTTTGTTTGAGAACCTGCTCAAAACACCAACAGCAAAACTGATATCTGGTCTGGTGTTATACAAGTAGATCAGAGTGCCGACCAACCTCCTATACCTCCCAATGTCTGCTAATGCTGATGTATCCTCGACGGATAACTTTGCATTCACCTCCATAGGTGTAGCTATCTCCTTGCACTCGGTCATGCCAAATTCCTTCAAGATCTCCCATGCATACTTCTTCTGAGAGATGAAGATCTTTCCTGGCTCTTGCCAGACTTCAATCCCCAAACAATAGTGCAGCAAGCCCAAGTCTGTCATTTCAAACTTAGAACTCAAAGCCTTTCGAGTTTGGTTGATCATATCTTCATAGTCACCTGTAATAAGAAGGTCGTCCACATATAGGACAATCACTACAGACTTTTTACCATCCCTGTAAACATACAAGTTAGCATCTGAGGCACATCTTTTGAAGTTTAGGTTTAAAAAGAACCTATCTATCCGCTGGTACCATGCTTTGGGGGCTTGTTTCAGCCCATACAATGCCTTCTTCAATTTACACACTTTGTTCTCAGAATGGGGGGCCTCAAACCCTAGTGGCAGAGCCACCTACACCTCCTCCTTGAGGTCACCATTTAAGAACGCTGACTTAACATCCATTTGGTACACTGGCCACTTCTTGTGGGCAGCCACTGCAAGTACTGTGCAAATAGTGGTCATTCTGGCAGTTGGGGCAAATGACTCTTGAAAATCAAACCCTTCAACTTGTGAAAATCCTTGGGCAACCAGTCTAGCTTTGTACTTTTCTAAGGTACCATCAGCCTTATACTTTACCTTCCAGATCCACTTGGTGCCAATAACCTTCCGCTTTGCTGGTCGATCCACTAGCTCCCAAGTGTCATTCTTCATTATGCTGTCATACTCCGCCTGCATAGCATCCTTCCATGATGGATCTGCAAGTGCTTCTTTTAAGTCAGTTGGCTCCTTTACTTCTCTCATAATCTCAACCATCAAGGCCATATTGACTATGTGAGCAGAAGCCCTCCTTTGCTCCTCTATTCTCTGAGACCTCCTTGGTCCGTCTGCCTTCTCCTCAATAGATGCAGGCATAGGATTATTGTGGTCATAGAGCTGCTTCACCCAGCGCGGCAATGGCTTTTCCGGTGGGGTGATGTCAGGTTGGTGAACTTTTTCCTCATCATCTGAAGATGATGCTTCCTCCTTCTTAAGGATAGGGATAGCTCTCAAGACAGGTTCATAATGGACTACTTCTTCGCTTGACGATAAAGTGGAAGAACTTGCCTTCTCCTCCTCCACTGTATGCGGCTCCTCCTTGAACACCACATCACGACTCGCGATGATCTTCTTTGCCTCTTGGTCATATAACTTGTAAGCCTTCTGCTCATCACTATAACCGAAGAAGATACATTTTCTGCTTTTTGGTTGTAACTTGTTTCTCTTCTCATCTGGAACATGTGCATAACATTCACATCCAAAAATTCTGAAATGTGAAACAGATGGTTTCTTACCAGTGTAAGCCTCATGAGGTGTTTTTCCCTTGAGAGCCTTTGTATAGCTCCGATTTAGAATGTAGACTGCAGTATTAACAGCTTCAGCCCAAAAATGGTTAGGCAATCCCTTGCCCTTTAGCATGCATCTTGCCATCTCCACAATGGTGCGATTCCTGCATTCCACAACACCATTCTGCTGAGGTGTGTGAGGTGTCGTCAATTGACACTTGATCCCTTTGCTCTTGCAAAATCCTTCAAACTCCTTTGAGTTGAACTCACCACCACCATCTATTCTAAATTTCTTCACACTTTTCCCTGTTTCATTCTCAACAAGTATTAGCCATTCTTTAAACTTACCAAAAGCTTGAGCCTTATCACGAAGGAAGTACACCCACATCTTCCTACTGTAGTTGTCGACAATCAACATAAAATAAGAAGATCCCTCCAAGGCCTGTGTAGGCATCTTACCACACAAGTCAGCATGCACCAACTCTAGAGAAGCCTGTGCTCTATTCTTGCTTTCTTGTGGAAATGCCTTTCTTTGTTGCTTGCCCATCATACAAGCTTCACATGGTTCCTTCAATTCAGTTATTGTAGGTAGGTGAGCAACCATACCTTGCTTTTGCATCTCCTTCAATATTGCAAATCGGATGTGTCCAAACCTTTCATGCCAAAGCTTACTTGTGCCCACTCCAGCGGTGGCTGTAAGAGCACTTAGCTCATACAAGTTGTTCCTTCTTTCTCCTTTGCCAACAATTGTGCCAGCACTATCAATAATTTCTACACCTGTCTTCTTGAACCTCACTTCATGACCAAGATCAGTTATGGCAGCAACTGATAAGAGATTTCTCCTGATTTCCGGAACATACAACACATTTGAAAGCTTTTTGACTTCACCATTTTCAGCAACAAAAGAAATAGTACTTGTGCCCGCAGCAGGGCATTTAGCATCATTTCCAACCGTCACAGTGATGGATTCTTGTAGAGGCTGCATAGAACTGTATAGACCTTTCTTGTTGGTCATGTGACGGGAGGCCCCACTATCCAACACCCAAGAGTCAGTGGTAGATTCTTCTTGCGCCGAGGAGCACACTTCCTCAATGGTCGCCATGAATAATTCCAACTCTGCTTCAGCCATATTGGCTGTCTCTTTCCCTTTACTTTTAAGGGTACCATTCTTTTCATCTGCCTTCTTGACACGACAATCTGCAATTGCATGTCCTTTCTTCTTACAGTAGAAGCACTCTCCTTGAAACTTCTTCTTGCCGCCCTTCTTCTTTTTGTCACCATCATTTTTGGTGGAGGAAACACCTTTGCCTTTTGCATTGGCAGAGAATGCAGCATCTCCATTGTTGCTTCCTTCTCGGGCTTTCAGCCTCAACTCCTCCTTCATTAATAATGCACAAAACTCCTCAAAAGTCAAAGCTTGAGGTCTCACCTAAGTATTAAGGGCAGTTACTAGTCCATCAAACTTTTGTGGACAAATCCAAAGACACCTCCGAGCTAGCTCTTTGCTAGTCTTTTGTATCCCAGCGCCAGCCATCTGGTCGCGCAAATTCTTAATCCGAGTGATGAATGCTTCAACCGTCTCTCCTTCAGCAAACTTCTCCGCTGCTAGTTGATTCTCCAAGTTTTGAATCCTTGTTTGGTTTTGTGTTTCATACTGACTCCTTAGTACATTCCAAGCCTCTGACGCTTTGGTTGTATGCTGAATCAGAGTCAAAACACTGTTAGAACAGCTTATAACTAAGGCACACAATGCATCTGCATTCCTTCGTTTCCAAGCTCGTAGAAGATTTGCATTCGGAGGAATCATCACACTAGGATTTGATGGGTCGGGGGTAGGCTGTGGTTCTGCGTCAGTCCCCAGCACAGTCTCCAGAAGCTCATAAGAATCAAGGATAGTTGTAATTTTGAACTTCCACAAGGTGTAGTTTGTACCATCTAACTTGCCTTCGTTGAAGGTTGGTGGACGAATCCTCAGTGTTTGAATAGCCGGTACAGCAGCACCACCTCCTGCACCGCTTCCTGATGCGCCAGAACTGCTTCCCGGAGTCGACATCGTTTCTCTTTGCTGTTGAAGCCTTTGCCTCTTGCACGCTCTCTGATCTCTAGAGCCCCTTGGGCTCTGATACCATGTAAAATATTACACGGCGCAGCGAACAAAATCTGAGAAAGAGATAGAGAGTACACAACAAATAAGAGGAGAATCAGTAAATTCTTTAACTCCAAATAACAGATACAAAGATGGCTTTGTCCACCCGTGCGCTTCCACTGTGTGAAGCTTAGATGGCGATCTAGATAGAAGATAGGTGAAGAGCTTAAGGCTAGCTGGAATAACAACTCTGACTGGGTGAAAGATGAGTGTATGGTGGCTGTGAAGGGGTTTAGCTTTTATAGCCCGCGAAGGTCGTTAGGTCGGCTTGCTGACCGACCTACCATATGAGCCTCCACTAGTCGGCCAGGGAATATTCCCTTTACCATCAGGCCGGGGGCACTGCCCCCAGACCCCCGCCAGGGGGGCCGCTGGCCCCCTTGGGACCCCCCAGCCAGGGGCCGCTTCCGCAGCCCCCGGACCCCACAATAGGGGCTCCTTTTAACTCCCTTACCACGCAACTCAATGCAATGTGCCTTGAGTTGCTACCAGCTTAACCACTCCGTCTAACCCAAAGATTAGACCTACAACAGTCACCTTTTTGCCATCCGGTCACATAGACCTCATCTGATATACAAGTCAGGACTCAACCAATGTCCGGGCTCACATTTGGCTTCTCCTCATAATGGGGGCCTTACAACTTTGAGCACCATGGATCATTGGTAGCACCTAATGAGGGTGGGGCATTGATCATATCTAACAGCACCACCATTTCTTTGCTCCTCAGAAATTAGAAGAGCAATCAGCTCCTCAAAATCAGGAAATCTTTCACGAACTGAAATGGATGTCCGAAACTGTGCATAATCCTTTCCTAGACCATTCAAGGTCATAGAAACTAAATCATCATCTTCCACTGGCGACCCGATGGAAGCAAGTGCATCTGCAATCTTCTTCACCTTCATGTGGTAGTCATTGATGCTCATATTTTCTCTTTGCACATTATGCAACTCTTGCTTGAGCTGCGTTTTCTTGGCTTGCATATTTGTGCTATAAATTTTTGACAAAGTATCCCGTGTCTCCTTTGGCGTACTTGCATCTTGAATATGCACAATCATAGAGTCTGAAATGCTGATAGACAGCCAGTACATAACTTTCCTGGCTCTCTCATGCCATGCTTTAAATGCCTGCATTTGCTGTTGATTGGGAACATCAGGAAGAACTAGTTCTTCTTCATTTCCTGCAACGAATTCCCAATATCCTTTTCCCATAAGGAAATTCGTCATTCTGAACTTCCATGCTTGGAAGTTGTTCTTGTCAAGCTTTTCAGTGACAATCTGTGAGAGAGAATCAGACGCCATTACAGAACACTGCAAAAAATGTTGTCACTGCAAAGAACACAGCTTCAGCCTCACAAAGGCAAATCTGCAAAACTGACGGAAGTGGTATTTGACCACACAGTCACTTCCTAGTGATGATTTTACATCAACAGGCAACAAGGATGATTTTGTAACTCCCAATGTCTCTACGCACAGGCATACGATGCAATTTCTACAGTAACTCTTCACCGACCTGTAGAACAGTGGTCCCATAGCATAAAAGAGGGCCTTTTCTTGAGTGCGTACAGAAAGCTTCTGCCTCCAAAATAGGCCCCGAAATGGCCTCAAATAAAAAAAACAGAGCAACAAATGGCTAAAGCCCTTTCCGCAGCATATACTGCCCTCTTGCTACACGGCAAAGGGCATCTCAATCTGAGACAATGCACTCTTGTACTTTCCGGCTGTGCTACCTACAGAGACTTGCTCCCAAAACAGAAAAATGAAAGCAACACTGGTCCTATTACCAGAACAACGCGAACTTGGTTTGCTTTCTTGATCTCCTTACCATGAACAAGGATCTGATACCATGTCAAGATTATGGGAGAGAAGGAAGGAGTCTCACTTGTAGCTTTCTTGCTTGCACAATGGGGGAATACACACAAAGGTGGAGGTTGAAAATAGTTTTCCTCTTCTTAGTTGTGTAAGCCAAAAAGAACTCTCATACAAAGAAATAGAAGAACCCTATATATGGGTCTCAAACCAAACTCAACTAACTAAGGTGGCATACTAAAACTGAGCCACGAACTAGAGTAGATAAGGATAGTTGTCATCTAGCTATAATTCATGGGCGGTGTATCAACCGCATCTGCCAACTGACAAGTCGGTGACATAAATGCACAACGGTCACCCTGGCATATCACGAGTGGAGCTCGATACCTCAACAATAAGTGTCGCACCTAACTTGTGGGATTATTTCTCCCATCACACAATATCCCTTGGCTAAGAATACCTTTGGTCAAGATGTAGGGTTTGGGAGTCCTCTTGACCCAATCCAACCCTAACCTTACTAGGCCAATAATGCTTTGGCCTTGGGATTCCTAAATTCATACGGAGGTCTAGTATTTGATTAATTGATCCTTAGGGTGTGAGCCCTAGATCATTCTTGCACGGCGATTAGCTAACCCTAACATTCCGTGAATGTGGGTAGGATCTTTGGGATCAAAAGTCCTAAATCGGCATCCCAAGTGCGATACTAGGCTGAATTTTAACGTAACTTAACCCTACCTAGCACTTTGAGGTGATCCTTATTTGCAATCTAATCATACCTCTATGATTTTCATGTATATTACTTAGTTGATTTAATTAACCCACGATTAGAGACGATCATCCTTTTTAAAGATGCAATTGCTTCCTTCTAAATTAGCAAGTACCTTTCCCTAGAAGAAGATGCAAATAATTGCAAGATATAACATTCCATGCAATATGCGATTTCAAGACCATAGACTTTTTCCTTCTATGCATCTATAAGATCTACAATGGTCGTTACTTTTCCTTGCTTAAACTATAATGATGCAATGAAATCAAAGCTTTAATATTTTTAATGAAGAGGCATTCAAACTTTGATAAAAGTATTCATGCATGAGCGAATACCATGACTCCATCATTAAATTCATCCTTCCTTTAGTACTTAACTTGACCCAAAATTAACTATTATCGCATGCAATTTGCAAGGTACTGAAATCCTTTCCATGCATTGCAACTAATTGGACATCATTTAAAGTCCGTCTATGATTACCTTAATCGCGAGACACAACTAGGAAATTATTATCTATGTGCATTATGTATTATATGCGTTGTTCTTTTCGTGAGGCAACAAGGAGCCATTAGAAAAATTCACCTTTTAACTCATGCGATATGCGTTCAAGAATGCAACTACCTTGACCATGCAAGTACTTGTTAGGCAAGTTAACTTGGTAATTCGATGCAAGTATATGAATTTTCCGATGTATTCAAATTGCCTACGTGAATTAAAGACATGATTAAATGCATCCTTTTCATGCAAGAAATTTATTGGAACTTGGGCATTAAGATTCAAGGTGTTGTCCACACGCGTACTCTGGGTGGAAGCTCCCGTGTGTGCATCTCGCGACTTTTGCTTAGGAGCCATCAGTGATGTAGTGAACTTGGACTCCACAAATTCTCCTTGCCCTTTTTCCCGATCTGCGAAACTGCCTATTAGGCCGATAATTTCTTTCCCGCGCAAAACTAGGGGCCTTTCAGTTACGGTTTTGAAAACTTGAAAGCACGAGGTGAACAAGGATTATGGAAAGCTTTAATAGAAGCTTCCAAAGAAGCTTCCAAGCTTCTGTGTCAGGTTGAAAGAAGTGGACAGAGAGTGATAATGGATAGGATGATGGAGAGGACAATGACGATGATGATGGTGATGATGATTATGATGATGATGGTGGTGATGCAAGCGGCGTGGCGCAGCAGCAGGCAGCGCGATGGCAGCTGGCGGGGCTTCCACAGGGCGAAAGCACGGCACAATCCTCTCTCCTCCCTCCCCTCGAGCTTGGAGAGGGGGTGTTCTTATAGATTCCAAAGGGGGGGATAGCCACACAAGTGGCGGGCAGCATGTCCCTCCCCCCCCCCCCATGCTCCTCCTCCACTTGACTCAAGCTCCTCTCACACTCCCTCTCCCCCTGCCATGCAATGGCTAAAGGGGAGGGGATTTAATAAAAAAAATTGTACTAAATTATCCATTATCCCTTTTGCTTTTCCCGTGAAGGGTGTTCCCGTGTGGGCTTGCGGTTTCAAGCCACAGCTTTCTACACACGATGCGGGGGTGGAGTTTGCTAGTGCATGCGGAGGAAGTACTTAGCCCAAAATTTTATCGTTGCGGGAGATTATTTTGAACTGCTTTTGCTCGTGATTTTTGGGTCTTCAATATTTGGTAGTGGAAATATTACATTCTCTCCCCCTTAGAGGAATCGAGATGTCCTCATCTCGAGAAGAACTGGGGGTATTGTTGGTTGAGAGCACTTTCATCCATCCAAGTGGCATCCTCTTCGGGATAATATTTCCATTGGACGAGGTATTCTCTCAAGGTCTTGGATCTTAAATACCTCTCCTTAACATCTAAGATGCTATCAGGCCATAGCTCAAGGACTCCTTGGCTAGGCATTACAACTTGTTGATCATCAAGCATGTGACTAGGGTTAGGCACATACTTCTTCAATAGACTGATATGGAATACATTATGAACTTTTAGGTTCTCAAGGAGTTGTAGTCTATAAGCATTAGGCCCTAGGCATTTGAGAATCTTGTAGGGTCCACAATACCTTGGACTTAGCTTTTTGCATTCACCCAAGGATAGGGAACTCTTCTTTGGACGTACGCGAATGAAGACTATATCACCTTCAACGAAGGATCTATCTTGCCATTTTAGGTGCGTGTAAGCCTTCTATCTGTCTTTGGCAGCTTGGATGTCCTGTCTTATTGACTTGATTTGGTCATCCATGTCTTCCAGCATCTGCTTTGAAGCTTCAACCCTCAAGGTTGGATCCGAAAAGTTTAAAGGACTACGACAATCATGCCCATACAATGCTTGAAAAGGGGTCATCTGAATGCTTTGTTGGTAGGAATCATTGTAGGCAAACTCAACCAGTGGTTGGCAAATATTGAATCCACTTTTTGAGTTCGCGGGCAATAGTGTGCCCTAAGCATATCTTCAATGACTTGGTTAACTCATTCTGTTTGACCATCAATTTGGGGATGGTAAGCTGTACTGAAACAAAGTTGAGTCCCAATGGCCTGGAAGATAGCCCTCCAAAAGTGTGATGTGAAGAGAGAGTCACGATCACTAATGATTCTTCTAGGTAACCCATGTAGTTTGAATATCTCCTTGATGAATAACCTTGCAATGTCTGAGGCTTTATAGTTTGTCTTAACAGGGATAAGATGTGCAACCTTGGTGAGCATCCACCACAACCATAATGGAGTTGTATCCTCCCTGAACTTGGGGTAGGCCAACAACAAAGTCCATGCTAATGAATTCCCATTTCATTTGGAGAATGTCAAGTGGTTGCAATTTTCCTAGCATTTTGACATGTTCGGTCTTAATGCGTTGACAAGACAAACATTCAGTGACATATTTGAGAACGTCACCTTTGAGCCTATCCCAATAATAGCTCTTTCTGAACGCATTGAGAGTCTTGGCATAGCTGAGATGTCCTGAGAAAGGGGAATCATGGGCTTCCCAAAGTATCTTCTGCTTGAGTGATTGGCTTGCAGGTATACATAATCTTGTCCTATAGTAGACAAGTCCATTATTGATAGAGAATTCTTGATACTTTTCCTGTAGCTTTGGATCTTGATCCTTGACAAGGATCTCCCTTAGCAATTTTTGATAGGTTGGATCATGACATGCCTCTTCTCTAGCTAGCTCAAGAATTGGGTTGTTTGGCATGGATACCTTTGTGGCTAGAGATCTTGCTATTGATGGATCTTGCAAAATCAGAGAATTCAGAAATGCCTTGCGACTAAGTGCATCGGCAACTACATTCTCCTTTCCAGGCCAGTATTTGATTTCAAAATCACATTCCTCCAGCACTTCAATCCATCGATGTTGCCTCATATTGAGCTCATTCTGGGTGAAAATCCATTTAAGACTTTTGTGGTCCATCACTAAGGTAAATTTGTTACCCAACAAGTAGTGCCTCCAAAGTTTGAGAGCATGGATAACAGCTAACAGCTCCAAATCGTGGGTAGCATAGTTCCCTTCATGGCTCTTCAGTTTCCTTGAAGAGTATGCTACGGGATGAACTTCTTGCATGAGCACACATCCTACGGCAAGTGCGCTAGCATCAGTTATCACTTCAAACTTCTTACTAAGATCTAGAAGTTTCAGGATAGGTGCTGATACCAAGCTTTGCTTTAGTTTGTCAAAGCTAGACTGTTCAGTAGGTGACCATACAAGTGATACTTGCTTCTTTAGTAGATCAGTCAAAGATGCTACAATCAAAGCATAGTTTTTGATAAAGACCTTGTACCATCCTGTCAATCCAAGAAAACTACGTATTTCTTTGATAGTTGTTGGAGTTGGCCATTCGAGAATGTCTCTGACCTTGGCTGGATCTTCTGAAATTCCTTCCGCTGATATAGTGAATCCCAGATACTCAATCTATCGCTTGAAAAATGCACATTTCTTCTTCTTATCATAAAGCTTATGAACTCTCATTTTTTCAAGAACAATGCGAAGCTAGGGTTCATGATCTTCTTCCTGCTTGGAGTAGACTATGGTATCGTCAAAGAAGACGAGTACAAAGTCATCAAGATAGGCTAAAGATATCATGCATTAGCCTGTTGAAGGTAGCAAGAGCATTTGTCAGTGCGAATGACATGACTAGGAATTCAAAGTGTCCATACCTTGTGCTGAATGCCTTCTTTGGAATATCTTCTTCCTTGATCCTTATCTGATAATATCCAGGCCTGAGATCAATCTTAGAGAAGATCTTCGCACCTTGAAGACGGTCAAGAAGTTCATCTATTCTGGGAATTGTTCTTAATGGTTGATTGATTCAACCCTCTGTAGTCAATGCATAGCCGAAGCATTCCATCTTTCTTCTTCTGGAACAACACTGAAGCTCCTCTAAAGCGTTCCATCTTTTTTCTTATGGAACAACACTGGAGCAAATGCCAAAAAGACAAAAAGGTAGGAACCAAATGTAACATTAGTTACATTACCCTTGTGGCTATGACAAAGTGTTGATCCATTTTTTACAAAAGATAGGAACTCCATTCAATCATTATACCTTTCGACACCATTCTAGAAGCTATAAACAACTCCTTTGAAAGGTAATTAGAGGGTGTCTTGGCATGTCCTGAAGAAACTAGCATAACTGCTTCCACACACGATTGGAAATCATGGAGACACGGATGCCCGAGGTAGTAAGAACCTTCTTGGGATCCAACACATCTTGGGTATGCTTCGGCAACAATTTAATGATATCCTCATTCGAAAACAATTGTCTAGTAGTGAGGAAAGAGTCTTCACGATAGGGTAAAGACAGAGCCTTGTCCAAACTTTTAGGTGTCAATTGGACAATTGTTCCTCTGGCAGGACCAAACCTCTTACTGTAAGAGGCTAGAAACTGTTCACAGTATTAGTATTCTCTAGAATGAGTGGTAAGGAGAGTGCGATGAACTTGGCTAAGCTTGCTTTGCGAATAAGTTTGGACTCTAATAAAAATAAAGAATAATCATGAGATACCAAGGGGACGACTTACTGAACTGGAGGAGGAGCTTGAGGCGCCATTTAGATAGATTACACACACACCACACACACAGACAATCACAATGAATGCCTGCAAAACAATAGAATAACCAAAGATAAGAGATCAATCATAATAAACACACATAGACATGACTGACTGACTAACCACTCCAAGCAATCCACATCCTAGAAAAAAATTCAACATAACATCTACACATATGTGACCGAAAGCTTCATGCCATGCAAGACAAACAAACACCCTGAATCCCCATATCAAGCAAAAAAGAAAACTACAGACCGTACCCATAATCATATCATCGAAACCAAACCATAATACAATAACAACCCACTCATAACACGACCAGAACTTCGGTAAGCAATTACAACTCGAAAGACGGCATGTGTCCATTCCATGAAGCCCATTTATTGAAAATGAGAATATGTATAGTGAGAGGAATTAGTTTTAATGAATGGTTGGTTTTTTTAAAAAAATTAAAAAATGGGTGAAATTTATTAGGTGTTAAACCTTAATAAGAAAACGACAGTTCCTTCTTAAAATTTTAATTACAAATTATTAGGGTGAAGCGGTGCTTTAAACAAAACTCGGACTCCGATACCTAGACCAGGGTCTCTAAATGTAAATTCATTAATTAAAAATTAAGTGTGTGTTTAGCACTTTTTGTGTAGTGCGTGCACTTGTGATGGTGGGTTCAATTTTAATAAACTTAGATGTGTTTGTAGCGCATGAAGCATGTGCTAAGTGAATGGCTAGTTTATTTGATTGTATTAGAAAAATGTGTGTTTGGCGCGAGTGTGTGTGGAAAAGTGGTTGATGAAAGTTCATTTTAAAAATTAATCGTGGTTATGGGATGACAAAAAATAAATAAAGCAAGAAATATAAAAAATAAATACATGTTATGGGTGTGTATGTAAGAAACTGAGGGCACACGGATGGGTCCCAAGATGCAATGAGTCCAACAAAAAAGTAAAAGACACTAATTGGAAAAAAATGAAACACTTTATTTGTTTAAAAAAAAAGAAAATATCAAGGCGAGGTAAGTGGGGTCATATTTGGTTTATTGAATTTTGATTAGTGTTTGGGTGTCGTTATTATTTTTATTGTTATTATTTATCTTTTTTGTGTTTTTTGGATTTTTTGTCATGTTTTTTGTTAAATAATTGTAATAACAAGCTTTCGACAGTCAACCCTGAGTGAAAATTAAACCATTTGGTTTTAACAATGTGTCTCTATTTTTTAGCATTTTTAAGCGTATTTTTGGAATGTAAAATAAATTTTTAATGAATTAGTTAAAAGCTTTAGCATTTTGGCCTTAAAATAATATTTTGTCTAGTGGGTACGATATTTTAAGTCGATGGAACATGCCAAAAATATTCAAATGAGTTTGTAGGTTTTTTTAAATATTTTTAAGTAATTATTTTCACTTTTTATTGATTTTTATGAATTTTATTCAAATTTTAATGAAATTTAAAAGATTTTGAATATTTTGTTTTTTTTTGCAATTAATTTTGTGCAATTATGACCAAGAAAATAATCCAAAAAACTTTCCAATGTGTTAAAGAAATTTTCAATTATTTTTTGGGTTTTTATTGGATTTATATGAAATTTTATGAAATTTTAAAATGTTTTAAAGTATTTTTAGGTGTTTTTCTTGGATTTTTGGAAAATAAAAGGAGATACATGGGCTCCATGTGTGAACAACAATGACTGCGCACACCAACGAGAGTCCTCCCGCGTGAACACCCACGAAGACTATGGCCACACACCAACCACTCACGAAAAACCACTCACAATAACGTGTGAACAGCTACGATGAACTCACAACCGCCTCCAAGCACACGAACAAACATGGAAAACCATGCGGATGTACTCTTCCATGAACCATGCAAACATGCGCACTCGTAGCGGGTGGGCAAAGTTGGGTGGCGCAAAAAAAAAAAAAAAACAAACAAACAAACAAACAAACATAGGTGAAAGGGGGCTAAGAGAGTTGGGGATGAGGGAATGGGAAGGGGGGCTTAATGGGGAGTTTAGGAGGTTGGGGTTGAGTTAGATGGGGGGGGTTTGGGTTTAGTTAGATGGGGGTGTTGGGTTTAGTTGGGTGGGGGGGTCTAATGGGGTGGGGGGGATTGGCTTTAGTTTGGGGGGAGGGGGAGGGGGGGTTTTGGGTTTAGTTGGGTGGGGTTAGGTTTAGTGGGGTTATGGGGAGGGGGATTGTGTCAAGATTGTGGGAGAGAAGGAAGGAGTCTCGCTTGAAGCTTTCTTGCTTGCACAATGGGGGAAGACACACAAGGGTGGAGGCTGAAAACAGTTTTCCTCTTCTTAGTTGTGTAAGCCAAAAGAACTCTAGTACAAAGAAATAGAAGAACCCTATATATGGGTCTCAAACCAAACTCAACTAACTAAGGTGGCATACTAACTGAGCCACGAACTAGAGTAGATAAGGATAGCTATCATGTAGCTATTATTCATGGGCGGTGTACCAACCGCGTCTGCAACTGACAAGTCGGTGACATAAATACACAACGGTCACCCTGGCGTATCATGAGTGGAGCTCGATATCTCAACACTCCCCCTCGAGCTCAATCCCAATTCCTGCACACCAAGCAGGTCTCTGAACTTGCGCAGCTTCTCTGCGCCCAATGCCTTCGTGAATATGTCAGCTACCTGATCCTCTGTGCTCACATAAACTAGATCAATAAGACCTAGTAAAACCCTCTCTCGCACATAGTGATAATGCACCTCAATGTGCTTTGTTCTAGCATGATAGACTGGGTTATTTGCCAAGTGTATACTACTCATGTTGTCACAATAAATGACAACTGGTCCATCTGTAGACTGATGCATATCATAAAGTAGCTTATGCAACCAAGCTACCTCACATGCAGCCATTGCTGCACCCCTGTACTCAGCCTCTGTGCTCGACAAGGAAACTGTAGGCTGTTTCTTGCTGCTCCAAGTGACTGCAGCACTCCCAAAAGAGAACACATATCCACTGGTAGATCGTCTATCAGAAATGCTACCAGCCCAATCAGCATCAGTGTATCCATGCAACTGTATCTGAACCCCAGTCTCATAAAATAGTCCATACTGCAATGTGGACTTCACATACCTGAGTATGCGTCTAGCCGCATCCAAATGTGGTTTCCTTGGAGCCTGCATAAACTGACTTACCAATCCAACAGCATAGCTCAAATCTGGCCTGGTAATAGTCATATAAATCAAACTTCCTACTATGCGTCTGTACATAGTAGGGTCTTCTAGAAGCTCACCTGCATCTGTGCTCAGCTTCACATTCTGCTCCAAAGGAACTGAAATAGGCTTACAGCCTGTCATCCCATATTTGGACAGCATGTCCAATCCATATTGCCTCTGCAAGAGCTGTATCCCACTTGGTGATCTAATCACCTCAATGCCCAAGAAATAACGTAGCTCTCCCAAATCCTTCATCTCAAACTTCTGCTTCAATAGCATTTTCACATGAAGGATATCTTCATCACTGTCACCTGTCATAATCAAATCATCAACATAAATGACAAGTAGCATAATACCTTTCTCTGTTTTTCTCACATAAAGTGAGAAATCTGCCTTGGAAATCTGAAAGCCAATAGTGACAAGATACTGTCCTATCTTGTCAGACCATGCTCTAGGTGCTTGCTTCAAGCCATACAAGGCTTTCTTCAACCTGCAAACAAACTCAGGATGAACAGGATGCACATAACCTGGTGGCTGCTCCATATAGACCTCTTCTTGCAAATCACCATGCAAGAAGGCATTCTTTACATCCATCTGATGTAAAGACCATCCCTTTGATGCAGCCATAGCAATGACTGCTCTTACGGTTGCCATCCTTGCAACCGGACTGAATGTTTCTTCATAGTCAATGCCATATGTTTGTGCATAGCCCTTGACTACTAATCTTGCCTTGTATCTGTTCACAGAACCATCTGCATTGTGCTTCACCTTATAAACCCACTTACAGCCAATTGCATTTTTACCTTTAGGCAAAGGTACCAATTCCCATGTAGC
Organism: Lygodium microphyllum; assembly: GCF_053477565.2. Classification (NCBI taxonomy): domain Eukaryota; kingdom Viridiplantae; phylum Streptophyta; class Polypodiopsida; order Schizaeales; family Lygodiaceae; genus Lygodium; species Lygodium microphyllum. Next base: position 18,051,292 of record NC_141163.1, read on the forward strand.
ATTTGCTTCCAAGGCATCCATTTCTTCATCCATGGCTTTCTCCCATTTTTCTTTTCCCATGGCTTCCTCAAAAGAAGTGGGTTCTGGTTCCTGTATCACTTTGACCATATATGCATAGTGAATGGCTGTAAATCCATCATATTTCAGCCTATCCACAGGATACCTAGCTCTCGTAGACCTGCGCAAAGTAGGTTCACTCCCAGGTGCTCTCAAAACATCCCTGGTCTTCCTTACTCCAGGTGTAACAATAGAAGGAATACCCAACTCATCATCAATGCTCTGTTCTGAGCCACTGGATTCACCATCCACATAAGAGTGACCTGCATTCACATCAAACATGGACTGATCAACCTTCTCTTTTCCTTTTCGTGATACGTGCATACCACTATCTGCATTACTTTGAGAAGATTCTCCTGATCTCAATCTGCCTGTCCATGGCGAAGAATGTGAACCACTACTAGAGGACGCTCCAGGTCCACTAATATTTTGTGACTGCTGCTGTGAATTTTGTGCAGCATTACCATTTTGTGCATCTACATCATCAATCACATTTACTGGTTTATACCAGCTACTCATCTCATCAAAAACAACATCTCTGCTCACTGTAAACTTACGAGTAGAAGGGTTATAGCATCTATACCCTTTTTGCTGCAGAGAGTAACCAATAAAGATGTACTTCTCAGCTTTTGGATCCAACTTGGATCTCAACTCATCTGGCACATGAACATAGGCAATGCAACCAAAAATTTTCAAATGAGAAATATCTGGTTTCCTACCAGTATACCTCTCCTCTGGAGTCATTCCATGTATTGCTGCAGTGGGAGTCCTGTTCATTATGTAGACTGATGTAGCAACTGCTTCAGCCCAATAAAAATCAGGCAAGTCTTTTTCATTGAGCATGGCACGAGATACCTCTCCAATATGCCTGTTTTTCCTTTCTGCAATTCCATTTTGTTGTGGGGTATGACTGCATGAGTATTGCTGCTTTATGCCATGCTCCTGCAGGAACCTTGCAAACTCATTTGAGAGGTACTCTCCCCCTCCATCTGACCTTAGGCATTTTATCTGCAGGCCTGTTTCTTTTTCAACCATCGCTTTAAGAGTTTTGAAATGCCCAAAAACTTCACTTTTCTTTTTCATAAAATACACCCAAACTTTTCTGCTATAGTCATCAATAAAACTGACAAAATAATGACAGCCTCCAAGAGATGCAGCTTTAGTTGTCCACACATCAGAGTGGATTAATTCCAATGGCTTCTTACTCTCTTGAACATGTCTAGGAAATGGTTTCCTTGCCTGTTTTCCAAACTGACAGGCTTCACATACCTTATGCATTTCTGCAACCTTGAATTTTGGCAATCCTGCAACAATATTTTGGGCCTGCATTGATGTATGTCGCTGTACATTAACATGACCAATGCGTTTATGCCAGATATCAATATCTGCAACTACACCGGTCCCATGTGCAAACATTGCTGCACTCAGTTCAGACATGTCTGCATCCAATGTAAACATTCTGCCCTTCTTCTTTCCTTTTGCTATCAAGCGACCTTTATTTTTCAGATCCTCAACAAAGCATCCATGAGGATTAAATCTGACCTGCAAGCCCTGTTCAACCATTTGACCAACAGAAACCAGATTCTTGGTGATATTCGGGACATGAAATACATCGGATAGGTATTTCTTTTTCCCATCCTGCATAGACAAGGGAATTTTTCCAATCTGCACAATAGGATGTGCAGTATCATCACCAATCTCCACAAATCCTGGTTTTTCCATTTTTCTTGCATCCTCCATCCATTCTGCATGACCTGTCATGTGGTTTGATGCACCTGAGTCAACATACCATACATCATTGCTTTCTTCTGCACTTGTCACAGAATTGTTCATGTGCTGCACCATAAACAAGTGCTCATTTCTGTCAGCACCCTGTCTACTAGAAGATGCATAATTCCCTTGTTGCAGTTTTCCATTCATGATGTCATTCTGCTTTTTATAGCAGTCTTTAGCCATATGACCCATTTTACCACAGTAGTAGCATTCAGCATTACTGTTTGCATTTTGGCCTCTTTGCCATCCACCACGACCTCTTTGGCTCCCCCTGCCTCTAGAGTTACCACGACCTCCTCCATAGGACTGGTTTTCTTGAGTTTGCTGTATATTCTGATTTCTGCCACGGCCTCCAAATCGGCCTCCTCTACCTCTGCCTCTATCTCTTCTAGCATTTGAGTAGAAGACAGCTTCTTTTGAAGTTCCTCCTGAAGAAGATGCACCACCATTTCTCTGCTCCTCAGAAATTAGAAGAGCAATCAACTCCTTAAAATCAAGAAATCTTTCACGGACGGAAATGGATGTTCGGAACTGTGCATAATCCTTTCCTAGACCATTCAAGGTCACGGAAACTAAATCATCATCTTCCACTGGCGACCCAATGGAAGCAAGTGCATCTGCAATCTTCTTCACCTTCATGTGGTAGTCGTTGATGCTCATACTTTCTCTTTGCACATTATGCAACTCTTGCTTGAGCTGCATTTTCCTGGCTTGCGTATTTGTGCTATACATTTTTGACAAAGTATCCCATGCCTCCTTTGGCGTACTTGCATCCTGAATATGCACAATCATAGAGTCTGAAATACTGATAGACAACCAATACATAACTTTCCTGGCTCTCTCATGCCATGTTTTGAATGCCTGCATTTGCTGTTGATTGGGAACATCAGGAAGAACTGGTTCTTCTTCATTTCCTGCAACAAATTCCCAATATCCTTTTCCCATAAGGAAATTCGTCATTCTAAACTTCCATGCTTGGAAGTTGTTCTTGTCAAGCTTTTCAGTGACAATCTGTGAAAGAGAATCAGATGCCATTACAGAAGACTGCAAAAAATTCTGTCACTGCAAAAACCACAGCTTCACCCTCACAAGGGAAAATCTGCAAAACTGGCGAAAGTGATATTTGACCACACAATCACTTCCTAGTGACGATTTTGCATCAACGGGCAACAAGGATGATTCTGTAACTCCCAATGTCTCTGCGCACAAGCATACAATGCAATTTTTACAGTAAATATTCACCGACTTGTAGAACAGTGGCTGCACAGCATAAAACTGGGCGTTTTCCTGAGTGCGTGCAGAAAACTTCCGCCTCCAAAACAGGCCCCGAAATGGCCTCAAATAAAAAAAACAAGGTCGCCCAGGGCTAAAGCCCTACCCCGCAGCATATACTGCCCTTTTGCTTCACCGCGAAGGGCATCTCAACCTGAGACAATGCACTCCTGCACTTTCCGGCTGTGCTACCTGCAGAGATCTGCTCCCGAAACAGAAAATAAAAGCAACACTGCTCCTCTTACCAGAACACCGCGAGCTTGGCTTGCTTTCTTGAGCTCCTTACCATGAACAAGGCTCTGATACCATGTTAAGATTGTGGGAGAGAAGGAAGGAGTCTCGCTTGAAGCTTTCTTGCTTGCACAATGGGGGAAGACACACAAGGGTGGAGGCTGAAAACAGTTTTCCTCTTCTTAGTTGTGTAAGCCAAAAAAACTCTAGTACAAAGAAATAGAAGAACCCTATATATGGGTCTCAAACCAAACTCAACTAACTAAGGTGGCATACTAACTGAGCCACGAACTAGAGTAGATAAGGATAGCTATCATGTAGCTATTATTCATGGGCGGTATACCAACCGCGTCTGTAACTGACAAGTCGGTGACATAAATACACAACGGTCACCGTGGCGTATTACGAGTGGAGCTCGATATCTCAACAGATTGGTGGGTAGGGTGGAGTGGGCACGGGGGTGGGGTAGGGGGGTTATGGCTGGGCGAAACGGGGGGTTGGGAGGGTGTGATGACGGGCCGGGTGGGGTGTGGCGGGTGTATGGGGTGGGGCAGGAATGTGGCAGGCGGTGGTGAAGGCCACATTGGTGGGTGAAAAAGAGGACAGCAGTGGCGTTGGAGGACAGCGACGACTCCATCTTGGGGGAGTCAATGGTGAGTCTGCGGGGGGTGGCAAACGCAGCTGCAACAACAGCGGCAAATTGCGTACTCCGGGCGATGGTGTGCATAACTGTGGGCGGCCGAGGAGGAGAGGCGACGGTGACAGCCGGGAGGAGGGGAGGGGGAGTGGAGAAGAAGGGGAGGAAGGGAGGAAGAAGGAAGGAGGAGGAGGAGATGGTGGGAAGAGATGGTGCGAGGAGAAGGAGGAAAGGAGGGGGTAGGGGAGGAGAGGGTGGGAGGGGTCAGGGAGAGAGAAGAAGAAAGAAAGGGTGGGAAAGAAGAGGAAAGAGGAGAAGGGGGGGGGGGGAAACCGTTGGGAAGGGGAGGAACTACATATTTAAGATTTTGGGAATTTTCATAAAGTTTGGAAATTCCTAATTTGATTAATATTTGGACACATGGTCAAATCTTATCCCCTTACTTGAAAGTGAAATTTTCCCTAGATACTACATAAGTAATCCCCCCAAGTCCCACTCTCAAATATGGGGTTAAGATCTAGCCATTTGGTCAAATCTTTACTCCTTATTTGAAAGTGGAACTTGGGAGATTCCCAAATTCTCTAACATGGTATTGGGGGGTAAAAGTTTTTGAAATAAAATTTAAAAAAATTTTAAAAAAGGGAAAAATATAAGTTTTTTAGTGTGGGAGTATGATTGAGGCAAAAGTTCCCTTACTCTGGTGGTCATGGATTTGGAGTCCCTATACCCTACCATGGCTAGGTCTTGTGATTGACGTTGTTTTACTAACAATTTTGGAAGTGTTTTGTGTTAGACAATGGTTCTTCTTTGACAAGGCTCACGAGGACACTTCACATTTCAATGTGGGAGGAATATGATGACACCCAAAAGAAGCATAAAAACAAGGCACAAAAATGTCCATGCATATGTCATAATTTCATCTTTTGTAAAGGGGATAACATTTACATTGTTCCAAAAGCACTAAAATACACCTTACATGAGGGGGCCACATCCACATCCATCATAAGTAAATGGTATACACAAAAGTGTACATGCATGTATTTGCAAAAGGTTAGAAAGAATTGAAATGTGAAGGCTAAAGCCTTACAAATACAAATGTATCAAAAAATTCAAAGAAATAATAAAAATATGAAGGGTTGTGAGTCTTTTGGGGAAAAGGTGGGGTGGAGTGCATAGCTGATAATGTGCCTCTTTCTATCCTTTCTTCCAAAATATACACATTCTCCCCTTATGGTGCCAATCTTCCTCTCTCCTCTGTCTTTTGTGCAAAATTTCCTCTTTTCCCTTTTTCCCCTTTCGTGTATAATGGTTGAAGCTATGGATGAAGATGACAAATTGGTTCATTATTAAAAGAGAGATGTATGGTTTCTTTTCAGTTTTGAGATTAATGGCAGAGCCATACACATAGATTTTGTGTGCTTTGTCCCTGGTTTTGTGGTTGTTTCTATTCATGGGAGGGTTGCTTTCACTGCACGGTGCATATTTTTGTTTATGCACTAATCTTCCCCCAAGGTTAGTAAGCGGGAACCCTTCACCAAGGAGCTAGTTTGACCATGCTAGAGGCTAGGACCACTGGCCCCAAATGCAAGAGGCCTCTCTGTAGGGAGGATGTTATGCTAGGAAGTGACAAGGGTGCAAGGGGGGCTTTGGTCATAAATCCCTTAGGATTGCTAGCCTAATCCCAATGAGCTTAGGGTGGACTTCCTAGAAGCCTTGATGCTAGGTAAAGGCTGATTGGTGGATTGTGTGTCATAAAATTTGGACATGAGTCCTAGATTAAGGGAAGGAATGATAGGGTGGTATTGCATCTTAGAGAAGGTGCAAGATAAATACATTATTTTGCAATTGCCTGCAAAGCATTGTTTGAAAATATATTTGTGTCTATGATAATAAGTTACGTGAAGGAACTAGTATTTAATGGTTAATTAAGGAATCTACCTTTGCATGTCAAATATAAATATGTTAGGATGACTAGATAACTAAAACACACTTTTGAGGAAAGTGGGAGGGTGAGATCCTTGACATGTCCTTTCTAAGGATTGGTGGTCTCAGTATGAATAAATTTTTATTCAAGAAGGTAATGGAATTAGAAAAGGGGTGAATTAAATGGTTTACTACCTAGTGTGTCTTAGATCCATCCTAGATCAATATTGTTTTAGGGGACAAGAGTCAAGACTATACCCTATGGGTAAAGGGGTCAATGCATATTTCTTCCCCTCATTTCTTGCTCAATATGAACCAAGTGCGACATTAGTTTTCTTCAATTTGAGTTGACTTGTGAATGTAATGGCTCAAGGATAGATGCTAATTAAGTTGTTAGGTATTCTTCCTATCAAAATAGGAATCCAAATTCAAGTTGATCCTTACGAGTTATGGCCAAAAACTTCTGTTTTGTGAAGTGGACACAAGAGAGCCTAGGAAACAAACCTCGTGTTATTCTAAGGAGTACCAAGTAGCACCCCTTAGGAAGAGTCTCTCGATGGACCACTAGATTGTGCTACTAAGGGGTCCTCAGTTGACATGTTACAATTTTAGTCCCCTTCTTCTTTACCATCCAAGAGAGTAGTAGATCATCCACCAATAAACTTGGCACTTAACACTTAACCCATCAACAAAACCACCCTATTATTTGTTAGATATGATTATGAGAAAGTGAAGAAACAAATAGAGGAATTTGTGTAAATGGGTTTTATTTAACCTAGTCAATCACCTTTTACTTCTTTAGTATTTGTTAAGAACAAGGATATATAATTTTGCATGTGCATAGACCATAGAGGCCTCAACAAATTTAGTATCAAGAATCAATACCCTATCCCTTGTATAGATGATCTTTTTAGATGAGCTTAAGGATGCCAAAGTGTTCACCAAGATTGACTTGACTTAAGATCAAGTTGTCATCAAATTAGGATGAAGGAAGGAGCTGAATTTAAAACAACATTTGGTACAAAGAGGGGTCTATATCACTTTATGGTGATGCCATTTAGAGTACCTAATGTGCTGGGATCTTTCCAAGCTATCATGAACAAAATATTATAGCTTTTTCTTTTCAAAATAGTTGTAGTATTCTTTGATTAAATTTTGATATATAGCAAGAAGAAGGAAAACCATCTTTGGCATGTGTGAGAAGACTTTGGGACTTTAAGGAAGCACAAGTTATTTGCAAAGGAATTCATGTGCACATTTATGGCAAAGGAATATAGTCAGTGAAAAAGGCATCATGGTGGATCCTAAAAAGGTAAAATGTGTTAAGGATTGGCCTACTCCAATGAATTCTACTTCTTTCTGAGGATTTCTTGGTCTTTCATTATTTTACAGGCACTTTATTAGGAACTATATGCATGTTGTGGCTTATCTCACTAATTGATTGAAGTGGGAAACATTGGGCTTTTCCTAGGAATTCACTATTTGTGTAGATTCTTGTATTCAAGATATCGGGGCTATTTTGTTACATGACCATGGTGTAATTGTATATGAAAGTAGGAAGCCCCATGATAAGGAAAGGATACTCCATGTCTATAAGTAAGAGATGCTTGCAATTCTCCACATCATCAAGGAATTTCATCATTATCTCTACAACAACCACTTCAAGGTCAAAAGTGATCATAGGAACTTAAAGAATTTTTTGTCACAACCTAACATTTCTTTAAAAAAAGAGAGATGGTTACCTATCCTACAAAGTTATGACTTTAAGATCTCTTATATAGTAGGAAAAGATAACATAGTGGCTGTTGTTTTTATCTTACATGTGGGCATTTCTGTATTGACTATCTCTACCATATAAAAATATTAGATTCATGATATTCAAGAGGAGTACTTAATGGATGGTAATGTTCCCATGTTAATCCAAAATTTGTAGCAAGGTGATGATGAAAAATATCCCAATTTCAAGTGGCATAATGGTCTCTTTTTGTTAGACTAGGGACAAGTCTATTTGACATCTCTAACCAACTTTAAGTAGAAAATTCTTCAAGAGATGATGCATTAATCTCCATTTTTGGGATATTTAGGCCTATTAAAGACATTTGATAAGTGCAAAAGAGCTTCTATTAGAAGGGGCTTTGGAAAGATATGAAGGAGAACATTCAGGCCTATTTACGACATTTGATAAGGTCCATAAGAGGTTAGTTTGATATCTTAGGGGAAATCGATTAAGTGAAGAATATATACAGTCTCTTGGATTGTTACCTTTATATTATGAGAAGACTCTATTATGTTCCTCTTTAATGTGTAAGATGGTGTATCTTAGGGCTGATCCCCGAGTTGTAGGAGACTGAGAAGGTCCACAACATTCTACTAGGGGGAGCTCTTTATGTATGTGAAACAAGGTGTTGATCACCTGTATGTTGGGTACTCTCTCTGTGGAGTTGCGAAGAGAATTGTTAGATTGCAATTGATACAAACACCTTATTTATCTAAAGTACTGTGTGATTTTCAAATGCTTCTAGTGGTGAGGCTATGAGGGTGGTTTGGTGAGCATAAGAGGCCCCTATCTAGAGCCCTACATGTCAAGAATCGCGTGGTGGGGGGACTTGCTTGAGCTGCGGTGCCAAACACACACTGTATACACAAGAGAAAGCTCACTCGAGAACACAAGAAGAGAGATGGAGGCCAAAACGTTTTCTTGCTGGTTTTTTCTTCTTCTTCCACACTCTATACAATGTACAAAAAGTATAGATAAGATACAACATAAAGGAAAGTGGCCTACTAAGTCAAACAGTGCATAACCGACTACACTAACTGACTAGCGCTATGCCTTTGCCAGCTGTAGGTAGGTGTAACAAACTAAATATAATAAGTGATAAGTCAATGGCCATGTGAATATCATAATGACCACCAATGTGCTAAGTGTAGACGTGCGGACCCATCTAGCTAAGCGGCCCATCATCAATATCTGCACATGTTGAGCTTGCCATCTCAACACTCCCCCTTAAGCTCAACTCTATCTCTGCAACTCCAAGTAAGCTTCGAAATTTGCGAAGCTTCTTTGCACCCAATGCCTTTGTGAAAATGTTAGCTATCTGATCCTGTGTGCTGACATATACCAAGTCAATCTCTCCTGCAAGTACCTTCTCTCTCACAAAGTGGTAGTGCACCTCAATGTGTTTTGTCCTAGCATGGAACATTGGATTCCTAGCTAACTGTATGCTGCTCATGTTGTCACAATGAATGACTACTGGACCATCTCCATGCACATCCAAATCATCTAATAACTTTTGCAACCATACCACCTCACATGCTACCATAGTAGCACCTCTATATTCAACCTCTGTACTCGATAAAGCAACTATAGGTTGCTTTTTGCTTCTCCATGTAACTGCTGCACTACCAAGGGAAAACATGAATCCACTTGTAGACCTTTTGTCTGACATGCTACCAACTCAATCTGCATCTGTGTATCCAAAGACATGTACATCCTTACCTACCTCATAAAAAATTCCATAATGTAAAGTGGACTTCACATACCTCAATATACATCTAGCTGCATCCAAATGAAGCTTTATAGGAATCTGCATAAGCTGACATGACTAGTCATATGATTAGATGCACCTGAATCGACATACCCTACATCATCATGTGTCTCCTTTCGTGTAACTGCATTCATCATATACTTCATAACAAATAGACACTCATTTTTTTCTTCATTCTGTTGTGAAGACGATGCATAGTTTCCTTGCCGCAATTTATCATTGCGAATATCATCCTTCTTTGCATAGCATTGGGCTATAATATGGCCTGTTTTGCTACAATAATGGAAAGCAATAGCAGAATTTCAAGAACCTCTATTCTGCCATCCACCTCTTCCTCTAGAGCTCCCCCTACCTCTAAAGTTTCCTAAGCCTCCAAAAACTTGCATTTTACCAAACTGTTGATTGAACCTGTTTTGCAAATTATCGCCAGCACGTCCCATACTACGGCCTCTTGAAGAGGATCTACCACGTCCCCTCCTGAACTCGAGTAAAATGCTTGGACCTATTCACCATTTTTTTCAGATGAATCACCCTTCATATTGATCTCTTCAGTAATCATGAGAGAGATCACCTCATCAAAATCTGAAAATGGCTTCTGTACATATACTAAAGTAACAAATGATTTCCAAGCCTTCTCATTGTTAAGGCCACTTAGAGTGGATGAAACCAAATCATCATCATCTGGCATTGCATCAATTGCTGCTAAAGCATCTGCAATGCTCCTCACCTTCAACACATACTCATTGACATACATTTTCCCTTTCTTCAAGGCATTCAACTCTTTCTTGAGTTGAATCTTTCATGCCTTTGTATTTACTGAAAACATGCTCTCAAAAATTGTCCAAGCTGCATGTGAAGTTTTTGCATTCCTGATATTTCCCAGTATAGTATTATTAATGACTGCAGATAGCCAGTACATCACCTTTTTGTCTTTCACATTCCACTCTTTCCATGCTTTTAACTCATCTGCAGTCGGAGGGATACCCAGCTCTGGCTCCTTTTCTTCGCCTGAAACAAACTCATAAAGGCCCTTTCCAATGAGAAAGTTCGTCACACGGAACTTCCATGAAGGGTAGTTGTTCTTTTCAAGCTTCTCAATAATGGGATTTCCATTGTTCTCTGCCATTATCACAAACAAGGATACAACACAGCAAGCTAGTCTTCTATAATCTTTCACAACACGTGCACAGCACTACACCAAGTAACATTTTTCATTGATTGCTCAATACTACATGTAATCTGCAACCTATTTGCAGGTAAACCTTATGTTTGCTTCCTACAAACACCTCAAAAATTACAGATTCGCAATCTGTAACCTGCGCACCACTTTCGATCAATACAACCGAAATCACAGTGTACCCTGAAACTGATGTCCGCAACCTTGCGGCTCTAAAATGGGTCCTGAAATGGCCTCAGATGCCCTAAATAACTGCGGCCAAAGGCTTATCTACAGAATATACAGTGATCTACTTGCACACCAAATCTCACAGTAATCTGAGATTTTTGCTCGACCTTGCTTTCGGTGCCTCCACAGGCACTATCCAAGAGAGAGAGTGGAAGAATGGGAGAGCTTCTTACCCATTGCTTGCTTGCTCGAACCTTGCTTCTTCTCCTTCACTTCAGCCTTCGAAATCAGCCTCTCTCAGTGGTGCGACTCTGATACCATGTCAAGAATCGCGCGGTGGGGGGACTTGCTTGAGCTGCGGTCACACACTGTATACACAAGAGAAAGTCACTCAAGAACACAAGAAGAGAGATGGAGGCCAAAACGTTTTCTTACTAGTTTTTTCTTCTTCTTCCACACACTATACAATGTACACAAAGTATAGATAATATACAACATAAAGAAAAGTAGCCTACTAAGTCAAACAGTGTATGATTAATCGACTATACTAATTGACTGGCGCTATGTCTTTGCCAGATGTAGGTAGGTGCAACAAAGTAAATATAATAAGTGATAAGCCAGTGGCCATGTGAGTATCATAATGACCACTAACATGCTAAGTGTAGATGTGCGTACCCATCTAGCCAGGCGGTCCATCATCAATGTCCGCACGTGTTGAGCTTGCCATCTCAACACTAGAGCTTGCCATCCCAACATTTTAGGTCTCGATAAGTATCCTCTACAAGTTTAAGATACATCCTAGAGACTTGCAAAGGAACCAAGTCCAACTTGATGTAATATTTCCACACAATAAAAGTTAGTTGGTTAGTTTGAAAGTTAGTTAGTCAATTAATACGTTAGCAAGATTACTAACTAAAGACTAACTAAAAAAGAAAAAAAAAACTAACTAACGTTAATAATTAAGGATTTTTACAAATTAAAAATATATATTAAAAATTTTGAGAGTCGTAAATTTGATATTTTTCTCAGATTGACAAGGACCGTAGCCATCCTTCACGTAAGTTACAACGTGAACGAGACTTATGAGCTATATTAATCACTATTATTAATGTGTATAATTTGGATGGTCCAAAAATATTAGATTTTGGAAAAAACTAGTATATTTTAAATATTATCCTAAAAAGATAGAATTGAAAGTCATTTAAAAGAAAAGACAAGTGATGTTTTAGTTAGTTTTGGAGATTTTATAAAAAGAAAAAAATAAAGAAAAGTGACTAGCAAAATTGCGCGCGCCGTGATCATAGTGTACAGACAAAAAACAGCACTTCGAACAGAGAAAAGAAGGAGTGAACTAAGAGCTTTCTAAGCAAGGGTCTTAGGGTTTTACCCCCCTTTTAGAGTCAATGGAACCATCAGATTTATGATTTGAGCATCAAATCACTAATTTTTCCAACAGCCCCCTTCACAAAGAGCTCCTATTCTCAGCCATAAGCCTCTTCCCTAATTCACTATAAATATGAGGCATGGGGAGACACAAGAAGCATAAGGAAACCTCGAGAGGCTGCGAGAGAGAGGTAGAGAGAAGGATACCTCTCCAAGAGATTGTGAGGGAGAGCTTGAGAGAGAGAGAGAGAGAGAGAGAGAGAGAGAGAGAGAGAGAGAGAGAGAGAGAGAGAGAGAGAGAGAGAACCACCCCGAGAGGTTGCAAGGAAGAGAGTTAGCTCAATTCCTTCTATTTCAATCCCCGACTTACCCATCTTCTCTTACGCTCTCACATCTTGAATCTATTTCGCCTTCTTTATCTCTTGAATCTACTTGCGGATGATGGCCTCCAAGTGAAGAATGTTGCATGCAGATGGCCAATCCCACAACCAGCAACAACGAAGCTTCGGGCAAAGGCATCACTGTAATGTATTTCCAAATTGATAGATGCTTGTTTTGATTCTCGTATGAGATACATTAGGCCCCATATTATGATGCATGAGTATAGGTCATCGGAAATGATAAATTCTATCTCACGTATTCAAAAAATTGAGCTTGCAAAGTGCATGTATTAAGGAAAGTTAATTGCACCTAGTTGCATATGGCTTATTCGTTGATAGAGCAATTACAAGGAAGAATTGGTTAGGGGTTATGGATGGCATAATCATGAAATTAAAAATTGTGCATACAAGAGTTAAGTAAAATTTACATAGAATCCCTCTTTGATCCCAAGGGGAAGAGCAGATATGCGATGGAAATATTATCACAACTATTCTTGCATTGTTTAGGAAGAATACAATTGGTCTTTTTTTGTTGGTTGATCGAACAACATCCTAAATGCTTTTACATTCAACAGGTTGTTAGTTTGTTGTTTGGATGATTGTTCCAAGTGCTTGTGATTTATGCTAAATGCATGGCAAGGGTTTGTGTGATGACAAGTTTCCATGGGGATAAAAAAATGTTTTCCTAGAAAAACTGATATTAGGGCTGAATGCCTTGTTGTATTGGATTCTTAAAGGATTTAATTAAGGAAGGATATATTGCACAAGTGGATCACCTCCATGATCACATCGTGGATTAACCCGAGAGGGCACTGCTTGATTCATGGGCCGAAGGTTGAGTGGTGAAAAGGCCAACCACGAGAATGATGTTTTGCTCCTAGATAGATTGCAAGTCATTAGGTGGAGCTCTGGACACCCCTTGCTAGGTCTAGAATGGAGTTGAAGACCTCTATGGCCCCCAACGTCTGGGCATGTTGGGTGATCCTATTCTAGATAAAGGATTGAATTTATGGTACCATGTGATTTGGACCAGTTACTTATGCAAGGCAGAAGGGATACTTCTGTTGGACAGAAGGAATACATGATTTCTCCAGTATGAGAGAGAGACAAATATTAACTTGAAGATAAGTTAAGGAACTTGTTTGAACTTGTTTGTCAATAGATTTCTTGCTCTGTTTTTGTATATGTGCTATAAGTTATGCGAATGAACCATATTTCCTAAAAGGCTTAATTAATGAAGCTGACTTTAAGTGCCACACATAAATGTGGTAGGACCTAATTAGAAAACTAAAGTTATTGAGGGAAGCGAGTGGGCGGAACCCCCGATGGATCCTTTCTACGGTAGGGTGGTTCCATAGAACAGGAAGGCTTCTCACAAGGTTTATCGTCTTCGACCTTAGAAGTTGTTAGGATAGAACCTCGATTCATGCCATTTTAAGGGACTAGAATGGGACTATGCCCTACAGATAGAGAGGTCGAGCAGTGCATGCCTCTCGTTTTCGATTCTCTTTGAACCAAGTGTGGCATTGGTCTACTTCGTCTTGGGTATCTCTACGTAAAGTAGGACGTCCAGGATCCGACACTAGAATGATGTTAGGAGACCTTGGCCAATAGGAGCCCAACTTTCAGGTCGATCCTACTGGGTTCGGCCATGAGCGTTCTATTGCAAGGCGGATTCGGGGAACCCTAGGCAACAAAACTCGGAACATTCCATGGGAGTGCCGGGTAGCAACGCTTAGACTCGTTTCTCAATAGAGCACTAAAAGTGTGCCTGGGTGGACAGTTGGTGGGCGGGCGCACCTTACAGTTGGTATCAAAGCGAAACTTCATAATGATGCGTGATTGTTTAAGGTATGGTTCATAGACATATCCTAAATAGAATGACCTAAATGGTGTGGCTTGATTGTTAGGCACCTGTTGCACCCACAAATGCTGACATGCAAGAGAAGAAATTTCTTCTCAAGAAAATTAAGGAACTCCAGTTTGATGGAGAAGGAATAGATGTCACAGCAGAGGCAGAGATATGGATTGAGTCGATCGATGATTATTTCTCTGCTTTGGGAAGAACTACTTCTACCAATCAAGCAATGATATCCAGGCTCAGTTATGGTGGAAGTAATGGTGCAAAGATCAATGTATTTTTGAAGCCACTGTCACTCGGGCTTAACCAAAAAGATGTTGTACGTGGATGATACCTTCCGCCAACCTACCAGACTTTGAGGATGAATGAATTTTTCAACCTCAAGCAGCTGGAATTAACCTTGGAAGCTTACTACTCAAAGTTTGTAACCGTACTAAAATATGTGCCACCTATGGATATTGCGCAGCAAGTATCGAAGTTTTGCCATGGCCTAAACACTCCTCTGAACCACCGTCTTGAAGCAATGCGTCCAACAGACTTGTAAGATGCATTACTCCAAGCGAATCCAATCGTCCAAGAACTTAAATTGGGAAATTGTAGCAAAGATGACTCCCGAGATCTGGGTAAAAGATGCCATATGTGTGGAGAGATAGGGCACATATGTAGGAGATGTCTCTACCATCAATGCTTCCATTGTAATGAGCTATAATACATCTAAGCAGAAAGACTATCCTGATCTAGGTCCAGAAGAAATTGAGCCTCCAAGAAAACGAAGCTACATAAGTGCAGTCTATGGATATATAGAGGAATTAGATGAAGACGAAGACCTAGAATCGACAACACCTCTTCAGGATGACTAGAAATCCTAGAAATTTTGTCGACATGACATACAATTTGTATTGGAATAAACTTTACTCTTGTAACTATAGTTAACCTGAGTAATATGAGTTGCAACTATTTTGAGCCTAAAACTTGTAAATGATTAGAGATACACTCGTAAGGAATGACAGTTATAAATTGCAATGAATTTTTATTTAGTCGTTCCTTCTCAACTAATATAGATTGGGTCTTACCAGAATATCGAAGATTGGAAGTATTGTTTAGTATTATAAGCAAAGCCAATTGGCCATGGAGCTCAGTCCCGAACTAAGAAGAGGAAGATCTGGGAACTTAGTTTTTGAGATAAAGGATCACTCCAAACTACTAAAAGGATCCTAGGAAAATTTGGTCTAAAGAAGAAAATCCTACCAAGGACAACCAAGAATCTTGTGACCACAAGTGATAAAGTTCCGCTATGTTTCTATTACAGGGAGTTAGGTCATTTCAAAAGGGAATGCCTAAAGCACCCTAAACACTAGTGCTCCGAGTGCCACAACATTGGACATAACTCATCAATTGTCCCAACAGAACTCAAAGAGAACTTGAGCTTACAAGAAATGAAGTTTTACAAGCTCCAGTGATCCAAAATATACCAAGTGCTTAGGAAAAACCTAGAAGATATCCATGAGATGTAACTATAATAAATTTTATGTTGTAATCAAGATTCCGATATATCAAATACAATAGGTTTTTGTTTCAAAAGACCGCATGCCTATGAGTAATCCAAGTAGTGCAGGGGAAGCATGATGGGCCCCACTACAAGTTATAGGCCTTATACTGACATTAAAAGCAATGTAAATATTCATAAAGAAAATTTCCCTCGTCGTCGTAAAAAATGTCGTTATTGATGATGCCATAGAACAATCAGTATTAGCATCGTTACTAACGTCAGTATCAGCGTGATACTAACACAAATAGCGATGTTGATAATGATGCTTTGAGATGCATTTTGCAATGCTAATAGCGACGTGTGCAGTAAATTTGCAACGCTAATAGCAATGGTAATAGGGCGGGAAAAAATTTATGGCAGGGCAGATAGCACTATGTGCTTTACTTGGGCCATACAAAATAGTTTTAGTAATGTGTACAATCCTCGTGTAAATAAAGGCAAAGTGTACTTAAATCGTAACATTGATACATAAAATAAATACATGATTGCATAATGAAAGCGATTGATGCAATCATGGCAAGATACTACTACTACATAGAAAATGTCTACACAGATCACGTGACAACAAAAGAAGAGTATGTGAGCTCCAGGGATCCAAGGGAGAGCTATAGATCCTTGCCATATCCGAAACCTCGTTCCATCGCAAAGGAGCATCGAACGGACTCTATAAAAAAAAGAAACAACTACACATCAGTCCACCATACAATAATGCATTTTAATTAAACTTAGTAACTACAGAAAAGAAAGATGAGTGACTTACAGGGCCGCCGCGCCCATACAATCGGTCGATCAATGGAGTGAGACCGTGCCTCTTTGTATATCAAGTCTCAAGGCTGGTGGGATCGCTATTTGTAATGAAGTGCTGCAAAGAAAATAAAATACAACTGTTAGAAACACGATTGTCAGTACAAAGAATATTGCAAAAAAATAAGCAAGCAGAATTTAAAAAAAAAAAAAGTCC